>NW_027326411.1:368652-737304 GCF_048164855.1 Canis lupus baileyi | reverse complement strand
CTAACCATATTAGTTTAGCTCTAAATATCTTACCTTACCAATGGCTCAAGAGGCATTCCCAGAGTCTCATAATTAGTAGGACAGTCCAGATTCTGCCTCATTTTAGCCTCTGCAGGTCATCATAAATTAGCTTAGAGGCCCCAAGCCTCTGTATGACTCAAGCTGACTTGAATCCTAATTTGTACTATGCAGCAACCTTAGCAATGCCACTTGCATGCTTAAGTCTTTTGCTCTCTTGGCCCTTGGAAAAAACATATTTGCAGTAGCACCTGTCTCTGCCATCCCTGTTTAGTGTAGATCATCAATGGGTAGTGTCCTAACCTAAGAATACAGCCTGATGAAGACTTGGGTCCACCATGTAATGACTATGCACGTCATGAAGCCAAGGGCGGGCTGCCACAGAAGAGGGCCAAGCCATCTTTGAGTTGACTGCCTCATACTCACTGGAGGGCTACCCTGTTGGCCACACTAGATAGAGAAATGCAGGGAATTCTCAGCAGTTTTGAAGACACCGGTGTTTAGACCTCTGGCTTCTTTAAGGGCAAATTGAGGCCAGTGCCTAATATAGTAGCCAGAGTGGGCCTAAGGTGAGCTGAGGGACCAGTCTTTCAGTTCATGGAAAGGACTGTAGTACCTTAAAAGTAGTATTAGAGAAGACCCATGAGGGATATGGATCATCCTTTGATTCTCATAAAATTGATGATTTTTTATAAGACTGTAAAAGCTCTACTTTCTCACTATAAAATGCAAAATTGCATTAAAACAATTGTATAAAAATTACATTAAACATACATCTCTTGGGATCCCTGGGTGGCGCAGCAGTTTAGCGCCTGCCTTTGGCCCAGGGCGCGATCCTGGAGACCCGGGATCGAATCCCACATCGGGCTCCCAGTTCATGGAGCCTGCTTCTCCCTCTGTCTGTGTCTCTGCCTCTCTCTCTGTGTGTGTGTGACTATCATAAATAAATAAAAATGAAAAAAATTAAAAATAAATAAATAAAAGCTGCACTTAAAAAAATACATCTCTGATCCTATCTGATCCTATCACACAGAGGTAACAGCTATTAATATTTGCTCTATTTGTTTCTAGTTTTTCCTATGAATAATGAATATATATTTCTCTCTTTCTCTGTGTTGTCCCTCTGTCCATATATGTGAGATCTAGAAAAAAATATTGTATTTCTGTGCACTTCCTTCTTCTGACAACATACCATGAACATTTTCTTTGAACACAGCACTTAATGGGGGCATAATATATAATCATAATATTTTGTAATTCTCTGTTAGGGATGTATAAGGTTTTTTAATGTTTGTTATGTATAACCTTATATTTATATATATTTCATATATACATGTTTTGAAATCCGCCCCCCCCCCTCAGTGTGGATTCTGGGATTCCTTTCTGCAACAAGGGCCAGATATCCATCAGTGGGCAGTGTCTGGGTCATCCACATGACCATGACAAGCCACCTTCTGTGTGTTGATATCTAGCCTCATGGTCACAAGATGACCACAGCAGTGTTGGCCACGTTATAATCGCCCACCTCAAGTGGTTTCTTCTTCCTCTGGTATCTTTTAAAAATGTAAGAAATCTTACTAAAGGCTCCTGCCCCCAACAGTCTGCTCCTCACAGTTCATTGGACAAAACGGGTCACGTGCAATTTCCCAACTCATTCACTGATGCAGATGGAAGGGTAATGATTGGTTTAGACTACGTAAGACACACCTCCCTCTGAGCCTAGGCAAAAGATCATTGGCTCCAAGCAAACAGCGGCATATGGCTGGAGAATGGAACATGTGCTGTGGACAAGAAGTGGAGTCCTCCTGAAAAGAAAGGGGGACTTAAAGAGGAACTATATTCAGGGAGGCAAGAAGCAATTGTCTCCAATATAAATTAAACTTGTTTCGTTATCTTCTCACCTACATTATCACGCTCTCTTCCCCGATAACATTGTCCTTCCTTAATTTACCAGCTAGACACTCCTTTTTAATCAAATGTGTGCTGGTTATCCATGAATCTCTAAAAAGTTAACTGAAAAATTAACATCATAATGATAATGAGTTTAAGGTCTTGCTCTCCTTGGGGGCATTTCTGTTCTAAAAGGCAGTTCTGAAAGATATAATCATCTTCACGATCTATAAGACCAAAGTAGTAATGGTAGTATGGCAGGCAAGAAAGGATTCAAGACCCACTGTGACCCTCCTACCTTGCTCACCTTCCTCACTCTGTTACACTCACACTGGCCTCCCTGCTGTCTCTCCAGGAAGCCAGGATACTTACACTTGGGAGCCTTTGCACTTGACTTCCCGCTGCCTGAAACAAGCTTTCTCTAGATAGCCTCAGGGCTTAATTCCTTGCTTCTTATAGTTTTCTTACCCATATGCCACCTTATTAAAGAGGCTTTCCTTGATCCTCTTACATAACATAGTACCTTCACTTCACTCTGTAGCCTATTACCCTACTTTCCACATATTTGGCACTTATAACCACCTGACATGGTATGTAGGTGTTTACTATCTTTCTCCTAAATAGAGAGTAAATCCTATGAGACTAGAGTTTATGTTTTTTTAGATTGATTTCTTTTTTTTAATTTATTTATGATAGTCACACAAGAGAGAGAGAGAGAGAGAGAGAGAGAGAGATGCAGAGACACAGGCAGAGGGAGAAGCAGGCTCCATGCAGAGAGCCCGACGTGGGACTCGATCCCGGGTCTCCGGGATCGCGCCCTGGGCCAAAGGCAGGCGCTAAACCGCTGCGCCACCCAGGGATCCCCGAGTTTATGTATATTCATTGTTCGTTCCTCTGAGCCTAGACACAGTGCCTAAAAAGCAGGCATTCCATTGCTAAACATTGATTGAGCTGCATCAGAATAGATGCCTGATGGCAAGTGATGCAGAGCATTTTCTCATGTGCATGTTGGCCATGTCTATGTCTTCCTCTGTGAGATTTCTGTTCATGTCTTTTGCCCATTTCATGATTGGATTGTTTCTTTCTTTGGTGTTGAGTTTAATAAGTTCTTTATAGATCTTGGAAACTAGCCCTTTATCTGATATGTCATTTGCAAATATCTTCTCCCATTCTGTAGGTTGTCTCTGAGTTTTGTTGACTGTATCCTTTGCTGTGCAAAAGCTTCTTATCTTGAGAGACCACCTCACACCAGTGAGATTGGGGAAAATTAACAAGGCAGGAAACAACAAATGTTGGAGAGGATGTGGAGAAAAGGGAACCCTCTTACACTGTTGGTGGGAATGTGAACTGGTGCAGCCACTCTGGAAACCTGTGTGGAGGTTCCTCAAACAGTTAAAAATATACCTGCCCTACGACCCAGCAATTGCACTGTTGGGGATTTACCCCAAAGATACAAATGCAATGAAACGCCGGGACACCTGCACCCCGATGTTTCTAGCAGCAATGGCCACGATAGCCAAACTGTGGAAGGAGCCTCGGTGTCCAACGAAAGATGAATGGATAAAGAAGATGTGGTCTATGTATACAATGGAATATTCCTCAGCTATTAGAGATGACAAATACCCACCATTTGCTTCAACGTGGATGGAACTGGAGGGTATTATGCTGAGTGAAGTAAGTCAATCAGAGAAGGACAAACATTATATGTTCTCATTCATTTGGGGAATATAAATAATAGTGAAAGGGAATATAAGGGAAGGGAGAAGAAATGTGTGGGAAATATCAGAAAGGGAGACAGAACGTAAAGACTGCTAACTCTGGGAAACGAACTAGGGGTGGTAGAAGGGGAGGAGGGCGGGGGGTGGGAGTGAATGGGTGACGGGCACTGGGGGTTATTCTGTATGTTAGTAAATTGAACACCAATAAAAAATAAATTAAAAAAAAAAGAATAGAAGCCAATGGGACCTAATCCTGTGTAGTCATCTTTCTGTCATAACTCTGATGCCCACAGTAAGTCTAAGGAGGTCATATTTTCTTTTTCACCTATTTCCCTGTAGGCAAGACCTTCATTTTCCAGGATGCACTGTGTAGCTGTGTATGTCTTGAAATCTGAACAGTATCTATCTCTCTACTATGAAATAAAAGGCAAGTCCCAACTTAAGACACATCCTATAACTTGTAATACTATCTAATTAATAAAATGTGTTTCAATTCTGATTAAAATTTATCTTGAGTGCCAGAAATACTCATAAAAGCATATCTAAAAGCTACAAGGAAATAAGGTAATGTAATTATTCAACAATAACTTAAGAAGTACATTACCATGTGACTTGGAGCTCCCATCTAATGCTCTGGTTGAGACAGATACACACACACACACACACACACACACACACACACAGAGAGTTTTATTTTTTATTTATTTTTAATTTTTTAAAAATTTATTTATGATAGTCACACAGAGAGAGAGAGAGAGAGAGGCAGAGACATAGGCAGAGGGAGAAGCAGGCTCCATGCACCGGGAGCCCAACGTGGGATTTGATCCCAGGTCTCCAGGATTGCGCCCTGGGCCAAAGGCAGGCGCCAAACCACTGCGCCACCCAGGGATCCCAAGACTAAAGTATTTAACCAATTCGTGTCCAATTATCATCAGTTATATTTCATCCCGTTTCAAGACCCACAGGCCTCCTGATGGCAGCCAGCACAGAAAAACAGAGCTTCGAAAAGTAAAGAACATCTATTGTAAGGCTCCAAACTTCAGTCTCTAGAGTCTTGATCACCCTCCATATAAAATAAAATATGTAAGGCAAATACACAAAAACAAAAGCACACCCAAACAAACTCTACGGGACGTCAGTTAGTCGTACTATACCTTCCCACACCTTCTTTCATTCTATACTCTGTGATTGAAAGTCTGAGTTGCCCCCACCCTGGTGCATCCTATCCAGTGAGAAAAACCCTTTCAGAGCCACAAAGAACAGCTCACCAGAAAAGCCTCTGAAATCGTTGTTGTTCCTGATAATCACTGTCACAATCTCCTTTCTAACAACCCTGTCCATCTGCAAAGCACTTTACTACGGATATCAGGAACATCTTTATGTTGCCAAATAACAACAAAGGAACACGAGCGAAACTATTATCTCTGCTAGAAGAGAAAAACCACAATCCCAGGGCTTGCTTTCTTCTCATATTCTCCTCTGCCTCATTAACTCCATTGCTATGTTACTAATTTCAAAGAAGCAGGAAGAGGTGATGGGAAAGGGGAGGTAAATAATAATCCACATGCCTGTTTCCCATCCCAAGTGCAGGATACACACTGCTTGCCAGACTGTGGGTCGAGCCATACCTTGGTTTAGAGACAGTGAGGATAGTAGTAAGTGTACTGGGGGTACATTTGTGGCTGATCCAGGCGTTTACCCATGTAGCTGGAATCTTTATCTCCGAGGCAGGGAACTCGATGACACGGTATGGTGCCCCAGGCCGAGCGTCCTCTTAAACCACTATTCCTGATGGTCCCGATGACTGATGAGGCTTCAGAGATCCTTCGTCTTCCACCACTCACTAGTTCCAACACGGCAGGAATTTAAAAAAGAAACACACCAAAAAAATAGAAAGAAAGAAAGAAAGAAAGAAAGAAAGAAAGAAAGAAAGAAAGAAAAAAGGAAAGGTATTGGTAGAACAACACACGCACACACACACGCGCGCACACACACACACACACACACAGCCTTCCCAGATCCTGCCTTCCTTCCCCCAGCTGCCAGGGTCCACTTGGGATGAGGCACTTTGTTCTCTACCCAGGCTGTCTGTAGTGATGTCAATTGCCAGCGTTTGTAAAGAGGGAGAGAAGAAAAAAATCAAAGTCTTTTTAGCACAACTCCGAATCCTTGCAGATCAGCTTCCTGTCTCCTGTTTGTCTCTTTCCCCACCTTAAAGAAAAAGGGAAAAAAAGAAAGAAGAAAGAAAGAAAGAAAACAAAAAAATGAAAAAGAAAAAAAAAAAGAAAGAGAAAGGGGAAAAGAAAACAAAACAAAACAACCTTGCACAGCCTGGTTGCTGCTGTCTCCCTTCCAGAGTGACATGGTGTTCGGGCTCCTCCTGTCCTTTCATTCACTTCCTCTCCTTCCAGCTGGTGGGTGGAACCTCTCCAGGGAGCAGGGTATGCAGTCCAGAAAGCTGCAGTATTTCCTCCAAGAAAAAAAAAAAAGCCTGCTTCAACCCCTGCTGCAAGCAAAGTCCTGATTCCCTCTGCTGGCTATCTCGAACAGCAAAGCAATTTTTGCAGCAAAGCTGCTGCCGCTGGAACTGAACCCAGGGAACTCAAATTCGGGTGGTGGATTATTTCTTATCCTTCCCTCCATCTACCCCACACAAGAGCTGCCTTTTTTTTCTTGCCAAGTGGCAAGGTAAGCCACACTGCTAAAGCAAACACAGAAGACCACGGGAGGGAAGAGAGGACGAAGGGAGGAAGGAAGAGAAAGACAAAAATAAAAGCAGACGGACGACCCGTGCTGGTTAAAATGGAACAAGTGTGTCCCAGATGCTTTCAGAACCTGTTAACATACGAAAGCCAGATGAATCCAAGACCCGGTCCAGAAACTAACCTTTTACTTCTCGGACGACACGGAGGATGCTAAGCATTGAAGAAATTTGAGAGTCTATGCCAGGACTACTATTAGCAAGCCCTGCATCGTCAGATCACAAGGACCCACTTGCCATAGCCGAAATGATCATTCTTACCCTCACATCCGTTTTGTAAGCATCAAAGGAGGTATCCCATTAGGTTTACAGGCGTCTTCATAAATAAAAGCTCTGGTTCTCTCACTGTCTATCTATGATGATTTTGATTCAGGGATGCTTTAATCACTTTCCCGATGTCATCACAAAAAAAAGCACAATTACCTGACAGAGTTTTTCCCCACCAATAATAAGTAATATTCTGACATGTCTGTCGGCTGTTACATTATAATACAAATGGTTTCAGCGAAAATATATTTCCTTTAAGGGTCCCTTTTCAAGGCAGTCAAGGCTAAAATTAGACATGCCAGCTGTGTTTTGCTGTGAGCGCTCACGCATGCCCAAAGCGTGGCCAGACCAACATTGAGCGCCTCTCCACTTCGTCAAACCAGCTCTGTTCTCCCCAGCCTAGAGCTGCCTTTTCAGATAAGAGGTTCCTGGTACAAATCCAGCTTCCTAGTGAGGAAGAACAGAGAATTCCAGCCCGGTGCACAATATGGTATCCAGCCACAAACAAGCCCTGCCGCCCGTGAGGTCACTGGCTTTCACTCAGGGGTCTGGTTATTAGAAGCTGTGTGAGTGCATGGATATTCCTTGGAAAAAGTTAAGGATGGTGGATAAATAGCTTTATGTTTGACAAGAATAACAACCAGAAAGAAGGAAGGAGAGAGGGTGGGAAGGTAGGAGTTAGAAGCCCTGATATCACTGTCATTAAGAGAATTAAATCAATTCCACCAACATTGAAATGTGTTCTTCTGGGCCTTATTCGTCCCATCCAGAAAGTGGAAATGCTGCCAACTTATGTGGCTGAAGGTGGTAAACGGAATCAGATACTAAATCAAAACTACATTGATTTAAAAATCATTCAGTGGCATCTCAATGCTCAGACAATAAAGTCTTGGCTTCTTGGAATAGTTTTCAAGACCCTTGAAAACCCAACTTTATTCTCCAGCCTCAGACAGTAAACTCTGGCCCTCGTAGTCTATATCTGAGTCACAGTGAACTGCTTTTAAAGTGGAATGTGCGGAGGATCCCTGGGTGGCTCAGCGGTTTGGCACCTGCCTTCAGCCCAGGGCCTGAATCTGGAGTTCCGGGATCGAGTCTCACGCCGGGCTCCCTGCATGGAGCCTGCTTCTCCCTCTGCCTGTGTCTCTCTGCCCCTCTCTCTCTGTCTCTATAAATAAAATCTTTAAAAAAATAATAAACTGGAATGTGCCCTCTCAGGGACTTCTGTCATCTGCTCTGCCCCAAATGGTCTTGCATCCCCATTCAGCCCATCCTTCAGCTCTCAACACGGATATCACCCCTCGGAATAGCTTTCCCTAAAGCCTCCTTTCCCTGCTGCACCTTATATTTGCCCTAAAAGGATGCTTATCCTGGGCAACTGTCTGTTAATTGCATGTTTGTTTCTTCTAGGATGCCGGAAAAGCATCAGGAAAAGCAGAAAAGTAGGAGTCCCCATCATTCTCATTCACGTTCCTATTTCCACAAACTGTCATGGAATCTGACACAAAATGGTGCTCTGCAAGTGTTTGAAGAGTAAGATACCTTAAACCCGATAAAAATTCTAACTCAATTCGTATCCTCTCTCAGTACATTTCAGTACACTTCTGGATGCAGGGGATAGAGTGGTAACACGGATCAGAACAATGTCCATCCCTCATAGAATATATATTCTAGTGAGGGAGATAAGCAAAGAAGTAAGCAAGTAAACAGGCATTATCAATCAGGTAATATGTAGTACTGTTCATAAATATAAAGCTAAGTAAACAGAAAGAGTCACAGGAATTCCACTTTAAATAAGATAGTCAGGAAATGCTCACCAAGAAAGAGCTCTGAGGTTAAAGGAAGAGTGGGAACCACACCCTGGGTGTTGTGTACTATGAGAGCACTTCTTGTGAGAGCCAAGGCCTTCGTTCCAATCCTGCCTTTGCCAGATCACTCTGCCTCCTTTCTCATCCATCCAGTGTCACTACACACTTCATACGGTTATCATGAAAATTCACCACAACAAACATGCAAAGCATTTATAACCCCTTGGAACATACTGGATCTGCCCAATAAATGTCAGCTTGTCTCTGGGGGAAGATCATCCCAGGCAGAAAGAACAGGAAGAACAGAAGGCCTGGCAGCAAGAACACTTCTTTTGAAATGTGTGAGAAATGGCATAGGGACTGAAATGGAGCAAGTAAGAAGTAAAGACTATCAAACAAGACTAGAGAGGTTCCCTAGACCAGATCATATAAGCCTTGATGAGGAAAGCTAAATTGCTGACAGGTAATAGTATAGCCTGGACTCTACCCAAATATTTTGATTATAGATCTAGCCATCTTCAACTATGGAATGCTGTTCTCCTAAATGACTTATTAAGGCTCCTCCAAATACTAAGACTTTTAAGGTCAGGATCCTCAATTTTGCCATGATGAGCAAAGGCTATCAATATTCTTTTACTAATAACTGGCCTAGCTACTCCTTGGAAGGAAAAGATTAGTGTCTTATTTACAAATGAAAGACCAAATAAATAACTCCTTCACCCACGCTATAGCTCACTTATATGTAAAGTTCCCAGCATGTGTTGATGCTTTCTGCAATTTCTACACAAATTGCCACTTTACAAAATGGTATTGGATTATTGCTATATTCTTGGCATCAACTGTCATTAGTCTAAGCACATTCATCGAACACTTAAAGCTTTTCTTAAATAATGCAAAGACAGTTTACCACTTGTGAGAATCGCAGAACCTGTGTTTTATTTATTTATTTATTTATTTATTTATTTATTATTTATTTGTTTGTTTGTTTATTATTTATTTTCCTTCAGAGATACCAGTAGCCATCACAACTGAGGAGGCAAGATACTCGTGTCGGAAATGGTTTTTATATCATGTCTACTCTGTTGGAGCCATAGTGCTTTCCATTTAAATGATCAAGTTAAGGTAGGAGGTAACTAATTTAAAACACTCTCTAAATCAGAAGCCAGCTGTGTCCCATTTGCCAAGTAACAAACAAATTTTGTACAAATCCAAGAGCAGCAAACTCATCAAAGGGCATGGACTCTTACAGATTCACGGGATTCATGGCACAGACTGGAGAGGCACTGATTTAAGACAAGTTCTTGGTTTCTAGGATAGAGACAACATCTCAGACATACCATCCATAAATAGAGAAGTGACGGTACCGAAACGAGGTTCAGTTGGGTAGAGACAGAGATTCTCTTCTGGTTTGCTCTTGATCTATCCAGTCAAAGAATAACTGGGTCCTCTCTTTGGCTGATTTATTTTTTAAATGACAAAGACTTAGTCAAAAGCAAAAGGAAAGAACAATAGAGAGAGAGGCATCATCATCATCATCATCATCACCATCATCATCACCATCATCATCATATGCTATCTTTGAAAGCAAGTATACTATTCTTACATTCATGATCATGAATAAATTAAAACAAACAAAACTGCCACTCGGTATTTGTTGCCCTCTTTATTCAAATTTGTGAAATCTCTTCAACACAGCAGTTGCCAAACAGATATTAAAGGTAAATGTTGTTGTTGTTGTTGTTGTTGTTGTTGTTGTTTTTAGAAGACAAGATGGTAGATCACAAACTCCAACAGTAAAGTAGTAGTCTTTTGTCCTACTGGACATACCCATGGTTTAGGAACATACCCGAGACAAACTAGGAGAAAGAGACCACTAGTGATTCAAGCATTTGTGGTCCAAATTTAAACTATAATTAAATGTAAAATTTTAATGTAGATAAAAACAATGAAAATTGGCCTTGCTTCTGAGCAAAATTATAATGGACTATATTTTAAGACAGTCAACCAAATGGAGAAGAATAATTTAAAACAATGAACATTATTAACTTCAACGAAGTTTTACTGAGCATCTTGTATGTGCCTAAATAACCAAGAATAGCAATATAAAAACCATCACCCTTGTCCTCAAGTAGACTTAACATCTCCATATCTATTAAACATCAGTCATTCATAAATGACCTAAATGCCTTTCCTCTTATCTAAATACTAAATTTTAATAATTGTTATTAAATAACTTTAAGTTGACCCAATTTTTTAAATACATATTTTATTATAAATTTAAACAATGATATACTTGAAAACTTATGTTTATTTTGTTTTATTATCTTTTTAAAAATACTTATTTATTCTCTTGTTTTTTATATACTTAATACTGTGGTAGTCACATATGTTTCTCCTTTACCACTAGGATTACCAAGAGTCACATTTCTCCTCTTCATTGAAATTAGGCATGACAATGTGACTTGCTATGGCCAATAAAAATATGAAGCAAAAGTGATGCATGTAGAATCTTTTAACTGTTGCTGTTTGATTCACTGGTCCACTCTTCCCTGATGGAAGCATGTGCTTAGATGGAGGAAGCATATTGGAAGGCTTAGAATAGCTGCTTCAAATAGTCACCTGAACCAGCCACTGACTTGTCACGAGCAAGAAATAAACTTTTGTTGTAATTATGCTAATGAGATTTAGTGACTTACCACAGCATCACTTAGCCTACCCTGACTAATATGATATTACTTGTAGTGTGATTTTATGCTTATTGATTTCTTTCTTTGAGAGTCTCTCCCACTAATATCCAAGCTAAAAGGGCAAGGAATTTATCTATCGTCTTCACTGTTAAATCTCCAGCACCCAGAACAATCCTTGGGATTTAATAGACATTTAATAAATATTTGTTAGATAAATGAGTAAAATATTAATTTAAAATCATCTAATTTATCTATCAGTGGTTAAAATGCAATACTTCATGAAATAGAAGGGAAATGAGGCTTATACTTAAAATGGAAAAAATGTTTAAGTCTTCTAGGAGGAAAATTGCTACGAGTGGAACTACTAAATGTTCAGAGACAGGGAAGGTTTTTTTGTACTGATCATATAGATGGCCTTTCATATACTAGATGCTGTACTAGAATTTCAGAAATGTTTCCCCAGTTAGAACTTAACAAGTTACTGGAAAATGGGTATGATTCTCCCTACTTTTTAGTTGAGCAAATTAAGAAGGAAAGGGTTTAGCTATCCAAACCAAATTAATACAGTTGTAACGTGGTAGGGGAATATTCCTAAGTCACATCTGCATAAAGCCCAAACCCAGATTTTTTTCTCAGCATCACTTGATGGAGATCTTAAATGTTTTATTCCAAAACTAGATTAAGATAATCTTTGTGTTTACAACAGAAAACTCACAGTATACATAAAAGTCCTAAATAAGTCAGTGTGTTTTCATAGAAACAGATGGTACTGAACAGAGAAAAAACTGGAAAGAAAGAACATGGCCTTCTATCAAATAGTATAAACTCTATTTGGACCACAGATGTGATGGTTAATTGTATGTGTCAACTTGGCTAGGCTATAGTGCCCAGTCATTTGGTCAAATACCAGTCTAGATGTTGCTGTGAGGTATTTTTCGATGTGGTTTACATTTACATGAGTAGACTCTGAGTAAAGCACCTTATTCTTCACAATGGGACTGAACTTCATCCAAAAACGTAAAGGCTTTAAGAATGAAGACTGAGATCCTTTTAGAAGGAAGAAATTCTGTCTCCAGACTGCCTTTGGCTTCTAGATTCGACGTCAGCTCTTCCTGAGTCTTCAGCCTGACAACCTGACCTGAAGTTTGGGGATCCACTCCCACCCCCCAGAATCACATGAGCCAATTCCTTTAAGATTCTCTTTGCATACAAACACATCTTACAGGTTATGTTTTTCTGGAAAACCCAGACAAATACACTAGGTTAATAAAATGAAATAAATGACAGCAATGAAGGTCAGTGATATAGGCACTCTTACACATTCCTAGTAAATATCTATAATGGTTCTAATAGAGCTTAACAAAATGTATAGCCTTAAAACTTTTCATCCTTGTCAGTCCCAGTAATTTCGGTTCTAGGAATCCAAACAGATCATCACTAGACATTTAGGAATAGGTAATTGGAGAACTCTGAGTATCCAACTCTAGTTTGGTTAAGTAAATCACAGTACAGAGTATGATTCAACCATTAAAATGATACTTAAGAAATACTTTAACATATGGGAAATGCTTAAGTCAAATAGTTAATGAAAAAATCAGAATACAGGGACACCTGAGTGGCTCAGCAGTTGAGCGCCTGTCTTTGACTCAGGGGGTGATCCTGTGGTCCTGGGATCAAGTCCCACATAGGGCTTCCTGCATGGAGCCTGCTTCTCCCTCTGCCTATGTCTCTCTCTCTATCTCTCATGAATAAATACATAAAATATTTTTTAAAAAAGAAAAAATCAGAATACAACCTTGTATATACAGTAGGTTTCCAACTATGAACTAAAAACACATAGACAAGACAATAGAACAACTACATCGAAGTAACAATAGTGGAAATGTTTCCTCTATGATAGTGTTATTGGTGATTTTACTTTTTTTCCTTATCCTTCCAGAAATCCCAGCATTTTTCAAATTTGTCTTAAAATGAGCATATATTTCATTATTTAAAATAAATATTATTTTTAAAGAATTCTCTTAGGTAAGTATATTCTTAAGATTTTTGTTGTTGGGGGATCCCTGGGTGGCGTAGCGGTTTGGCGCCTGCCTTTGGCCCAGGGCGCGATCCTGGAGACCCGGGATCGAATCCCACGTCGGGCTCCCGGTGCATGGAGCCTGTGTCTCTGCCTCTCTCTCTCTCTCTCTGTGAATATCGTAAATAAATAAATAAAAAATTAAAAAAAAAAAGATTTTTGTTGTTGTTGTTGTTGTTGTTAGCTGACAGGACATTTTAAAACACCCAGATATGACATTAAAATAAATTGTGTGTGCACTTGAAATAGCCATTTCCTTCTTACCTGAATCAAACATCACTTTAAGAAAAGTTTACCTTTCTTTAAAGACTGGGAGCATAAATTCTATAATTTAACAATGACAAAACTCTGATTTAAGGCCTATAACCAAATATCCTCATTTAAAGAAAGAAAAACAGCTACCAACGGCAAAGGACATATCTTTGCAGACACTACAGTAAACCTACATAAGTATCTAAAACATTAATATTTTTTTTTTAAAGATTTTATTTATTTATTCATGACAGTCACAGAGAGAGAGAGAGAGAGAGAGGCAGAGACATAGGCAGAGGGAGAAGCAGGCTCCATGCAGGGAACCCGACGTGGGATTCGATCCCGGGTCTCCAGGATCGCGCCCTGGGCCAAAGGCAGGCGCCAAACCGCTGCGCCACCCAGGGATCCCTAAAACATTAATTTTTTTAATATCCACTAATTCTGCCTTTGCATTTCTTTCTCTTTTTTTTTTTTTGCATTTCTTTCTCATAAGTTTATTTGTAAACATCAGTTTGCTTACAATATGCTGTAGAAACAGGGAATTTCTTTCTTTCTTTCTTTCTTTCTTTCTTTCTTTCTTTCTTTCTTTCTTTCTTTCTTTGGGGGGGTGGCTATCACTGTCTCCTTGTATATTTCCGTGCAAAGAATTCCACTATTTGCAGACCACTGAGCCAACTTTGTCTTCATGTAGCTGGCAGATTCTTGTGGCCTTCTTACAAACACACCTTCCGCCATGACTTTTGCCAGCAGTGAACCAGAGCTTTAGAAAACACCAACTAACAGCCTCAAAGTCAGGACAGATGAGTAGCTGCTTTGTCACATGAGAAACACATTTTCCTAAAAGGAATATCATTACTTTGTATTCACTATTCAGCTTCCAGCTGCCAAAAGCTAAGCAAGGTAGGTCAATATGACCACATTTGATTGGCTGGGCTGAGCCTTCTCTCTAGAAACATCTGCAGAAGTCCAGGCTAAAAGTTCACTACTAATTAGAATCACTATGCTATACACCTAAAACTAACATAATATTGTATGTCAACTATATTTCAATTAAAAAATTTTAAAAAAGAAATTAAAAAAGAAGAATTACTGGATAAAATACAAGATATCCAGTTAAACTTGAATTTCAGACAAACGATGAATACATTTTTTAAAAAGATTTTTATTTATTTATTTATTTATTTATTTATTTATTTATTTATTCATGAGAGACACAGACAGAGAGAGAGAGGCAGAGACACAGGCAGAGGGAGAAGCAGGCTCCATGCAGGGAGCCCGATGTGAGACTTGATCCCGGGTCTCCAGGATCACACCCTGGGCCGAAGGCAGGTGCCAAACCGCTGAGCCACCCAGGGATCCCGATTAATACATTTTTAATACAAATTATGTCCCGCCCAAATATTGCACATGGCACTTCTCATGAAATATCTGGGCCATACTTTTAAAAAGCACTCAATGCTTATCTGAGACTTAAATGTACCTGGGTGTTACATACTTTTTATTTCCTAAAGCTAACAAACTTAATCCTAATTGATGCACTTAAAAGGTCTACAGGTCTTTTAGAGGATATAAGAATTGGTAGAAAGTTCAAACTTAATGACAACGGAAATGCTTAATATATTCAATCCTCTTTACACTCAAACCACGTAAACCAAAAATGTCCCCATTTTAAGTCTCTTAAGAAGAATCCATACACTGATCTCTGGGTTTTTTGTTTTTTTTTTATGATTGTAAACTTGTTTTTTTTTTTCCTTTTACACGAGGAAACATTTAAATTTTTTCTTAAGTTGTTATTCAACGCAATAAAGTACCTATCAAAAATGACAGATGCCTAGATCCTATCCCTGATATCAGAAAGTTGCAACCTAGAGAACCAGACAAAAGCACAAAATAATAGAGAAAAAGAGACCAAGGCAGTTCTCCTGTGTCCATGATCAGTGTGTACTGCGATCAAGAATAAGTGTCTAGCAACTATATAGTAATTTGTCAGCAGAAGTTTATGTCTCTTGTCTCCAAGAAATAAAAGTTTGGACTTGTATTTTGAAAGTCTACACTTCATTTTTTTCTAGTAATTTCTATCGCACATTACAGAGATATCAGCTGAGGTCAATTAGAAATAAACAAAAACCTGTCTTTCATGACAGTTTGAAAAGTGCTGATCTAGAAAATATTCAATTGTCTTATTTCCTTTCATTTCCACTTGCACATTTCTAGTGGTGGAGAAGTTGCATCGATGTGTTTTCTGATTGAGATACAAGGAATAATGAAACTCATATGAACTACAAAGGAAAAATGCAATTCTCTCAGATTTACTTTTCTTGTCTTCCTAACTCACTTTTTAAAAATCTATTCCTTACCCTCTAACCTATGTCACCTTCCTGACCCCAAGGACAATATTTAAGAGTACCAAACCCAAAGCCAGGAGATGTGAGACTTGTTGCTTGGGACCCTGGATAGAATGATTCCCCAGCCAAAGCCTCTTGTGTAAAATGTAGGTTGTAATGAGGTCATCTAAGGTCGTTTCCTAACTCCAATAGTCCACGATGCCGGGATATGCTTGTTAAACTCCGATGACACCGCATCATTTTAGCTCCAGGGATACACTGGCTGGCCCCTGGGGTGGATGGCGAGCTTCAGGCCAATAGCACAAGCTTGACATGCTTCAGCCAGGGGCTTTATGTGACGCCCAGCCATTCCCAACAGCTGTAGGCTGGGAGGCCCCAAGTCCAAAAATAGCCACACAAATTATGATTTCCCTTCTAGAGATGACATCTCTGTGAATGGCACTAAATCAAGGCCAAGCAGTTAGCCTGACACTCTAGCCAATGCCTCGAAAACAGCTCAATCCCTGGAAGTCTAGGTGTACCATCCATCCCACCCAGGGCTTTCAGTATTTGAATGTTGATGCTCATTCTGCAGTCAGGAAACATAATTATTCGTTTTTCTTTAAGGAAGTTTATGACCGAAGGTAATGGGGGGAACATAAATGTACTGACTGTTTACTGACACTCATAAATGCTATGAACACAGACATATAATTGTCTCCTGAAGATCTGCTCTTGTAGTGTAGAATCTTCATTTTTAGCAATTTAACTACTGAAAGTTTACCCACCTTGAGGAGAATTATTTAGTGGAAAATAAAACTTAGCACCTATTTCATTCCGTGCTCCAACAACTTTCATCCTTTCAGAAAACTGGCTTTCCCATAAAATTTGCAGAAGGTAGCTTGTTATATAGGGCTAGTAAAACTAAGAGGTAATTAGTACAAACCAAACCTCTAAATAATAATGTCAAGTTTTAACATTTGCAGAGTTCTGGATCAACATTAACTAATAACTCCTCTCTCTGTTTTCCTCTGTGAGAAAAAAACTTTGTTATTCACAAATTATCAAGATAGAAAACAAAACAAAGAAATTGGTTCTGGCTAATTAGAAAAAAAAAGAAGAAAGAGGAAGAAGAAGAAGAAGAAGAAGAAGAAGAAGAAGAAGAAGAAGAAGAAGAAGAAGAAGAAAAGAAGAAGAAGAAGAAGGAGGAGGAGGAGGAGAAGTAGAAGAAAGAAGAAGAAGAAGAAGAAGAAGAAGAAGAAGAAGAAGAAGAAGACGAAGAAGAAGGAGGAGGAGAAGGAGAAGAAGAAGAAAGAAGAAGAAGAAGAAGAAGAAGAAGAAGAAGAAGAAGGAGGAGGAGAAGGAGAAGAAGAAGAAAGAAGAAGAAAGAAGAAGAAGAAGAAGAAGGAGGAGGAGAAGGAGAAGAAGAAGAAAGAAGAAGAAGAAGAAGAAGAAGAAGGAGGAGGAGGAGGAGGAGAAGGAGAAGAAGAAGAAAGAAGAAGAAGAAGAAGAAGAAGAAGAAGAAGAAGAAGAAGAAGAAGAAGGAGGAGGAGGAGGAGGAGGAGGAGGAGGAGGAGGAGGGGGAGGGGGAGGAGGAGGAGGAGAAGGAGGAGAAGAAGAAGAAGAAGAAGAAGAAGAAGAAGAAGAAGAAGAAGAAGAAGAAAGAAGAAAGAAGAAGAAGAAAGAAAGAAAGAAAGAAAGAAAGAAAGAAAGAAAGAAAGAAAGAAAGAAAGAAAGAAAGAAAGAAAAGGTAAGCAGCTCAGGTCAGAATTCAGCAAGTGCAAGCAAATGTTTACACCTGTTCAGAGTTAAGAACAATGGTCACTTATGACTAGGATGGACCATTAGGTCACACTGAGCTCATTTTTAGGAGACCGTCCAGGAAGGCTTGGCATTGCAGAATGGGAGAAACCAGTGTGAAATCCCTAGACTTTTGGATTACTGCTCTCCTACCTTAACTGCTGCAATGACAGGTACATGTGTGTGTGCAGGGGAGGAGGGACAGAGACGCTGCAAGTAACTCAGTGTGTACATGGCCTGCCTGTAGCTCTCCCCCAACCCCCCAATGGGCAGCTTTGCTAAATTTGTCAGTTAACCTTGCCTTACCCCTTCCAGGAGTGGCCGTACTGTCAGGGTCCCCAGGATGTCACCTCTTGGCTAGCAAAGAGAGTTAAAAGTGAACCACTCCAACAAAGGAAAAAAATAACAATGCTGAATAAGACCCCTTACCAGCTCATCTCTTTTCCTTCCTCTCCAAATTCAGTAGGAAAGAGAATTGAGAGCTTGTCAGGATTAGCTGCATGGCATTAAACAGTCCCTCCCAGGGAAGGCACAGAGAAGAGACTCCCTGGTACCTTGCTTTGGGGAGTGGCCCATAGGAACCCAGTGTCAGCAAGTCTCCAAAAAAGCAGCATCTGGAAAAGGAGACATCTCGCCCAGAGATGCCTCTTTCTTCCTCCCCTCCCAGACCTTAGGCTGAAAACATTGAGTTCTCTTGGTCTATAAAGGAGGACATATTATTAAAAGGGCCATAGGGAAGCCCGTCTATTTCTCAATGTCCTAGAATGCCATCCAACCATCTGGGGTCAGATGCCCATTCTTCATCTCTCTCTGACTAGGGGGTGGGAGGCTCATGCCAATGCTTGAGTTCATTCTGATTTTAAGATTAAGACAGAGTTTTCTCTCCCCTCCTGAGAGAAAGGTACACAGGTGTCCAGAGAGAGGGAAACAGTCAGGGACCACTGTGCTAATGTGGACCTGTGGATCTGGTGGTTTTGACAATGGGAAACCAAAGGTGGTTCTGAAATGGGATCTGGTGTCCAGATCCAGCTTACTTATTTTTGCTGAAAACTTTAAAAATTAGTTTCCTGGTAAAGAAACAATGTTGTGTCAAGGTCCCTGGAAAAATTAAACAGTGTTATTCTGTAAGGTCTTAATGGGAGGATCTATCCATTTTGACCAGGGATAAATGTATTCGATTCAATATGTTTGGTTTGGGAAATCTCTTTTTGTCAAACCCAGGATAACCAATTGTCCATTATACCATGTCCTTGCTAAGAGAAGCTGATGTAGAAATATTTAACCACCCCATCCATAAACATTTCTTTCCTCCCAGAGCAGAAAAAGGCTGATCTTCTCAAGGCCTAATGTTATTTATTTTCCAGTGAAGGGATATGATTTTTATGCCAGGTACAGTTTTCCTTTAGCATTTTTAAGTGCCTGCTTTTTAAGTGACTCCTAGAACTGAGATCCTGACCACTTGCCCTTGTTAAATATCTGGTGATCCTTTTACCCAACAGATGGGAAGGGCCTCCTGATATGCCCCTGGCCTAATTTCAATTTGGGTAATTGCATTCTGTCGACTTGAAATTTCCCCACCAGTTTAACCTGCCTGGGATATGGTGCCTCCTTCTCGGTCCTGAACTGCCTGGCGTGCCGATGGAGGCTGGGGAACACCTGGTGCATTCCACCCCAGAAGTGGATACATTTTAGTGGCAGGTGCAAAGGTTTTCTTCAGCTGAATACAAATTCTAACATAGGAATGAGCCTCTTGGATGCTTTTTATTTTTATTTTTCTCAATGAACATAACTTTCGCAGAACCAAAAATATAAAAGCATCCAAAGCATCAATATGAATGGAAAAGAAAATACATGCTCACTAAAACCAATCTATTGTGTGATCATTTTGCATTCCGTGAATCTTACAATGCTTCTAGATTTGAATGTTGACAATAAGGATAAATAATTCACATAAAGCAATCATTCCTTTTCTCAAAGAATTTTACACACAAATACATGTACACACGGGGGCACATGGGTATGTGCACACATCCTTCCATGCACGTATAGGGGTGTGTGTGTTTGGGTATACCAACTCTTACCTCCCTCTGGAGGGTCCTTTTTAGTTGGGAATAAAAACAGCTTTCCCCACAAAAATACCATGTTAGGCATTCTATGCATATCTTATTTGAGTAGGTAATACATTTAACTGTAAAGAGCTTATCTCCTGTAACAAACTGGAATCTTAGAAGGTATCCTATCCGTTTCTGTTTCCCTGGCACCTAGAACATAGTAGGTACTTAACTAATGGATTAAAATATAGACTACGTAGACAAACCTATTTAATCTTTAGCTCTAAGACCCAAAATGCAATTTAAGGACTGCAGGTCAAGGTATAGTTTTTTAAGGTACACCTTAAAACTCCGGGAACATTGGTGGCCCCAAAGTCACATCCCTTGGCTACCTGAGCTCTAGGAACAGTTACGTGCAAGCATAGGCTCACCTTGCAAACGACCAATACCATCTCTCAGAGGTGACTGCCAGAGATGCTGGTCTGCAGATTCAAGGCGAGTGCACCAAACCAACAGTAAACCAGTGGAAGATAGGGGCTAGTAGAGAAATGCTCCTGCCTTCCAGACTTCAGGCAGACAATCCTGGAAGTCCTTCCATACCTTCTCTGCATATCTCCATAAAACTGAATCCCACTGACCAACCTCAGTTTTTTTTTTCTTTTTCTGTAATCTTTTTCTCTGTGACCTTGATAACACACCATTGTATTGGACATTTCTCCTTCCCATCTTCCCACTCCCTTGCTCCTGCTTCAGGGAATCACCTCTCAAATGGACTATCTGCCCCCTTGCCTCAGGCTCCGAATTTGGGGGAACCCAGACTCTAATGACTTAGGACATCACCATGCTGACAGTCACACCAGCAGACTATCCACATATGAACACATAGAGTACCTATTCCCCCACCATTCATTTTCTTTCCCTATCATAGGACAGATAAGCCATACACCAAGACCACTCTGATATATATATAGGCTGACAGATTATATGCTATATTTATGCCAGGAAAAAGGAGGAGAACTAAGATTGTGCCTTGATGTATTCTAACCATATTAGTTTAGCTCTAAATATCTTACCTTACCAATGGCTCAAGAGGCATTCCCAGAGTCTCATAATTAGTAGGACAGTCCAGATTCTGCCTCATTTTAGCCTCTGCAGGTCATCATAAATTAGCTTAGAGGCCCCAAGCCTCTGTATGACTCAAGCTGACTTGAATCCTAATTTGTACTATGCAGCAACCTTAGCAATGCCACTTGCATGCTTAAGTCTTTTGCTCTCTTGGCCCTTGGAAAAAACATATTTGCAGTAGCACCTGTCTCTGCCATCCCTGTTTAGTGTAGATCATCAATGGGTAGTGTCCTAACCTAAGAATACAGCCTGATGAAGACTTGGGTCCACCATGTAATGACTATGCACGTCATGAAGCCAAGGGCGGGCTGCCACAGAAGAGGGCCAAGCCATCTTTGAGTTGACTGCCTCATACTCACTGGAGGGCTACCCTGTTGGCCACACTAGATAGAGAAATGCAGGGAATTCTCAGCAGTTTTGAAGACACCGGTGTTTAGACCTCTGGCTTCTTTAAGGGCAAATTGAGGCCAGTGCCTAATATAGTAGCCAGAGTGGGCCTAAGGTGAGCTGAGGGACCAGTCTTTCAGTTCATGGAAAGGACTGTAGTACCTTAAAAGTAGTATTAGAGAAGACCCATGAGGGATATGGATCATCCTTTGATTCTCATAAAATTGATGATTTTTTATAAGACTGTAAAAGCTCTACTTTCTCACTATAAAATGCAAAATTGCATTAAAACAATTGTATAAAAATTACATTAAACATACATCTCTTGGGATCCCTGGGTGGCGCAGCAGTTTAGCGCCTGCCTTTGGCCCAGGGCGCGATCCTGGAGACCCGGGATCGAATCCCACATCGGGCTCCCAGTTCATGGAGCCTGCTTCTCCCTCTGTCTGTGTCTCTGCCTCTCTCTCTGTGTGTGTGTGACTATCATAAATAAATAAAAATGAAAAAAATTAAAAATAAATAAATAAAAGCTGCACTTAAAAAAATACATCTCTGATCCTATCTGATCCTATCACACAGAGGTAACAGCTATTAATATTTGCTCTATTTGTTTCTAGTTTTTCCTATGAATAATGAATATATATTTCTCTCTTTCTCTGTGTTGTCCCTCTGTCCATATATGTGAGATCTAGAAAAAAATATTGTATTTCTGTGCACTTCCTTCTTCTGACAACATACCATGAACATTTTCTTTGAACACAGCACTTAATGGGGGCATAATATATAATCATAATATTTTGTAATTCTCTGTTAGGGATGTATAAGGTTTTTTAATGTTTGTTATGTATAACCTTATATTTATATATATTTCATATATACATGTTTTGAAATCCGCCCCCCCCCCTCAGTGTGGATTCTGGGATTCCTTTCTGCAACAAGGGCCAGATATCCATCAGTGGGCAGTGTCTGGGTCATCCACATGACCATGACAAGCCACCTTCTGTGTGTTGATATCTAGCCTCATGGTCACAAGATGACCACAGCAGTGTTGGCCACGTTATAATCGCCCACCTCAAGTGGTTTCTTCTTCCTCTGGTATCTTTTAAAAATGTAAGAAATCTTACTAAAGGCTCCTGCCCCCAACAGTCTGCTCCTCACAGTTCATTGGACAAAACGGGTCACGTGCAATTTCCCAACTCATTCACTGATGCAGATGGAAGGGTAATGATTGGTTTAGACTACGTAAGACACACCTCCCTCTGAGCCTAGGCAAAAGATCATTGGCTCCAAGCAAACAGCGGCATATGGCTGGAGAATGGAACATGTGCTGTGGACAAGAAGTGGAGTCCTCCTGAAAAGAAAGGGGGACTTAAAGAGGAACTATATTCAGGGAGGCAAGAAGCAATTGTCTCCAATATAAATTAAACTTGTTTCGTTATCTTCTCACCTACATTATCACGCTCTCTTCCCCGATAACATTGTCCTTCCTTAATTTACCAGCTAGACACTCCTTTTTAATCAAATGTGTGCTGGTTATCCATGAATCTCTAAAAAGTTAACTGAAAAATTAACATCATAATGATAATGAGTTTAAGGTCTTGCTCTCCTTGGGGGCATTTCTGTTCTAAAAGGCAGTTCTGAAAGATATAATCATCTTCACGATCTATAAGACCAAAGTAGTAATGGTAGTATGGCAGGCAAGAAAGGATTCAAGACCCACTGTGACCCTCCTACCTTGCTCACCTTCCTCACTCTGTTACACTCACACTGGCCTCCCTGCTGTCTCTCCAGGAAGCCAGGATACTTACACTTGGGAGCCTTTGCACTTGACTTCCCGCTGCCTGAAACAAGCTTTCTCTAGATAGCCTCAGGGCTTAATTCCTTGCTTCTTATAGTTTTCTTACCCATATGCCACCTTATTAAAGAGGCTTTCCTTGATCCTCTTACATAACATAGTACCTTCACTTCACTCTGTAGCCTATTACCCTACTTTCCACATATTTGGCACTTATAACCACCTGACATGGTATGTAGGTGTTTACTATCTTTCTCCTAAATAGAGAGTAAATCCTATGAGACTAGAGTTTATGTTTTTTTAGATTGATTTCTTTTTTTAATTTATTTATGATAGTCACACAAGAGAGAGAGAGAGAGAGAGAGAGAGATGCAGAGACACAGGCAGAGGGAGAAGCAGGCTCCATGCAGAGAGCCCGACGTGGGACTCGATCCCGGGTCTCCGGGATCGCGCCCTGGGCCAAAGGCAGGCGCTAAACCGCTGCGCCACCCAGGGATCCCCGAGTTTATGTATATTCATTGTTCGTTCCTCTGAGCCTAGACACAGTGCCTAAAAAGCAGGCATTCCATTGCTAAACATTGATTGAGCTGCATCAGAATAGAAGCCTGATGGCAAGTGATGCAGAGCATTTTCTCATGTGCATGTTGGCCATGTCTATGTCTTCCTCTGTGAGATTTCTGTTCATGTCTTTTGCCCATTTCATGATTGGATTGTTTCTTTCTTTGGTGTTGAGTTTAATAAGTTCTTTATAGATCTTGGAAACTAGCCCTTTATCTGATATGTCATTTGCAAATATCTTCTCCCATTCTGTAGGTTGTCTCTGAGTTTTGTTGACTGTATCCTTTGCTGTGCAAAAGCTTCTTATCTTGAGAGACCACCTCACACCAGTGAGATTGGGGAAAATTAACAAGGCAGGAAACAACAAATGTTGGAGAGGATGTGGAGAAAAGGGAACCCTCTTACACTGTTGGTGGGAATGTGAACTGGTGCAGCCACTCTGGAAACCTGTGTGGAGGTTCCTCAAACAGTTAAAAATATACCTGCCCTACGACCCAGCAATTGCACTGTTGGGGATTTACCCCAAAGATACAAATGCAATGAAACGCCGGGACACCTGCACCCCGATGTTTCTAGCAGCAATGGCCACGATAGCCAAACTGTGGAAGGAGCCTCGGTGTCCAACGAAAGATGAATGGATAAAGAAGATGTGGTCTATGTATACAATGGAATATTCCTCAGCTATTAGAGATGACAAATACCCACCATTTGCTTCAACGTGGATGGAACTGGAGGGTATTATGCTGAGTGAAGTAAGTCAATCAGAGAAGGACAAACATTATATGTTCTCATTCATTTGGGGAATATAAATAATAGTGAAAGGGAATATAAGGGAAGGGAGAAGAAATGTGTGGGAAATATCAGAAAGGGAGACAGAACGTAAAGACTGCTAACTCTGGGAAACGAACTAGGGGTGGTAGAAGGGGAGGAGGGCGGGGGGTGGGAGTGAATGGGTGACGGGCACTGGGGGTTATTCTGTATGTTAGTAAATTGAACACCAATAAAAAATAAATTAAAAAAAAAAGAATAGAAGCCAATGGGACCTAATCCTGTGTAGTCATCTTTCTGTCATAACTCTGATGCCCACAGTAAGTCTAAGGAGGTCATATTTTCTTTTTCACCTATTTCCCTGTAGGCAAGACCTTCATTTTCCAGGATGCACTGTGTAGCTGTGTATGTCTTGAAATCTGAACAGTATCTATCTCTCTACTATGAAATAAAAGGCAAGTCCCAACTTAAGACACATCCTATAACTTGTAATACTATCTAATTAATAAAATGTGTTTCAATTCTGATTAAAATTTATCTTGAGTGCCAGAAATACTCATAAAAGCATATCTAAAAGCTACAAGGAAATAAGGTAATGTAATTATTCAACAATAACTTAAGAAGTACATTACCATGTGACTTGGAGCTCCCATCTAATGCTCTGGTTGAGACAGATACACACACACACACACACACACACACACAGAGAGTTTTATTTTTTATTTATTTTTAATTTTTTTAAAATTTATTTATGATAGTCACACAGAGAGAGAGAGAGAGAGAGGCAGAGACATAGGCAGAGGGAGAAGCAGGCTCCATGCACCGGGAGCCCAACGTGGGATTTGATCCCAGGTCTCCAGGATTGCGCCCTGGGCCAAAGGCAGGCGCCAAACCACTGCGCCACCCAGGGATCCCAAGACTAAAGTATTTAACCAATTCGTGTCCAATTATCATCAGTTATATTTCATCCCGTTTCAAGACCCACAGGCCTCCTGATGGCAGCCAGCACAGAAAAACAGAGCTTCGAAAAGTAAAGAACATCTATTGTAAGGCTCCAAACTTCAGTCTCTAGAGTCTTGATCACCCTCCATATAAAATAAAATATGTAAGGCAAATACACAAAAACAAAAGCACACCCAAACAAACTCTACGGGACGTCAGTTAGTCGTACTATACCTTCCCACACCTTCTTTCATTCTATACTCTGTGATTGAAAGTCTGAGTTGCCCCCACCCTGGTGCATCCTATCCAGTGAGAAAAACCCTTTCAGAGCCACAAAGAACAGCTCACCAGAAAAGCCTCTGAAATCGTTGTTGTTCCTGATAATCACTGTCACAATCTCCTTTCTAACAACCCTGTCCATCTGCAAAGCACTTTACTACGGATATCAGGAACATCTTTATGTTGCCAAATAACAACAAAGGAACACGAGCGAAACTATTATCTCTGCTAGAAGAGAAAAACCACAATCCCAGGGCTTGCTTTCTTCTCATATTCTCCTCTGCCTCATTAACTCCATTGCTATGTTACTAATTTCAAAGAAGCAGGAAGAGGTGATGGGAAAGGGGAGGTAAATAATAATCCACATGCCTGTTTCCCATCCCAAGTGCAGGATACACACTGCTTGCCAGACTGTGGGTCGAGCCATACCTTGGTTTAGAGACAGTGAGGATAGTAGTAAGTGTACTGGGGGTACATTTGTGGCTGATCCAGGCGTTTACCCATGTAGCTGGAATCTTTATCTCCGAGGCAGGGAACTCGATGACACGGTATGGTGCCCCAGGCCGAGCGTCCTCTTAAACCACTATTCCTGATGGTCCCGATGACTGATGAGGCTTCAGAGATCCTTCGTCTTCCACCACTCACTAGTTCCAACACGGC
Organism: Canis lupus baileyi; assembly: GCF_048164855.1. Lineage (NCBI taxonomy): Eukaryota > Metazoa > Chordata > Mammalia > Carnivora > Canidae > Canis > Canis lupus. Next base: position 711,140 of record NW_027326411.1, on the reverse strand, counting down.
AGGAATTTAAAAAAGAAACACACCAAAAAAATAGAAAGAAAGAAAGAAAGAAAGAAAGAAAGAAAGAAAGAAAGAAAAAAGGAAAGGTATTGGTAGAACAACACACGCACACACACACGCGCGCACACACACACACACACACACAGCCTTCCCAGATCCTGCCTTCCTTCCCCCAGCTGCCAGGGTCCACTTGGGATGAGGCACTTTGTTCTCTACCCAGGCTGTCTGTAGTGATGTCAATTGCCAGCGTTTGTAAAGAGGGAGAGAAGAAAAAAATCAAAGTCTTTTTAGCACAACTCCGAATCCTTGCAGATCAGCTTCCTGTCTCCTGTTTGTCTCTTTCCCCACCTTAAAGAAAAAGGGAAAAAAAGAAAGAAGAAAGAAAGAAAGAAAACAAAAAAATGAAAAAGAAAAAAAAAAAAGAAAGAGAAAGGGGAAAAGAAAACAAAACAAAACAACCTTGCACAGCCTGGTTGCTGCTGTCTCCCTTCCAGAGTGACATGGTGTTCGGGCTCCTCCTGTCCTTTCATTCACTTCCTCTCCTTCCAGCTGGTGGGTGGAACCTCTCCAGGGAGCAGGGTATGCAGTCCAGAAAGCTGCAGTATTTCCTCCAAGAAAAAAAAAAAAGCCTGCTTCAACCCCTGCTGCAAGCAAAGTCCTGATTCCCTCTGCTGGCTATCTCGAACAGCAAAGCAATTTTTGCAGCAAAGCTGCTGCCGCTGGAACTGAACCCAGGGAACTCAAATTCGGGCGGTGGATTATTTCTTATCCTTCCCTCCATCTACCCCACACAAGAGCTGCCTTTTTTTTCTTGCCAAGTGGCAAGGTAAGCCACACTGCTAAAGCAAACACAGAAGACCACGGGAGGGAAGAGAGGACGAAGGGAGGAAGGAAGAGAAAGACAAAAATAAAAGCAGACGGACGACCCGTGCTGGTTAAAATGGAACAAGTGTGTCCCAGATGCTTTCAGAACCTGTTAACATACGAAAGCCAGATGAATCCAAGACCCGGTCCAGAAACTAACCTTTTACTTCTCGGACGACACGGAGGATGCTAAGCATTGAAGAAATTTGAGAGTCTATGCCAGGACTACTATTAGCAAGCCCTGCATCGTCAGATCACAAGGACCCACTTGCCATAGCCGAAATGATCATTCTTACCCTTACATCCGTTTTGTAAGCATCAAAGGAGGTATCCCATTAGGTTTACAGGCGTCTTCATAAATAAAAGCTCTGGTTCTCTCACTGTCTATCTATGATGATTTTGATTCAGGGATGCTTTAATCACTTTCCCGATGTCATCACAAAAAAAAGCACAATTACCTGACAGAGTTTTTCCCCACCAATAATAAGTAATATTCTGACATGTCTGTCGGCTGTTACATTATAATACAAATGGTTTCAGCGAAAATATATTTCCTTTAAGGGTCCCTTTTCAAGGCAGTCAAGGCTAAAATTAGACATGCCAGCTGTGTTTTGCTGTGAGCGCTCACGCATGCCCAAAGCGTGGCCAGACCAACATTGAGCGCCTCTCCACTTCGTCAAACCAGCTCTGTTCTCCCCAGCCTAGAGCTGCCTTTTCAGATAAGAGGTTCCTGGTACAAATCCAGCTTCCTAGTGAGGAAGAACAGAGAATTCCAGCCCGGTGCACAATATGGTATCCAGCCACAAACAAGCCCTGCCGCCCGTGAGGTCACTGGCTTTCACTCAGGGGTCTGGTTATTAGAAGCTGTGTGAGTGCATGGATATTCCTTGGAAAAAGTTAAGGATGGTGGATAAATAGCTTTATGTTTGACAAGAATAACAACCAGAAAGAAGGAAGGAGAGAGGGTGGGAAGGTAGGAGTTAGAAGCCCTGATATCACTGTCATTAAGAGAATTAAATCAATTCCACCAACATTGAAATGTGTTCTTCTGGGCCTTATTCGTCCCATCCAGAAAGTGGAAATGCTGCCAACTTATGTGGCTGAAGGTGGTAAACGGAATCAGATACTAAATCAAAACTACATTGATTTAAAAATCATTCAGTGGCATCTCAATGCTCAGACAATAAAGTCTTGGCTTCTTGGAATAGTTTTCAAGACCCTTGAAAACCCAACTTTATTCTCCAGCCTCAGACAGTAAACTCTGGCCCTCGTAGTCTATATCTGAGTCACAGTGAACTGCTTTTAAAGTGGAATGTGCGGAGGATCCCTGGGTGGCTCAGCGGTTTGGCACCTGCCTTCAGCCCAGGGCCTGAATCTGGAGTTCCGGGATCGAGTCTCACGCCGGGCTCCCTGCATGGAGCCTGCTTCTCCCTCTGCCTGTGTCTCTCTGCCCCTCTCTCTCTGTCTCTATAAATAAAATCTTTAAAAAAATAATAAACTGGAATGTGCCCTCTCAGGGACTTCTGTCATCTGCTCTGCCCCAAATGGTCTTGCATCCCCATTCAGCCCATCCTTCAGCTCTCAACACGGATATCACCCCTCGGAATAGCTTTCCCTAAAGCCTCCTTTCCCTGCTGCACCTTATATTTGCCCTAAAAGGATGCTTATCCTGGGCAACTGTCTGTTAATTGCATGTTTGTTTCTTCTAGGATGCCGGAAAAGCATCAGGAAAAGCAGAAAAGTAGGAGTCCCCATCATTCTCATTCACGTTCCTATTTCCACAAACTGTCATGGAATCTGACACAAAATGGTGCTCTGCAAGTGTTTGAAGAGTAAGATACCTTAAACCCGATAAAAATTCTAACTCAATTCGTATCCTCTCTCAGTACATTTCAGTACACTTCTGGATGCAGGGGATAGAGTGGTAACACGGATCAGAACAATGTCCATCCCTCATAGAATATATATTCTAGTGAGGGAGATAAGCAAAGAAGTAAGCAAGTAAACAGGCATTATCAATCAGGTAATATGTAGTACTGTTCATAAATATAAAGCTAAGTAAACAGAAAGAGTCACAGGAATTCCACTTTAAATAAGATAGTCAGGAAATGCTCACCAAGAAAGAGCTCTGAGGTTAAAGGAAGAGTGGGAACCACACCCTGGGTGTTGTGTACTATGAGAGCACTTCTTGTGAGAGCCAAGGCCTTCGTTCCAATCCTGCCTTTGCCAGATCACTCTGCCTCCTTTCTCATCCATCCAGTGTCACTACACACTTCATACGGTTATCATGAAAATTCACCACAACAAACATGCAAAGCATTTATAACCCCTTGGAACATACTGGATCTGCCCAATAAATGTCAGCTTGTCTCTGGGGGAAGATCATCCCAGGCAGAAAGAACAGGAAGAACAGAAGGCCTGGCAGCAAGAACACTTCTTTTGAAATGTGTGAGAAATGGCATAGGGACTGAAATGGAGCAAGTAAGAAGTAAAGACTATCAAACAAGACTAGAGAGGTTCCCTAGACCAGATCATATAAGCCTTGATGAGGAAAGCTAAATTGCTGACAGGTAATAGTATAGCCTGGACTCTACCCAAATATTTTGATTATAGATCTAGCCATCTTCAACTATGGAATGCTGTTCTCCTAAATGACTTATTAAGGCTCCTCCAAATACTAAGACTTTTAAGGTCAGGATCCTCAATTTTGCCATGATGAGCAAAGGCTATCAATATTCTTTTACTAATAACTGGCCTAGCTACTCCTTGGAAGGAAAAGATTAGTGTCTTATTTACAAATGAAAGACCAAATAAATAACTCCTTCACCCACGCTATAGCTCACTTATATGTAAAGTTCCCAGCATGTGTTGATGCTTTCTGCAATTTCTACACAAATTGCCACTTTACAAAATGGTATTGGATTATTGCTATATTCTTGGCATCAACTGTCATTAGTCTAAGCACATTCATCGAACACTTAAAGCTTTTCTTAAATAATGCAAAGACAGTTTACCACTTGTGAGAATCGCAGAACCTGTGTTTTATTTATTTATTTATTTATTTATTTATTTATTTATTATTTATTTGTTTGTTTGTTTATTATTTATTTTCCTTCAGAGATACCAGTAGCCATCACAACTGAGGAGGCAAGATACTCGTGTCGGAAATGGTTTTTATATCATGTCTACTCTGTTGGAGCCATAGTGCTTTCCATTTAAATGATCAAGTTAAGGTAGGAGGTAACTAATTTAAAACACTCTCTAAATCAGAAGCCAGCTGTGTCCCATTTGCCAAGTAACAAACAAATTTTGTACAAATCCAAGAGCAGCAAACTCATCAAAGGGCATGGACTCTTACAGATTCACGGGATTCATGGCACAGACTGGAGAGGCACTGATTTAAGACAAGTTCTTGGTTTCTAGGATAGAGACAACATCTCAGACATACCATCCATAAATAGAGAAGTGACGGTACCGAAACGAGGTTCAGTTGGGTAGAGACAGAGATTCTCTTCTGGTTTGCTCTTGATCTATCCAGTCAAAGAATAACTGGGTCCTCTCTTTGGCTGATTTATTTTTTAAATGACAAAGACTTAGTCAAAAGCAAAAGGAAAGAACAATAGAGAGAGAGGCATCATCATCATCATCATCATCACCATCATCATCACCATCATCATCATATGCTATCTTTGAAAGCAAGTATACTATTCTTACATTCATGATCATGAATAAATTAAAACAAACAAAACTGCCACTCGGTATTTGTTGCCCTCTTTATTCAAATTTGTGAAATCTCTTCAACACAGCAGTTGCCAAACAGATATTAAAGGTAAATGTTGTTGTTGTTGTTGTTGTTGTTGTTGTTGTTTTTAGAAGACAAGATGGTAGATCACAAACTCCAACAGTAAAGTAGTAGTCTTTTGTCCTACTGGACATACCCATGGTTTAGGAACATACCCGAGACAAACTAGGAGAAAGAGACCACTAGTGATTCAAGCATTTGTGGTCCAAATTTAAACTATAATTAAATGTAAAATTTTAATGTAGATAAAAACAATGAAAATTGGCCTTGCTTCTGAGCAAAATTATAATGGACTATATTTTAAGACAGTCAACCAAATGGAGAAGAATAATTTAAAACAATGAACATTATTAACTTCAACGAAGTTTTACTGAGCATCTTGTATGTGCCTAAATAACCAAGAATAGCAATATAAAAACCATCACCCTTGTCCTCAAGTAGACTTAACATCTCCATATCTATTAAACATCAGTCATTCATAAATGACCTAAATGCCTTTCCTCTTATCTAAATACTAAATTTTAATAATTGTTATTAAATAACTTTAAGTTGACCCAATTTTTTAAATACATATTTTATTATAAATTTAAACAATGATATACTTGAAAACTTATGTTTATTTTGTTTTATTATCTTTTTAAAAATACTTATTTATTCTCTTGTTTTTTATATACTTAATACTGTGGTAGTCACATATGTTTCTCCTTTACCACTAGGATTACCAAGAGTCACATTTCTCCTCTTCATTGAAATTAGGCATGACAATGTGACTTGCTATGGCCAATAAAAATATGAAGCAAAAGTGATGCATGTAGAATCTTTTAACTGTTGCTGTTTGATTCACTGGTCCACTCTTCCCTGATGGAAGCATGTGCTTAGATGGAGGAAGCATATTGGAAGGCTTAGAATAGCTGCTTCAAATAGTCACCTGAACCAGCCACTGACTTGTCACGAGCAAGAAATAAACTTTTGTTGTAATTATGCTAATGAGATTTAGTGACTTACCACAGCATCACTTAGCCTACCCTGACTAATATGATATTACTTGTAGTGTGATTTTATGCTTATTGATTTCTTTCTTTGAGAGTCTCTCCCACTAATATCCAAGCTAAAAGGGCAAGGAATTTATCTATCGTCTTCACTGTTAAATCTCCAGCACCCAGAACAATCCTTGGGATTTAATAGACATTTAATAAATATTTGTTAGATAAATGAGTAAAATATTAATTTAAAATCATCTAATTTATCTATCAGTGGTTAAAATGCAATACTTCATGAAATAGAAGGGAAATGAGGCTTATACTTAAAATGGAAAAAATGTTTAAGTCTTCTAGGAGGAAAATTGCTACGAGTGGAACTACTAAATGTTCAGAGACAGGGAAGGTTTTTTTGTACTGATCATATAGATGGCCTTTCATATACTAGATGCTGTACTAGAATTTCAGAAATGTTTCCCCAGTTAGAACTTAACAAGTTACTGGAAAATGGGTATGATTCTCCCTACTTTTTAGTTGAGCAAATTAAGAAGGAAAGGGTTTAGCTATCCAAACCAAATTAATACAGTTGTAACGTGGTAGGGGAATATTCCTAAGTCACATCTGCATAAAGCCCAAACCCAGATTTTTTTCTCAGCATCACTTGATGGAGATCTTAAATGTTTTATTCCAAAACTAGATTAAGATAATCTTTGTGTTTACAACAGAAAACTCACAGTATACATAAAAGTCCTAAATAAGTCAGTGTGTTTTCATAGAAACAGATGGTACTGAACAGAGAAAAAACTGGAAAGAAAGAACATGGCCTTCTATCAAATAGTATAAACTCTATTTGGACCACAGATGTGATGGTTAATTGTATGTGTCAACTTGGCTAGGCTATAGTGCCCAGTCATTTGGTCAAATACCAGTCTAGATGTTGCTGTGAGGTATTTTTCGATGTGGTTTACATTTACATGAGTAGACTCTGAGTAAAGCACCTTATTCTTCACAATGGGACTGAACTTCATCCAAAAACGTAAAGGCTTTAAGAATGAAGACTGAGATCCTTTTAGAAGGAAGAAATTCTGTCTCCAGACTGCCTTTGGCTTCTAGATTCGACGTCAGCTCTTCCTGAGTCTTCAGCCTGACAACCTGACCTGAAGTTTGGGGATCCACTCCCACCCCCCAGAATCACATGAGCCAATTCCTTTAAGATTCTCTTTGCATACAAACACATCTTACAGGTTATGTTTTTCTGGAAAACCCAGACAAATACACTAGGTTAATAAAATGAAATAAATGACAGCAATGAAGGTCAGTGATATAGGCACTCTTACACATTCCTAGTAAATATCTATAATGGTTCTAATAGAGCTTAACAAAATGTATAGCCTTAAAACTTTTCATCCTTGTCAGTCCCAGTAATTTCGGTTCTAGGAATCCAAACAGATCATCACTAGACATTTAGGAATAGGTAATTGGAGAACTCTGAGTATCCAACTCTAGTTTGGTTAAGTAAATCACAGTACAGAGTATGATTCAACCATTAAAATGATACTTAAGAAATACTTTAACATATGGGAAATGCTTAAGTCAAATAGTTAATGAAAAAATCAGAATACAGGGACACCTGAGTGGCTCAGCAGTTGAGCGCCTGTCTTTGACTCAGGGGGTGATCCTGTGGTCCTGGGATCAAGTCCCACATAGGGCTTCCTGCATGGAGCCTGCTTCTCCCTCTGCCTATGTCTCTCTCTCTATCTCTCATGAATAAATACATAAAATATTTTTTAAAAAAGAAAAAATCAGAATACAACCTTGTATATACAGTAGGTTTCCAACTATGAACTAAAAACACATAGACAAGACAATAGAACAACTACATCGAAGTAACAATAGTGGAAATGTTTCCTCTATGATAGTGTTATTGGTGATTTTACTTTTTTTCCTTATCCTTCCAGAAATCCCAGCATTTTTCAAATTTGTCTTAAAATGAGCATATATTTCATTATTTAAAATAAATATTATTTTTAAAGAATTCTCTTAGGTAAGTATATTCTTAAGATTTTTGTTGTTGGGGGATCCCTGGGTGGCGTAGCGGTTTGGCGCCTGCCTTTGGCCCAGGGCGCGATCCTGGAGACCCGGGATCGAATCCCACGTCGGGCTCCCGGTGCATGGAGCCTGTGTCTCTGCCTCTCTCTCTCTCTCTCTGTGAATATCGTAAATAAATAAACAAAAAATTAAAAAAAAAAGATTTTTGTTGTTGTTGTTGTTGTTGTTAGCTGACAGGACATTTTAAAACACCCAGATATGACATTAAAATAAATTGTGTGTGCACTTGAAATAGCCATTTCCTTCTTACCTGAATCAAACATCACTTTAAGAAAAGTTTACCTTTCTTTAAAGACTGGGAGCATAAATTCTATAATTTAACAATGACAAAACTCTGATTTAAGGCCTATAACCAAATATCCTCATTTAAAGAAAGAAAAACAGCTACCAACGGCAAAGGACATATCTTTGCAGACACTACAGTAAACCTACATAAGTATCTAAAACATTAATTTTTTTTTTTAAAGATTTTATTTATTTATTCATGACAGTCACAGAGAGAGAGAGAGAGAGAGAGGCAGAGACATAGGCAGAGGGAGAAGCAGGCTCCATGCAGGGAACCCGACGTGGGATTCGATCCCGGGTCTCCAGGATCGCGCCCTGGGCCAAAGGCAGGCGCCAAACCGCTGCGCCACCCAGGGATCCCTAAAACATTAATTTTTTTAATATCCACTAATTCTGCCTTTGCATTTCTTTCTCTTTTTTTTTTTTTTTGCATTTCTTTCTCATAAGTTTATTTGTAAACATCAGTTTGCTTACAATATGCTGTAGAAACAGGGAATTTCTTTCTTTCTTTCTTTCTTTCTTTCTTTCTTTCTTTCTTTCTTTCTTTCTTTCTTTTTGGGGGGGTGGCTATCACTGTCTCCTTGTATATTTCCGTGCAAAGAATTCCACTATTTGCAGACCACTGAGCCAACTTTGTCTTCATGTAGCTGGCAGATTCTTGTGGCCTTCTTACAAACACACCTTCCGCCATGACTTTTTCCAGCAGTGAACCAGAGCTTTAGAAAACACCAACTAACAGCCTCAAAGTCAGGACAGATGAGTAGCTGCTTTGTCACATGAGAAACACATTTTCCTAAAAGGAATATCATTACTTTGTATTCACTATTCAGCTTCCAGCTGCCAAAAGCTAAGCAAGGTAGGTCAATATGACCACATTTGATTGGCTGGGCTGAGCCTTCTCTCTAGAAACATCTGCAGAAGTCCAGGCTAAAAGTTCACTACTAATTAGAATCACTATGCTATACACCTAAAACTAACATAATATTGTATGTCAACTATATTTCAATTAAAAAATTTTAAAAAAGAAATTAAAAAAGAAGAATTACTGGATAAAATACAAGATATCCAGTTAAACTTGAATTTCAGACAAACGATGAATACATTTTTTAAAAAGATTTTTATTTATTTATTTATTTATTTATTTATTTATTTATTTATTCATGAGAGACACAGACAGAGAGAGAGAGGCAGAGACACAGGCAGAGGGAGAAGCAGGCTCCATGCAGGGAGCCCGATGTGAGACTCGATCCCGGGTCTCCAGGATCACACCCTGGGCCGAAGGCAGGTGCCAAACCGCTGAGCCACCCAGGGATCCCGATTAATACATTTTTAATACAAATTATGTCCCGCCCAAATATTGCACATGGCACTTCTCATGAAATATCTGGGCCATACTTTTAAAAAGCACTCAATGCTTATCTGAGACTTAAATGTACCTGGGTGTTACATACTTTTTATTTCCTAAAGCTAACAAACTTAATCCTAATTGATGCACTTAGAAGGTCTACAGGTCTTTTAGAGGATATAAGAATTGGTAGAAAGTTCAAACTTAATGACAACGGAAATGCTTAATATATTCAATCCTCTTTACACTCAAACCACGTAAACCAAAAATGTCCCCATTTTAAGTCTCTTAAGAAGAATCCATACACTGATCTCTGGGTTTTTTGGTTTTTTTTTTTATGATTGTAAACTTGTTTTTTTTTTTCCTTTTACACGAGGAAACATTTAAATTTTTTCTTAAGTTGTTATTCAACGCAATAAAGTACCTATCAAAAATGACAGATGCCTAGATCCTATCCCTGATATCAGAAAGTTGCAACCTAGAGAACCAGACAAAAGCACAAAATAATAGAGAAAAAGAGACCAAGGCAGTTCTCCTGTGTCCATGATCAGTGTGTACTGCGATCAAGAATAAGTGTCTAGCAACTATATAGTAATTTGTCAGCAGAAGTTTATGTCTCTTGTCTCCAAGAAATAAAAGTTTGGACTTGTATTTTGAAAGTCTACACTTCATTTTTTTCTAGTAATTTCTATCGCACATTACAGAGATATCAGCTGAGGTCAATTAGAAATAAACAAAAACCTGTCTTTCATGACAGTTTGAAAAGTGCTGATCTAGAAAATATTCAATTGTCTTATTTCCTTTCATTTCCACTTGCACATTTCTAGTGGTGGAGAAGTTGCATCGATGTGTTTTCTGATTGAGATACAAGGAATAATGAAACTCATATGAACTACAAAGGAAAAATGCAATTCTCTCAGATTTACTTTTCTTGTCTTCCTAACTCACTTTTTAAAAATCTATTCCTTACCCTCTAACCTATGTCACCTTCCTGACCCCAAGGACAATATTTAAGAGTACCAAACCCAAAGCCAGGAGATGTGAGACTTGTTGCTTGGGACCCTGGATAGAATGATTCCCCAGCCAAAGCCTCTTGTGTAAAATGTAGGTTGTAATGAGGTCATCTAAGGTCGTTTCCTAACTCCAATAGTCCACGATGCCGGGATGTGCTTGTTAAACTCCGATGACACCGCATCATTTTAGCTCCAGGGATACACTGGCTGGCCCCTGGGGTGGATGGCGAGCTTCAGGCCAATAGCACAAGCTTGACATGCTTCAGCCAGGGGCTTTATGTGACGCCCAGCCATTCCCAACAGCTGTAGGCTGGGAGGCCCCAAGTCCAAAAATAGCCACACAAATTATGATTTCCCTTCTAGAGATGACATCTCTGTGAATGGCACTAAATCAAGGCCAAGCAGTTAGCCTGACACTCTAGCCAATGCCTCGAAAACAGCTCAATCCCTGGAAGTCTAGGTGTACCATCCATCCCACCCAGGGCTTTCAGTATTTGAATGTTGATGCTCATTCTGCAGTCAGGAAACATAATTATTCGTTTTTCTTTAAGGAAGTTTATGACCGAAGGTAATGGGGGGAACATAAATGTACTGACTGTTTACTGACACTCATAAATGCTATGAACACAGACATATAATTGTCTCCTGAAGATCTGCTCTTGTAGTGTAGAATCTTCATTTTTAGCAATTTAACTACTGAAAGTTTACCCACCTTGAGGAGAATTATTTAGTGGAAAATAAAACTTAGCACCTATTTCATTCCGTGCTCCAACAACTTTCATCCTTTCAGAAAACTGGCTTTCCCATAAAATTTGCAGAAGGTAGCTTGTTATATAGGGCTAGTAAAACTAAGAGGTAATTAGTACAAACCAAACCTCTAAATAATAATGTCAAGTTTTAACATTTGCAGAGTTCTGGATCAACATTAACTAATAACTCCTCTCTCTGTTTTCCTCTGTGAGAAAAAAACTTTGTTATTCACAAATTATCAAGATAGAAAACAAAACAAAGAAATTGGTTCTGGCTAATTAGAAAAAAAAAGAAGAAAGAGGAAGAAGAAGAAGAAGAAGAAGAAGAAGAAGAAGAAGAAGAAGAAAAGAAGAAGAAGAAGAAGGAGGAGGAGGAGGAGAAGTAGAAGAAAGAAGAAGAAGAAGAAGAAGAAGAAGAAGAAGAAGAAGAAGAAGAAGAAGGAGGAGGAGGAGGAGGAGGAGGAGGAGGAGGAGGAGGGGAGGGAGGAGGAGGAGGAGAAGGAGGAGAAGAAGAAGAAGAAGAAGAAGAAGGAGGAGGAGGAGGAGGAGGAGGAGGAGGGGGAGGGGGAGGAGGAGGAGGAGAAGGAGGGAAGAAGAAGAAGAAGAAGAAGAAGAAGAAGAAGAAGAAGAAGAAGAAGAAGAAGAAGAAGAAGAAGAAGAAGAAGAAAGAAAGAAAGAAAGAAAGAAAGAAAGAAAGAAAGAAAGAAAGAAAGAAAGAAAGAAAGAAAGAAAGAAAGAAAAGGTAAGCAGCTCAGGTCAGAATTCAGCAAGTGCAAGCAAATGTTTACACCTGTTCAGAGTTAAGAACAATGGTCACTTATGACTAGGATGGACCATTAGGTCACACTGAGCTCATTTTTAGGAGACCGTCCAGGAAGGCTTGGCATTGCAGAATGGGAGAAACCAGTGTGAAATCCCTAGACTTTTGGATTACTGCTCTCCTACCTTAACTGCTGCAATGACAGGTACATGTGTGTGTGCAGGGGAGGAGGGACAGAGACGCTGCAAGTAACTCAGTGTGTACATGGCCTGCCTGTAGCTCTCCCCCAACCCCCCAATGGGCAGCTTTGCTAAATTTGTCAGTTAACCTTGCCTTACCCCTTCCAGGAGTGGCCGTACTGTCAGGGTCCCCAGGATGTCACCTCTTGGCTAGCAAAGAGAGTTAAAAGTGAACCACTCCAACAAAGGAAAAAAATAACAATGCTGAATAAGACCCCTTACCAGCTCATCTCTTTTCCTTCCTCTCCAAATTCAGTAGGAAAGAGAATTGAGAGCTTGTCAGGATTAGCTGCATGGCATTAAACAGTCCCTCCCAGGGAAGGCACAGAGAAGAGACTCCCTGGTACCTTGCTTTGGGGAGTGGCCCATAGGAACCCAGTGTCAGCAAGTCTCCAAAAAAGCAGCATCTGGAAAAGGAGACATCTCGCCCAGAGATGCCTCTTTCTTCCTCCCCTCCCAGACCTTAGGCTGAAAACATTGAGTTCTCTTGGTCTATAAAGGAGGACATATTATTAAAAGGGCCATAGGGAAGCCCGTCTATTTCTCAATGTCCTAGAATGCCATCCAACCATCTGGGGTCAGATGCCCATTCTTCATCTCTCTCTGACTAGGGGGTGGGAGGCTCATGCCAATGCTTGAGTTCATTCTGATTTTAAGATTAAGACAGAGTTTTCTCTCCCCTCCTGAGAGAAAGGTACACAGGTGTCCAGAGAGAGGGAAACAGTCAGGGACCACTGTGCTAATGTGGACCTGTGGATCTGGTGGTTTTGACAATGGGAAACCAAAGGTGGTTCTGAAGTGGGATCTGGTGTCCAGATCCAGCTTACTTATTTTTGCTGAAAACTTTAAAAATTAGTTTCCTGGTAAAGAAACAATGTTGTGTCAAGGTCCCTGGAAAAATTAAACAGTGTTATTCTGTAAGGTCTTAATGGGAGGATCTATCCATTTTGACCAGGGATAAATGTATTCGATTCAATATGTTTGGTTTGGGAAATCTCTTTTTGTCAAACCCAGGATAACCAATTGTCCATTATACCATGTCCTTGCTAAGAGAAGCTGATGTAGAAATATTTAACCACCCCATCCATAAACATTTCTTTCCTCCCAGAGCAGAAAAAGGCTGATCTTCTCAAGGCCTAATGTTATTTATTTTCCAGTGAAGGGATATGATTTTTATGCCAGGTACAGTTTTCCTTTAGCATTTTTAAGTGCCTGCTTTTTAAGTGACTCCTAGAACTGAGATCCTGACCACTTGCCCTTGTTAAATATCTGGTGATCCTTTTACCCAACAGATGGGAAGGGCCTCCTGATATGCCCCTGGCCTAATTTCAATTTGGGTAATTGCATTCTGTCGACTTGAAATTTCCCCACCAGTTTAACCTGCCTGGGATATGGTGCCTCCTTCTCGGTCCTGAACTGCCTGGCGTGCCGATGGAGGCTGGGGAACACCTGGTGCATTCCACCCCAGAAGTGGATACATTTTAGTGGCAGGTGCAAAGGTTTTCTTCAGCTGAATACAAATTCTAACATAGGAATGAGCCTCTTGGATGCTTTTTATTTTTATTTTTCTCAATGAACATAACTTTCGCAGAACCAAAAATATAAAAGCATCCAAAGCATCAATATGAATGGAAAAGAAAATACATGCTCACTAAAACCAATCTATTGTGTGATCATTTTGCATTCCGTGAATCTTACAATGCTTCTAGATTTGAATGTTGACAATAAGGATAAATAATTCACATAAAGCAATCATTCCTTTTCTCAAAGAATTTTACACACAAATACATGTACACACGGGGGCACATGGGTATGTGCACACATCCTTCCATGCACGTATAGGGGTGTGTGTGTTTGGGTATACCAACTCTTACCTCCCTCTGGAGGGTCCTTTTTAGTTGGGAATAAAAACAGCTTTCCCCACAAAAATACCATGTTAGGCATTCTATGCATATCTTATTTGAGTAGGTAATACATTTAACTGTAAAGAGCTTATCTCCTGTAACAAACTGGAATCTTAGAAGGTATCCTATCCGTTTCTGTTTCCCTGGCACCTAGAACATAGTAGGTACTTAACTAATGGATTAAAATATAGACTACGTAGACAAACCTATTTAATCTTTAGCTCTAAGACCCAAAATGCAATTTAAGGACTGCAGGTCAAGGTATAGTTTTTTAAGGTACACCTTAAAACTCCGGGAACATTGGTGGCCCCAAAGTCACATCCCTTGGCTACCTGAGCTCTAGGAACAGTTACGTGCAAGCATAGGCTCACCTTGCAAACGACCAATACCATCTCTCAGAGGTGACTGCCAGAGATGCTGGTCTGCAGATTCAAGGCGAGTGCACCAAACCAACAGTAAACCAGTGGAAGATAGGGGCTAGTAGAGAAATGCTCCTGCCTTCCAGACTTCAGGCAGACAATCCTGGAAGTCCTTCCATACCTTCTCTGCATATCTCCATAAAACTGAATCCCACTGACCAACCTCAGTTTTTTTTTTCTTTTTCTGTAATCTTTTTCTCTGTGACCTTGATAACACACCATTGTATTGGACATTTCTCCTTCCCATCTTCCCACTCCCTTGCTCCTGCTTCAGGGAATCACCTCTCAAATGGACTATCTGCCCCCTTGCCTCAGGCTCCGAATTTGGGGGAACCCAGACTCTAATGACTTAGGACATCACCATGCTGACAGTCACACCAGCAGACTATCCACATATGAACACATAGAGTACCTATTCCCCCACCATTCATTTTCTTTCCCTATCATAGGACAGATAAGCCATACACCAAGACCACTCTGATATATATATAGGCTGACAGATTATATGCTATATTTATGCCAGGAAAAAGGAGGAGAACTAAGATTGTGCCTTGATGTATTCTAACCATATTAGTTTAGCTCTAAATATCTTACCTTACCAATGGCTCAAGAGGCATTCCCAGAGTCTCATAATTAGTAGGACAGTCCAGATTCTGCCTCATTTTAGCCTCTGCAGGTCATCATAAATTAGCTTAGAGGCCCCAAGCCTCTGTATGACTCAAGCTGACTTGAATCCTAATTTGTACTATGCAGCAACCTTAGCAATGCCACTTGCATGCTTAAGTCTTTTGCTCTCTTGGCCCTTGGAAAAAACATATTTGCAGTAGCACCTGTCTCTGCCATCCCTGTTTAGTGTAGATCATCAATGGGTAGTGTCCTAACCTAAGAATACAGCCTGATGAAGACTTGGGTCCACCATGTAATGACTATGCACGTCATGAAGCCAAGGGCGGGCTGCCACAGAAGAGGGCCAAGCCATCTTTGAGTTGACTGCCTCATACTCACTGGAGGGCTACCCTGTTGGCCACACTAGATAGAGAAATGCAGGGAATTCTCAGCAGTTTTGAAGACACCGGTGTTTAGACCTCTGGCTTCTTTAAGGGCAAATTGAGGCCAGTGCCTAATATAGTAGCCAGAGTGGGCCTAAGGTGAGCTGAGGGACCAGTCTTTCAGTTCATGGAAAGGACTGTAGTACCTTAAAAGTAGTATTAGAGAAGACCCATGAGGGATATGGATCATCCTTTGATTCTCATAAAATTGATGATTTTTTATAAGACTGTAAAAGCTCTACTTTCTCACTATAAAATGCAAAATTGCATTAAAACAATTGTATAAAAATTACATTAAACATACATCTCTTGGGATCCCTGGGTGGCGCAGCAGTTTAGCGCCTGCCTTTGGCCCAGGGCGCGATCCTGGAGACCCGGGATCGAATCCCACATCGGGCTCCCAGTTCATGGAGCCTGCTTCTCCCTCTGTCTGTGTCTCTGCCTCTCTCTCTGTGTGTGTGTGACTATCATAAATAAATAAAAATGAAAAAAATTAAAAATAAATAAATAAAAGCTGCACTTAAAAAAATACATCTCTGATCCTATCTGATCCTATCACACAGAGGTAACAGCTATTAATATTTGCTCTATTTGTTTCTAGTTTTTCCTATGAATAATGAATATATATTTCTCTCTTTCTCTGTGTTGTCCCTCTGTCCATATATGTGAGATCTAGAAAAAAATATTGTATTTCTGTGCACTTCCTTCTTCTGACAACATACCATGAACATTTTCTTTGAACACAGCACTTAATGGGGGCATAATATATAATCATAATATTTTGTAATTCTCTGTTAGGGATGTATAAGGTTTTTTAATGTTTGTTATGTATAACCTTATATTTATATATATTTCATATATACATGTTTTGAAATCCGCCCCCCCCCCTCAGTGTGGATTCTGGGATTCCTTTCTGCAACAAGGGCCAGATATCCATCAGTGGGCAGTGTCTGGGTCATCCACATGACCATGACAAGCCACCTTCTGTGTGTTGATATCTAGCCTCATGGTCACAAGATGACCACAGCAGTGTTGGCCACGTTATAATCGCCCACCTCAAGTGGTTTCTTCTTCCTCTGGTATCTTTTAAAAATGTAAGAAATCTTACTAAAGGCTCCTGCCCCCAACAGTCTGCTCCTCACAGTTCATTGGACAAAACGGGTCACGTGCAATTTCCCAACTCATTCACTGATGCAGATGGAAGGGTAATGATTGGTTTAGACTACGTAAGACACACCTCCCTCTGAGCCTAGGCAAAAGATCATTGGCTCCAAGCAAACAGCGGCATATGGCTGGAGAATGGAACATGTGCTGTGGACAAGAAGTGGAGTCCTCCTGAAAAGAAAGGGGGACTTAAAGAGGAACTATATTCAGGGAGGCAAGAAGCAATTGTCTCCAATATAAATTAAACTTGTTTCGTTATCTTCTCACCTACATTATCACGCTCTCTTCCCCGATAACATTGTCCTTCCTTAATTTACCAGCTAGACACTCCTTTTTAATCAAATGTGTGCTGGTTATCCATGAATCTCTAAAAAGTTAACTGAAAAATTAACATCATAATGATAATGAGTTTAAGGTCTTGCTCTCCTTGGGGGCATTTCTGTTCTAAAAGGCAGTTCTGAAAGATATAATCATCTTCACGATCTATAAGACCAAAGTAGTAATGGTAGTATGGCAGGCAAGAAAGGATTCAAGACCCACTGTGACCCTCCTACCTTGCTCACCTTCCTCACTCTGTTACACTCACACTGGCCTCCCTGCTGTCTCTCCAGGAAGCCAGGATACTTACACTTGGGAGCCTTTGCACTTGACTTCCCGCTGCCTGAAACAAGCTTTCTCTAGATAGCCTCAGGGCTTAATTCCTTGCTTCTTATAGTTTTCTTACCCATATGCCACCTTATTAAAGAGGCTTTCCTTGATCCTCTTACATAACATAGTACCTTCACTTCACTCTGTAGCCTATTACCCTACTTTCCACATATTTGGCACTTATAACCACCTGACATGGTATGTAGGTGTTTACTATCTTTCTCCTAAATAGAGAGTAAATCCTATGAGACTAGAGTTTATGTTTTTTTAGATTGATTTCTTTTTTTTAATTTATTTATGATAGTCACACAAGAGAGAGAGAGAGAGAGAGAGAGAGAGATGCAGAGACACAGGCAGAGGGAGAAGCAGGCTCCATGCAGAGAGCCCGACGTGGGACTCGATCCCGGGTCTCCGGGATCGCGCCCTGGGCCAAAGGCAGGCGCTAAACCGCTGCGCCACCCAGGGATCCCCGAGTTTATGTATATTCATTGTTCGTTCCTCTGAGCCTAGACACAGTGCCTAAAAAGTAGGCATTCCATTGCTAAACATTGATTGAGCTGCATCAGAATAGAAGCCTGATGGCAAGTGATGCAGAGCATTTTCTCATGTGCATGTTGGCCATGTCTATGTCTTCCTCTGTGAGATTTCTGTTCATGTCTTTTGCCCATTTCATGATTGGATTGTTTCTTTCTTTGGTGTTGAGTTTAATAAGTTCTTTATAGATCTTGGAAACTAGCCCTTTATCTGATATGTCATTTGCAAATATCTTCTCCCATTCTGTAGGTTGTCTCTGAGTTTTGTTGACTGTATCCTTTGCTGTGCAAAAGCTTCTTATCTTGAGAGACCACCTCACACCAGTGAGATTGGGGAAAATTAACAAGGCAGGAAACAACAAATGTTGGAGAGGATGTGGAGAAAAGGGAACCCTCTTACACTGTTGGTGGGAATGTGAACTGGTGCAGCCACTCTGGAAACCTGTGTGGAGGTTCCTCAAACAGTTAAAAATATACCTGCCCTACGACCCAGCAATTGCACTGTTGGGGATTTACCCCAAAGATACAAATGCAATGAAACGCCGGGACACCTGCACCCCGATGTTTCTAGCAGCA
Organism: Canis lupus baileyi; assembly: GCF_048164855.1. Lineage (NCBI taxonomy): Eukaryota > Metazoa > Chordata > Mammalia > Carnivora > Canidae > Canis > Canis lupus. The sequence goes on along the minus strand of NW_027326411.1, from coordinate 692,704 downwards.
ATGGCCACGATAGCCAAACTGTGGAAGGAGCCTCGGTGTCCAACGAAAGATGAATGGATAAAGAAGATGTGGTCTATGTATACAATGGAATATTCCTCAGCTATTAGAGATGACAAATACCCACCATTTGCTTCAACGTGGATGGAACTGGAGGGTATTATGCTGAGTGAAGTAAGTCAATCAGAGAAGGACAAACATTATATGTTCTCATTCATTTGGGGAATATAAATAATAGTGAAAGGGAATATAAGGGAAGGGAGAAGAAATGTGTGGGAAATATCAGAAAGGGAGACAGAACGTAAAGACTGCTAACTCTGGGAAACGAACTAGGGGTGGTAGAAGGGGAGGAGGGCGGGGGGTGGGAGTGAATGGGTGACGGGCACTGGGGGTTATTCTGTATGTTAGTAAATTGAACACCAATAAAAAATAAATTAAAAAAAAAAGAATAGAAGCCAATGGGACCTAATCCTGTGTAGTCATCTTTCTGTCATAACTCTGATGCCCACAGTAAGTCTAAGGAGGTCATATTTTCTTTTTCACCTATTTCCCTGTAGGCAAGACCTTCATTTTCCAGGATGCACTGTGTAGCTGTGTATGTCTTGAAATCTGAACAGTATCTATCTCTCTACTATGAAATAAAAGGCAAGTCCCAACTTAAGACACATCCTATAACTTGTAATACTATCTAATTAATAAAATGTGTTTCAATTCTGATTAAAATTTATCTTGAGTGCCAGAAATACTCATAAAAGCATATCTAAAAGCTACAAGGAAATAAGGTAATGTAATTATTCAACAATAACTTAAGAAGTACATTACCATGTGACTTGGAGCTCCCATCTAATGCTCTGGTTGAGACAGATACACACACACACACACACACACACACACAGAGAGTTTTATTTTTTATTTATTTTTAATTTTTTAAAAATTTATTTATGATAGTCACACAGAGAGAGAGAGAGAGAGAGGCAGAGACATAGGCAGAGGGAGAAGCAGGCTCCATGCACCGGGAGCCCAACGTGGGATTTGATCCCAGGTCTCCAGGATTGCGCCCTGGGCCAAAGGCAGGCGCCAAACCACTGCGCCACCCAGGGATCCCAAGACTAAAGTATTTAACCAATTCGTGTCCAATTATCATCAGTTATATTTCATCCCGTTTCAAGACCCACAGGCCTCCTGATGGCAGCCAGCACAGAAAAACAGAGCTTCGAAAAGTAAAGAACATCTATTGTAAGGCTCCAAACTTCAGTCTCTAGAGTCTTGATCACCCTCCATATAAAATAAAATATGTAAGGCAAATACACAAAAACAAAAGCACACCCAAACAAACTCTACGGGACGTCAGTTAGTCGTACTATACCTTCCCACACCTTCTTTCATTCTATACTCTGTGATTGAAAGTCTGAGTTGCCCCCACCCTGGTGCATCCTATCCAGTGAGAAAAACCCTTTCAGAGCCACAAAGAACAGCTCACCAGAAAAGCCTCTGAAATCGTTGTTGTTCCTGATAATCACTGTCACAATCTCCTTTCTAACAACCCTGTCCATCTGCAAAGCACTTTACTACGGATATCAGGAACATCTTTATGTTGCCAAATAACAACAAAGGAACACGAGCGAAACTATTATCTCTGCTAGAAGAGAAAAACCACAATCCCAGGGCTTGCTTTCTTCTCATATTCTCCTCTGCCTCATTAACTCCATTGCTATGTTACTAATTTCAAAGAAGCAGGAAGAGGTGATGGGAAAGGGGAGGTAAATAATAATCCACATGCCTGTTTCCCATCCCAAGTGCAGGATACACACTGCTTGCCAGACTGTGGGTCGAGCCATACCTTGGTTTAGAGACAGTGAGGATAGTAGTAAGTGTACTGGGGGTACATTTGTGGCTGATCCAGGCGTTTACCCATGTAGCTGGAATCTTTATCTCCGAGGCAGGGAACTCGATGACACGGTATGGTGCCCCAGGCCGAGCGTCCTCTTAAACCACTATTCCTGATGGTCCCGATGACTGATGAGGCTTCAGAGATCCTTCGTCTTCCACCACTCACTAGTTCCAACACGGCAGGAATTTAAAAAAGAAACACACCAAAAAAATAGAAAGAAAGAAAGAAAGAAAGAAAGAAAGAAAGAAAGAAAGAAAAAAGGAAAGGTATTGGTAGAACAACACACGCACACACACACGCGCGCACACACACACACACACACACAGCCTTCCCAGATCCTGCCTTCCTTCCCCCAGCTGCCAGGGTCCACTTGGGATGAGGCACTTTGTTCTCTACCCAGGCTGTCTGTAGTGATGTCAATTGCCAGCGTTTGTAAAGAGGGAGAGAAGAAAAAAATCAAAGTCTTTTTAGCACAACTCCGAATCCTTGCAGATCAGCTTCCTGTCTCCTGTTTGTCTCTTTCCCCACCTTAAAGAAAAAGGGAAAAAAAGAAAGAAGAAAGAAAGAAAGAAAACAAAAAAATGAAAAAGAAAAAAAAAAAGAAAGAGAAAGGGGAAAAGAAAACAAAACAAAACAACCTTGCACAGCCTGGTTGCTGCTGTCTCCCTTCCAGAGTGACATGGTGTTCGGGCTCCTCCTGTCCTTTCATTCACTTCCTCTCCTTCCAGCTGGTGGGTGGAACCTCTCCAGGGAGCAGGGTATGCAGTCCAGAAAGCTGCAGTATTTCCTCCAAGAAAAAAAAAAAAGCCTGCTTCAACCCCTGCTGCAAGCAAAGTCCTGATTCCCTCTGCTGGCTATCTCGAACAGCAAAGCAATTTTTGCAGCAAAGCTGCTGCCGCTGGAACTGAACCCAGGGAACTCAAATTCGGGTGGTGGATTATTTCTTATCCTTCCCTCCATCTACCCCACACAAGAGCTGCCTTTTTTTTCTTGCCAAGTGGCAAGGTAAGCCACACTGCTAAAGCAAACACAGAAGACCACGGGAGGGAAGAGAGGACGAAGGGAGGAAGGAAGAGAAAGACAAAAATAAAAGCAGACGGACGACCCGTGCTGGTTAAAATGGAACAAGTGTGTCCCAGATGCTTTCAGAACCTGTTAACATACGAAAGCCAGATGAATCCAAGACCCGGTCCAGAAACTAACCTTTTACTTCTCGGACGACACGGAGGATGCTAAGCATTGAAGAAATTTGAGAGTCTATGCCAGGACTACTATTAGCAAGCCCTGCATCGTCAGATCACAAGGACCCACTTGCCATAGCCGAAATGATCATTCTTACCCTTACATCCGTTTTGTAAGCATCAAAGGAGGTATCCCATTAGGTTTACAGGCGTCTTCATAAATAAAAGCTCTGGTTCTCTCACTGTCTATCTATGATGATTTTGATTCAGGGATGCTTTAATCACTTTCCCGATGTCATCACAAAAAAAAGCACAATTACCTGACAGAGTTTTTCCCCACCAATAATAAGTAATATTCTGACATGTCTGTCGGCTGTTACATTATAATACAAATGGTTTCAGCGAAAATATATTTCCTTTAAGGGTCCCTTTTCAAGGCAGTCAAGGCTAAAATTAGACATGCCAGCTGTGTTTTGCTGTGAGCGCTCACGCATGCCCAAAGCGTGGCCAGACCAACATTGAGCGCCTCTCCACTTCGTCAAACCAGCTCTGTTCTCCCCAGCCTAGAGCTGCCTTTTCAGATAAGAGGTTCCTGGTACAAATCCAGCTTCCTAGTGAGGAAGAACAGAGAATTCCAGCCCGGTGCACAATATGGTATCCAGCCACAAACAAGCCCTGCCGCCCGTGAGGTCACTGGCTTTCACTCAGGGGTCTGGTTATTAGAAGCTGTGTGAGTGCATGGATATTCCTTGGAAAAAGTTAAGGATGGTGGATAAATAGCTTTATGTTTGACAAGAATAACAACCAGAAAGAAGGAAGGAGAGAGGGTGGGAAGGTAGGAGTTAGAAGCCCTGATATCACTGTCATTAAGAGAATTAAATCAATTCCACCAACATTGAAATGTGTTCTTCTGGGCCTTATTCGTCCCATCCAGAAAGTGGAAATGCTGCCAACTTATGTGGCTGAAGGTGGTAAACGGAATCAGATACTAAATCAAAACTACATTGATTTAAAAATCATTCAGTGGCATCTCAATGCTCAGACAATAAAGTCTTGGCTTCTTGGAATAGTTTTCAAGACCCTTGAAAACCCAACTTTATTCTCCAGCCTCAGACAGTAAACTCTGGCCCTCGTAGTCTATATCTGAGTCACAGTGAACTGCTTTTAAAGTGGAATGTGCGGAGGATCCCTGGGTGGCTCAGCGGTTTGGCACCTGCCTTCAGCCCAGGGCCTGAATCTGGAGTTCCGGGATCGAGTCTCACGCCGGGCTCCCTGCATGGAGCCTGCTTCTCCCTCTGCCTGTGTCTCTCTGCCCCTCTCTCTCTGTCTCTATAAATAAAATCTTTAAAAAAATAATAAACTGGAATGTGCCTCAGGGACTTCTGTCATCTGCTCTGCCCCAAATGGTCTTGCATCCCCATTCAGCCCATCCTTCAGCTCTCAACACGGATATCACCCCTCGGAATAGCTTTCCCTAAAGCCTCCTTTCCCTGCTGCACCTTATATTTGCCCTAAAAGGATGCTTATCCTGGGCAACTGTCTGTTAATTGCATGTTTGTTTCTTCTAGGATGCCGGAAAAGCATCAGGAAAAGCAGAAAAGTAGGAGTCCCCATCATTCTCATTCACGTTCCTATTTCCACAAACTGTCATGGAATCTGACACAAAATGGTGCTCTGCAAGTGTTTGAAGAGTAAGATACCTTAAACCCGATAAAAATTCTAACTCAATTCGTATCCTCTCTCAGTACATTTCAGTACACTTCTGGATGCAGGGGATAGAGTGGTAACACGGATCAGAACAATGTCCATCCCTCATAGAATATATATTCTAGTGAGGGAGATAAGCAAAGAAGTAAGCAAGTAAACAGGCATTATCAATCAGGTAATATGTAGTACTGTTCATAAATATAAAGCTAAGTAAACAGAAAGAGTCACAGGAATTCCACTTTAAATAAGATAGTCAGGAAATGCTCACCAAGAAAGAGCTCTGAGGTTAAAGGAAGAGTGGGAACCACACCCTGGGTGTTGTGTACTATGAGAGCACTTCTTGTGAGAGCCAAGGCCTTCGTTCCAATCCTGCCTTTGCCAGATCACTCTGCCTCCTTTCTCATCCATCCAGTGTCACTACACACTTCATACGGTTATCATGAAAATTCACCACAACAAACATGCAAAGCATTTATAACCCCTTGGAACATACTGGATCTGCCCAATAAATGTCAGCTTGTCTCTGGGGGAAGATCATCCCAGGCAGAAAGAACAGGAAGAACAGAAGGCCTGGCAGCAAGAACACTTCTTTTGAAATGTGTGAGAAATGGCATAGGGACTGAAATGGAGCAAGTAAGAAGTAAAGACTATCAAACAAGACTAGAGAGGTTCCCTAGACCAGATCATATAAGCCTTGATGAGGAAAGCTAAATTGCTGACAGGTAATAGTATAGCCTGGACTCTACCCAAATATTTTGATTATAGATCTAGCCATCTTCAACTATGGAATGCTGTTCTCCTAAATGACTTATTAAGGCTCCTCCAAATACTAAGACTTTTAAGGTCAGGATCCTCAATTTTGCCATGATGAGCAAAGGCTATCAATATTCTTTAATAACTGGCCTAGCTACTCCTTGGAAGGAAAAGATTAGTGTCTTATTTACAAATGAAAGACCAAATAAATAACTCCTTCACCCACGCTATAGCTCACTTATATGTAAAGTTCCCAGCATGTGTTGATGCTTTCTGCAATTTCTACACAAATTGCCACTTTACAAAATGGTATTGGATTATTGCTATATTCTTGGCATCAACTGTCATTAGTCTAAGCACATTCATCGAACACTTAAAGCTTTTCTTAAATAATGCAAAGACAGTTTACCACTTGTGAGAATCGCAGAACCTGTGTTTTATTTATTTATTTATTTATTTATTTATTTATTTATTATTTATTTGTTTGTTTGTTTATTATTTATTTTCCTTCAGAGATACCAGTAGCCATCACAACTGAGGAGGCAAGATACTCGTGTCGGAAATGGTTTTTATATCATGTCTACTCTGTTGGAGCCATAGTGCTTTCCATTTAAATGATCAAGTTAAGGTAGGAGGTAACTAATTTAAAACACTCTCTAAATCAGAAGCCAGCTGTGTCCCATTTGCCAAGTAACAAACAAATTTTGTACAAATCCAAGAGCAGCAAACTCATCAAAGGGCATGGACTCTTACAGATTCACGGGATTCATGGCACAGACTGGAGAGGCACTGATTTAAGACAAGTTCTTGGTTTCTAGGATAGAGACAACATCTCAGACATACCATCCATAAATAGAGAAGTGACGGTACCGAAACGAGGTTCAGTTGGGTAGAGACAGAGATTCTCTTCTGGTTTGCTCTTGATCTATCCAGTCAAAGAATAACTGGGTCCTCTCTTTGGCTGATTTATTTTTTAAATGACAAAGACTTAGTCAAAAGCAAAAGGAAAGAACAATAGAGAGAGAGGCATCATCATCATCATCATCATCACCATCATCATCACCATCATCATCATATGCTATCTTTGAAAGCAAGTATACTATTCTTACATTCATGATCATGAATAAATTAAAACAAACAAAACTGCCACTCGGTATTTGTTGCCCTCTTTATTCAAATTTGTGAAATCTCTTCAACACAGCAGTTGCCAAACAGATATTAAAGGTAAATGTTGTTGTTGTTGTTGTTGTTGTTGTTGTTGTTGTTTTTAGAAGACAAGATGGTAGATCACAAACTCCAACAGTAAAGTAGTAGTCTTTTGTCCTACTGGACATACCCATGGTTTAGGAACATACCCGAGACAAACTAGGAGAAAGAGACCACTAGTGATTCAAGCATTTGTGGTCCAAATTTAAACTATAATTAAATGTAAAATTTTAATGTAGATAAAAACAATGAAAATTGGCCTTGCTTCTGAGCAAAATTATAATGGACTATATTTTAAGACAGTCAACCAAATGGAGAAGAATAATTTAAAACAATGAACATTATTAACTTCAACGAAGTTTTACTGAGCATCTTGTATGTGCCTAAATAACCAAGAATAGCAATATAAAAACCATCACCCTTGTCCTCAAGTAGACTTAACATCTCCATATCTATTAAACATCAGTCATTCATAAATGACCTAAATGCCTTTCCTCTTATCTAAATACTAAATTTTAATAATTGTTATTAAATAACTTTAAGTTGACCCAATTTTTTAAATACATATTTTATTATAAATTTAAACAATGATATACTTGAAAACTTATGTTTATTTTGTTTTATTATCTTTTTAAAAATACTTATTTATTCTCTTGTTTTTTATATACTTAATACTGTGGTAGTCACATATGTTTCTCCTTTACCACTAGGATTACCAAGAGTCACATTTCTCCTCTTCATTGAAATTAGGCATGACAATGTGACTTGCTATGGCCAATAAAAATATGAAGCAAAAGTGATGCATGTAGAATCTTTTAACTGTTGCTGTTTGATTCACTGGTCCACTCTTCCCTGATGGAAGCATGTGCTTAGATGGAGGAAGCATATTGGAAGGCTTAGAATAGCTGCTTCAAATAGTCACCTGAACCAGCCACTGACTTGTCACGAGCAAGAAATAAACTTTTGTTGTAATTATGCTAATGAGATTTAGTGACTTACCACAGCATCACTTAGCCTACCCTGACTAATATGATATTACTTGTAGTGTGATTTTATGCTTATTGATTTCTTTCTTTGAGAGTCTCTCCCACTAATATCCAAGCTAAAAGGGCAAGGAATTTATCTATCGTCTTCACTGTTAAATCTCCAGCACCCAGAACAATCCTTGGGATTTAATAGACATTTAATAAATATTTGTTAGATAAATGAGTAAAATATTAATTTAAAATCATCTAATTTATCTATCAGTGGTTAAAATGCAATACTTCATGAAATAGAAGGGAAATGAGGCTTATACTTAAAATGGAAAAAATGTTTAAGTCTTCTAGGAGGAAAATTGCTACGAGTGGAACTACTAAATGTTCAGAGACAGGGAAGGTTTTTTTGTACTGATCATATAGATGGCCTTTCATATACTAGATGCTGTACTAGAATTTCAGAAATGTTTCCCCAGTTAGAACTTAACAAGTTACTGGAAAATGGGTATGATTCTCCCTACTTTTTAGTTGAGCAAATTAAGAAGGAAAGGGTTTAGCTATCCAAACCAAATTAATACAGTTGTAACGTGGTAGGGGAATATTCCTAAGTCACATCTGCATAAAGCCCAAACCCAGATTTTTTTCTCAGCATCACTTGATGGAGATCTTAAATGTTTTATTCCAAAACTAGATTAAGATAATCTTTGTGTTTACAACAGAAAACTCACAGTATACATAAAAGTCCTAAATAAGTCAGTGTGTTTTCATAGAAACAGATGGTACTGAACAGAGAAAAAACTGGAAAGAAAGAACATGGCCTTCTATCAAATAGTATAAACTCTATTTGGACCACAGATGTGATGGTTAATTGTATGTGTCAACTTGGCTAGGCTATAGTGCCCAGTCATTTGGTCAAATACCAGTCTAGATGTTGCTGTGAGGTATTTTTCGATGTGGTTTACATTTACATGAGTAGACTCTGAGTAAAGCACCTTATTCTTCACAATGGGACTGAACTTCATCCAAAAACGTAAAGGCTTTAAGAATGAAGACTGAGATCCTTTTAGAAGGAAGAAATTCTGTCTCCAGACTGCCTTTGGCTTCTAGATTCGACGTCAGCTCTTCCTGAGTCTTCAGCCTGACAACCTGACCTGAAGTTTGGGGATCCACTCCCACCCCCCAGAATCACATGAGCCAATTCCTTTAAGATTCTCTTTGCATACAAACACATCTTACAGGTTATGTTTTTCTGGAAAACCCAGACAAATACACTAGGTTAATAAAATGAAATAAATGACAGCAATGAAGGTCAGTGATATAGGCACTCTTACACATTCCTAGTAAATATCTATAATGGTTCTAATAGAGCTTAACAAAATGTATAGCCTTAAAACTTTTCATCCTTGTCAGTCCCAGTAATTTCGGTTCTAGGAATCCAAACAGATCATCACTAGACATTTAGGAATAGGTAATTGGAGAACTCTGAGTATCCAACTCTAGTTTGGTTAAGTAAATCACAGTACAGAGTATGATTCAACCATTAAAATGATACTTAAGAAATACTTTAACATATGGGAAATGCTTAAGTCAAATAGTTAATGAAAAAATCAGAATACAGGGACACCTGAGTGGCTCAGCAGTTGAGCGCCTGTCTTTGACTCAGGGGGTGATCCTGTGGTCCTGGGATCAAGTCCCACATAGGGCTTCCTGCATGGAGCCTGCTTCTCCCTCTGCCTATGTCTCTCTCTCTATCTCTCATGAATAAATACATAAAATATTTTTTAAAAAAGAAAAAATCAGAATACAACCTTGTATATACAGTAGGTTTCCAACTATGAACTAAAAACACATAGACAAGACAATAGAACAACTACATCGAAGTAACAATAGTGGAAATGTTTCCTCTATGATAGTGTTATTGGTGATTTTACTTTTTTTCCTTATCCTTCCAGAAATCCCAGCATTTTTCAAATTTGTCTTAAAATGAGCATATATTTCATTATTTAAAATAAATATTATTTTTAAAGAATTCTCTTAGGTAAGTATATTCTTAAGATTTTTGTTGTTGGGGGATCCCTGGGTGGCGTAGCGGTTTGGCGCCTGCCTTTGGCCCAGGGCGCGATCCTGGAGACCCGGGATCGAATCCCACGTCGGGCTCCCGGTGCATGGAGCCTGTGTCTCTGCCTCTCTCTCTCTCTCTCTGTGAATATCGTAAATAAATAAATAAAAAATTAAAAAAAAAAAGATTTTTGTTGTTGTTGTTGTTGTTGTTAGCTGACAGGACATTTTAAAACACCCAGATATGACATTAAAATAAATTGTGTGTGCACTTGAAATAGCCATTTCCTTCTTACCTGAATCAAACATCACTTTAAGAAAAGTTTACCTTTCTTTAAAGACTGGGAGCATAAATTCTATAATTTAACAATGACAAAACTCTGATTTAAGGCCTATAACCAAATATCCTCATTTAAAGAAAGAAAAACAGCTACCAACGGCAAAGGACATATCTTTGCAGACACTACAGTAAACCTACATAAGTATCTAAAACATTAATTTTTTTAATATCCACTAATTCTGCCTTTGCATTTCTTTCTCTTTTTTTTTTTTTGCATTTCTTTCTCATAAGTTTATTTGTAAACATCAGTTTGCTTACAATATGCTGTAGAAACAGGGAATTTCTTTCTTTCTTTCTTTCTTTCTTTCTTTCTTTCTTTCTTTCTTCTTTCTTTCTTTCTTTCTTTCTTTCTTTCTTTCTTTCTTTCTTTTTGGGGGGGTGGCTATCACTGTCTCCTTGTATATTTCCGTGCAAAGAATTCCACTATTTGCAGACCACTGAGCCAACTTTGTCTTCATGTAGGTGGCAGATTCTTGTGGCCTTCTTATAAACACACCTTCCGCCATGACTTTTGCCAGCAGTGAACCAGAGCTTTAGAAAACACCAACTAACAGCCTCAAAGTCAGGACAGATGAGTAGCTGCTTTGTCACATGAGAAACACATTTTCCTAAAAGGAATATCATTACTTTGTATTCACTATTCAGCTTCCAGCTGCCAAAAGCTAAGCAAGGTAGGTCAATATGACCACATTTGATTGGCTGGGCTGAGCCTTCTCTCTAGAAACATCTGCAGAAGTCCAGGCTAAAAGTTCACTACTAATTAGAATCACTATGCTGTACACCTAAAACTAACATAATATTGTATGTCAACTATATTTCAATTAAAAAATTTTAAAAAAGAAATTAAAAAAGAAGAATTACTGGATAAAATACAAGATATCCAGTTAAACTTGAATTTCAGACAAACGATGAATACATTTTTTAAAAAGATTTTTATTTATTTATTTATTTATTTATTTATTTATTTATTTATTTATTCATGAGAGACACAGACAGAGAGAGAGAGGCAGAGACACAGGCAGAGGGAGAAGCAGGCTCCATGCAGGGAGCCCGATGTGAGACTCGATCCCGGGTCTCCAGGATCACACCCTGGGCCGAAGGCAGGTGCCAAACCGCTGAGCCACCCAGGGATCCCGATTAATACATTTTTAATACAAATTATGTCCCGCCCAAATATTGCACATGGCACTTCTCATGAAATATCTGGGCCATACTTTTAAAAAGCACTCAATGCTTATCTGAGACTTAAATGTACCTGGGTGTTACATACTTTTTATTTCCTAAAGCTAACAAACTTAATCCTAATTGATGCACTTAGAAGGTCTACAGGTCTTTTAGAGGATATAAGAATTGGTAGAAAGTTCAAACTTAATGACAACGGAAATGCTTAATATATTCAATCCTCTTTACACTCAAACCACGTAAACCAAAAATGTCCCCATTTTAAGTCTCTTAAGAAGAATCCATACACTGATCTCTGGGTTTTTTGGTTTTTTTTTTTATGATTGTAAACTTGTTTTTTTTTTCCTTTTACACGAGGAAACATTTAAATTTTTTCTTAAGTTGTTAATCAACGCAATAAAGTACCTATCAAAAATGACAGATGCCTAGATCCTATCCCTGATATCAGAAAGTTGCAACCTAGAGAACCAGACAAAAGCACAAAATAATAGAGAAAAAGAGACCAAGGCAGTTCTCCTGTGTCCATGATCAGTGTGTACTGCGATCAAGAATAAGTGTCTAGCAACTATATAGTAATTTGTCAGCAGAAGTTTATGTCTCTTGTCTCCAAGAAATAAAAGTTTGGACTTGTATTTTGAAAGTCTACACTTCATTTTTTTCTAGTAATTTCTATCGCACATTACAGAGATATCAGCTGAGGTCAATTAGAAATAAACAAAAACCTGTCTTTCATGACAGTTTGAAAAGTGCTGATCTAGAAAATATTCAATTGTCTTATTTCCTTTCATTTCCACTTGCACATTTCTAGTGGTGGAGAAGTTGCATCGATGTGTTTTCTGATTGAGATACAAGGAATAATGAAACTCATATGAACTACAAAGGAAAAATGCAATTCTCTCAGATTTACTTTTCTTGTCTTCCTAACTCACTTTTTAAAAATCTATTCCTTACCCTCTAACCTATGTCACCTTCCTGACCCCAAGGACAATATTTAAGAGTACCAAACCCAAAGCCAGGAGATGTGAGACTTGTTGCTTGGGACCCTGGATAGAATGATTCCCCAGCCAAAGCCTCTTGTGTAAAATGTAGGTTGTAATGAGGTCATCTAAGGTCGTTTCCTAACTCCAATAGTCCATGATGCCGGGATGTGCTTGTTAAACTCCGATGACACCGCATCATTTTAGCTCCAGGGATACACTGGCTGGCCCCTGGGGTGGATGGCGAGCTTCAGGCCAATAGCACAAGCTTGACATGCTTCAGCCAGGGGCTTTATGTGACGCCCAGCCATTCCCAACAGCTGTAGGCTGGGAGGCCCCAAGTCCAAAAATAGCCACACAAATTATGATTTCCCTTCTAGAGATGACATCTCTGTGAATGGCACTAAATCAAGACCAAGCAGTTAGCCTGACACTCTAGCCAATGCCTCGAAAACAGCTCAATCCCTGGAAGTCTAGGTGTACCATCCATCCCACCCAGGGCTTTCAGTATTTGAATGTTGATGCTCATTCTGCAGTCAGGAAACATAATTATTCGTTTTTCTTTAAGGAAGTTTATGACCGAAGGTAATGGGGGGAACATAAATGTACTGACTGTTTACTGACACTCATAAATGCTATGAACACAGACATATAATTGTCTCCTGAAGATCTGCTCTTGTAGTGTAGAATCTTCATTTTTAGCAATTTAACTACTGAAAGTTTACCCACCTTGAGGAGAATTATTTAGTGGAAAATAAAACTTAGCACCTATTTCATTCCGTGCTCCAACAACTTTCATCCTTTCAGAAAACTGGCTTTCCCATAAAATTTGCAGAAGGTAGCTTGTTATATAGGGCTAGTAAAACTAAGAGGTAATTAGTACAAACCAAACCTCTAAATAATAATGTCAAGTTTTAACATTTGCAGAGTTCTGGATCAACATTAACTAATAACTCCTCTCTCTGTTTTCCTCTGTGAGAAAAAAACTTTGTTATTCACAAATTATCAAGATAGAAAACAAAACAAAGAAATTGGTTCTGGCTAATTAGAAAAAAAAAGAAGAAAGAGGAAGAAGAAGAAGAAGAAGAAGAAGAAGAAGAAGAAGAAGAAGAAGAAGAAGAAAAGAAGAAGAAGAAGAAGGAGGAGGAGGAGGAGAAGTAGAAGAAAGAAGAAGAAGAAGAAGAAGAAGAAGAAGAAGAAGAAGAAGAAGAAGACGAAGAAGAAGGAGGAGGAGAAGGAGAAGAAGAAGAAAGAAGAAGAAGAAGAAGAAGAAGAAGAAGAAGAAGAAGAAGAAGGAGGAGGAGAAGGAGAAGAAGAAGAAAGAAGAAGAAAGAAGAAGAAGAAGAAGAAGGAGGAGGAGAAGGAGAAGAAGAAGAAAGAAGAAGAAGAAGAAGAAGAAGAAGAAGAAGAAGAAGAAGAAGAAGGAGGAGGAGGAGGAGGAGGAGAAGGAGAAGAAGAAGAAAGAAGAAGAAGAAGAAGAAGAAGAAGAAGAAGAAGAAGAAGAAGAAGAAGGAGGAGGAGGAGGAGGAGGAGGAGGAGGAGGAGGGGGAGGGGGAGGAGGAGGAGGAGAAGGAGGAGAAGAAGAAGAAGAAGAAGAAGAAGAAGAAGAAGAAGAAGAAGAAAGAAGAAGAAAGAAGAAGAAGAAGAAGAAAGAAAGAAAGAAAGAAAGAAAGAAAGAAAGAAAGAAAGAAAGAAAGAAAGAAAAGGTAAGCAGCTCAGGTCAGAATTCAGCAAGTGCAAGCAAATGTTTACACCTGTTCAGAGTTAAGAACAATGGTCACTTATGACTAGGATGGACCATTAGGTCACACTGAGCTCATTTTTAGGAGACCGTCCAGGAAGGCTTGGCATTGCAGAATGGGAGAAACCAGTGTGAAATCCCTAGACTTTTGGATTACTGCTCTCCTACCTTAACTGCTGCAATGACAGGTACATGTGTGTGTGCAGGGGAGGAGGGACAGAGACGCTGCAAGTAACTCAGTGTGTACATGGCCTGCCTGTAGCTCTCCCCCAACCCCCCAATGGGCAGCTTTGCTAAATTTGTCAGTTAACCTTGCCTTACCCCTTCCAGGAGTGGCCGTACTGTCAGGGTCCCCAGGATGTCACCTCTTGGCTAGCAAAGAGAGTTAAAAGTGAACCACTCCAACAAAGGAAAAAAATAACAATGCTGAATAAGACCCCTTACCAGCTCATCTCTTTTCCTTCCTCTCCAAATTCAGTAGGAAAGAGAATTGAGAGCTTGTCAGGATTAGCTGCATGGCATTAAACAGTCCCTCCCAGGGAAGGCACAGAGAAGAGACTCCCTGGTACCTTGCTTTGGGGAGTGGCCCATAGGAACCCAGTGTCAGCAAGTCTCCAAAAAAGCAGCATCTGGAAAAGGAGACATCTCGCCCAGAGATGCCTCTTTCTTCCTCCCCTCCCAGACCTTAGGCTGAAAACATTGAGTTCTCTTGGTCTATAAAGGAGGACATATTATTAAAAGGGCCATAGGGAAGCCCGTCTATTTCTCAATGTCCTAGAATGCCATCCAACCATCTGGGGTCAGATGCCCATTCTTCATCTCTCTCTGACTAGGGGGTGGGAGGCTCATGCCAATGCTTGAGTTCATTCTGATTTTAAGATTAAGACAGAGTTTTCTCTCCCCTCCTGAGAGAAAGGTACACAGGTGTCCAGAGAGAGGGAAACAGTCAGGGACCACTGTGCTAATGTGGACCTGTGGATCTGGTGGTTTTGACAATGGGAAACCAAAGGTGGTTCTGAAATGGGATCTGGTGTCCAGATCCAGCTTACTTATTTTTGCTGAAAACTTTAAAAATTAGTTTCCTGGTAAAGAAACAATGTTGTGTCAAGGTCCCTGGAAAAATTAAACAGTGTTATTCTGTAAGGTCTTAATGGGAGGATCTATCCATTTTGACCAGGGATAAATGTATTCGATTCAATATGTTTGGTTTGGGAAATCTCTTTTTGTCAAACCCAGGATAACCAATTGTCCATTATACCATGTCCTTGCTAAGAGAAGCTGATGTAGAAATATTTAACCACCCCATCCATAAACATTTCTTTCCTCCCAGAGCAGAAAAAGGCTGATCTTCTCAAGGCCTAATGTTATTTATTTTCCAGTGAAGGGATATGATTTTTATGCCAGGTACAGTTTTCCTTTAGCATTTTTAAGTGCCTGCTTTTTAAGTGACTCCTAGAACTGAGATCCTGACCACTTGCCCTTGTTAAATATCTGGTGATCCTTTTACCCAACAGATGGGAAGGGCCTCCTGATATGCCCCTGGCCTAATTTCAATTTGGGTAATTGCATTCTGTCGACTTGAAATTTCCCCACCAGTTTAACCTGCCTGGGATATGGTGCCTCCTTCTCGGTCCTGAACTGCCTGGCGTGCCGATGGAGGCTGGGGAACACCTGGTGCATTCCACCCCAGAAGTGGATACATTTTAGTGGCAGGTGCAAAGGTTTTCTTCAGCTGAATACAAATTCTAACATAGGAATGAGCCTCTTGGATGCTTTTTATTTTTATTTTTCTCAATGAACATAACTTTCGCAGAACCAAAAATATAAAAGCATCCAAAGCATCAATATGAATGGAAAAGAAAATACATGCTCACTAAAACCAATCTATTGTGTGATCATTTTGCATTCCGTGAATCTTACAATGCTTCTAGATTTGAATGTTGACAATAAGGATAAATAATTCACATAAAGCAATCATTCCTTTTCTCAAAGAATTTTACACACAAATACATGTACACACGGGGGCACATGGGTATGTGCACACATCCTTCCATGCACGTATAGGGGTGTGTGTGTTTGGGTATACCAACTCTTACCTCCCTCTGGAGGGTCCTTTTTAGTTGGGAATAAAAACAGCTTTCCCCACAAAAATACCATGTTAGGCATTCTATGCATATCTTATTTGAGTAGGTAATACATTTAACTGTAAAGAGCTTATCTCCTGTAACAAACTGGAATCTTAGAAGGTATCCTATCCGTTTCTGTTTCCCTGGCACCTAGAACATAGTAGGTACTTAACTAATGGATTAAAATATAGACTACGTAGACAAACCTATTTAATCTTTAGCTCTAAGACCCAAAATGCAATTTAAGGACTGCAGGTCAAGGTATAGTTTTTTAAGGTACACCTTAAAACTCCGGGAACATTGGTGGCCCCAAAGTCACATCCCTTGGCTACCTGAGCTCTAGGAACAGTTACGTGCAAGCATAGGCTCACCTTGCAAACGACCAATACCATCTCTCAGAGGTGACTGCCAGAGATGCTGGTCTGCAGATTCAAGGCGAGTGCACCAAACCAACAGTAAACCAGTGGAAGATAGGGGCTAGTAGAGAAATGCTCCTGCCTTCCAGACTTCAGGCAGACAATCCTGGAAGTCCTTCCATACCTTCTCTGCATATCTCCATAAAACTGAATCCCACTGACCAACCTCAGTTTTTTTTTTCTTTTTCTGTAATCTTTTTCTCTGTGACCTTGATAACACACCATTGTATTGGACATTTCTCCTTCCCATCTTCCCACTCCCTTGCTCCTGCTTCAGGGAATCACCTCTCAAATGGACTATCTGCCCCCTTGCCTCAGGCTCCGAATTTGGGGGAACCCAGACTCTAATGACTTAGGACATCACCATGCTGACAGTCACACCAGCAGACTATCCACATATGAACACATAGAGTACCTATTCCCCCACCATTCATTTTCTTTCCCTATCATAGGACAGATAAGCCATACACCAAGACCACTCTGATATATATATAGGCTGACAGATTATATGCTATATTTATGCCAGGAAAAAGGAGGAGAACTAAGATTGTGCCTTGATGTATTCTAACCATATTAGTTTAGCTCTAAATATCTTACCTTACCAATGGCTCAAGAGGCATTCCCAGAGTCTCATAATTAGTAGGACAGTCCAGATTCTGCCTCATTTTAGCCTCTGCAGGTCATCATAAATTAGCTTAGAGGCCCCAAGCCTCTGTATGACTCAAGCTGACTTGAATCCTAATTTGTACTATGCAGCAACCTTAGCAATGCCACTTGCATGCTTAAGTCTTTTGCTCTCTTGGCCCTTGGAAAAAACATATTTGCAGTAGCACCTGTCTCTGCCATCCCTGTTTAGTGTAGATCATCAATGGGTAGTGTCCTAACCTAAGAATACAGCCTGATGAAGACTTGGGTCCACCATGTAATGACTATGCACGTCATGAAGCCAAGGGCGGGCTGCCACAGAAGAGGGCCAAGCCATCTTTGAGTTGACTGCCTCATACTCACTGGAGGGCTACCCTGTTGGCCACACTAGATAGAGAAATGCAGGGAATTCTCAGCAGTTTTGAAGACACCGGTGTTTAGACCTCTGGCTTCTTTAAGGGCAAATTGAGGCCAGTGCCTAATATAGTAGCCAGAGTGGGCCTAAGGTGAGCTGAGGGACCAGTCTTTCAGTTCATGGAAAGGACTGTAGTACCTTAAAAGTAGTATTAGAGAAGACCCATGAGGGATATGGATCATCCTTTGATTCTCATAAAATTGATGATTTTTTATAAGACTGTAAAAGCTCTACTTTCTCACTATAAAATGCAAAATTGCATTAAAACAATTGTATAAAAATTACATTAAACATACATCTCTTGGGATCCCTGGGTGGCGCAGCAGTTTAGCGCCTGCCTTTGGCCCAGGGCGCGATCCTGGAGACCCGGGATCGAATCCCACATCGGGCTCCCAGTTCATGGAGCCTGCTTCTCCCTCTGTCTGTGTCTCTGCCTCTCTCTCTGTGTGTGTGTGACTATCATAAATAAATAAAAATGAAAAAAATTAAAAATAAATAAATAAAAGCTGCACTTAAAAAAATACATCTCTGATCCTATCTGATCCTATCACACAGAGGTAACAGCTATTAATATTTGCTCTATTTGTTTCTAGTTTTTCCTATGAATAATGAATATATATTTCTCTCTTTCTCTGTGTTGTCCCTCTGTCCATATATGTGAGATCTAGAAAAAAATATTGTATTTCTGTGCACTTCCTTCTTCTGACAACATACCATGAACATTTTCTTTGAACACAGCACTTAATGGGGGCATAATATATAATCATAATATTTTGTAATTCTCTGTTAGGGATGTATAAGGTTTTTTAATGTTTGTTATGTATAACCTTATATTTATATATATTTCATATATACATGTTTTGAAATCCGCCCCCCCCCCTCAGTGTGGATTCTGGGATTCCTTTCTGCAACAAGGGCCAGATATCCATCAGTGGGCAGTGTCTGGGTCATCCACATGACCATGACAAGCCACCTTCTGTGTGTTGATATCTAGCCTCATGGTCACAAGATGACCACAGCAGTGTTGGCCACGTTATAATCGCCCACCTCAAGTGGTTTCTTCTTCCTCTGGTATCTTTTAAAAATGTAAGAAATCTTACTAAAGGCTCCTGCCCCCAACAGTCTGCTCCTCACAGTTCATTGGACAAAACGGGTCACGTGCAATTTCCCAACTCATTCACTGATGCAGATGGAAGGGTAATGATTGGTTTAGACTACGTAAGACACACCTCCCTCTGAGCCTAGGCAAAAGATCATTGGCTCCAAGCAAACAGCGGCATATGGCTGGAGAATGGAACATGTGCTGTGGACAAGAAGTGGAGTCCTCCTGAAAAGAAAGGGGGACTTAAAGAGGAACTATATTCAGGGAGGCAAGAAGCAATTGTCTCCAATATAAATTAAACTTGTTTCGTTATCTTCTCACCTACATTATCACGCTCTCTTCCCCGATAACATTGTCCTTCCTTAATTTACCAGCTAGACACTCCTTTTTAATCAAATGTGTGCTGGTTATCCATGAATCTCTAAAAAGTTAACTGAAAAATTAACATCATAATGATAATGAGTTTAAGGTCTTGCTCTCCTTGGGGGCATTTCTGTTCTAAAAGGCAGTTCTGAAAGATATAATCATCTTCACGATCTATAAGACCAAAGTAGTAATGGTAGTATGGCAGGCAAGAAAGGATTCAAGACCCACTGTGACCCTCCTACCTTGCTCACCTTCCTCACTCTGTTACACTCACACTGGCCTCCCTGCTGTCTCTCCAGGAAGCCAGGATACTTACACTTGGGAGCCTTTGCACTTGACTTCCCGCTGCCTGAAACAAGCTTTCTCTAGATAGCCTCAGGGCTTAATTCCTTGCTTCTTATAGTTTTCTTACCCATATGCCACCTTATTAAAGAGGCTTTCCTTGATCCTCTTACATAACATAGTACCTTCACTTCACTCTGTAGCCTATTACCCTACTTTCCACATATTTGGCACTTATAACCACCTGACATGGTATGTAGGTGTTTACTATCTTTCTCCTAAATAGAGAGTAAATCCTATGAGACTAGAGTTTATGTTTTTTTAGATTGATTTCTTTTTTTTAATTTATTTATGATAGTCACACAAGAGAGAGAGAGAGAGAGAGAGAGAGAGATGCAGAGACACAGGCAGAGGGAGAAGCAGGCTCCATGCAGAGAGCCCGACGTGGGACTCGATCCCGGGTCTCCGGGATCGCGCCCTGGGCCAAAGGCAGGCGCTAAACCGCTGCGCCACCCAGGGATCCCCGAGTTTATGTATATTCATTGTTCGTTCCTCTGAGCCTAGACACAGTGCCTAAAAAGCAGGCATTCCATTGCTAAACATTGATTGAGCTGCATCAGAATAGAAGCCTGATGGCAAGTGATGCAGAGCATTTTCTCATGTGCATGTTGGCCATGTCTATGTCTTCCTCTGTGAGATTTCTGTTCATGTCTTTTGCCCATTTCATGATTGGATTGTTTCTTTCTTTGGTGTTGAGTTTAATAAGTTCTTTATAGATCTTGGAAACTAGCCCTTTATCTGATATGTCATTTGCAAATATCTTCTCCCATTCTGTAGGTTGTCTCTGAGTTTTGTTGACTGTATCCTTTGCTGTGCAAAAGCTTCTTATCTTGAGAGACCACCTCACACCAGTGAGATTGGGGAAAATTAACAAGGCAGGAAACAACAAATGTTGGAGAGGATGTGGAGAAAAGGGAACCCTCTTACACTGTTGGTGGGAATGTGAACTGGTGCAGCCACTCTGGAAACCTGTGTGGAGGTTCCTCAAACAGTTAAAAATATACCTGCCCTACGACCCAGCAATTGCACTGTTGGGGATTTACCCCAAAGATACAAATGCAATGAAACGCCGGGACACCTGCACCCCGATGTTTCTAGCAGCAATGGCCACGATAGCCAAACTGTGGAAGGAGCCTCGGTGTCCAACGAAAGATGAATGGATAAAGAAGATGTGGTCTATGTATACAATGGAATATTCCTCAGCTATTAGAGATGACAAATACCCACCATTTGCTTCAACGTGGATGGAACTGGAGGGTATTATGCTGAGTGAAGTAAGTCAATCAGAGAAGGACAAACATTATATGTTCTCATTCATTTGGGGAATATAAATAATAGTGAAAGGGAATATAAGGGAAGGGAGAAGAAATGTGTGGGAAATATCAGAAAGGGAGACAGAACGTAAAGACTGCTAACTCTGGGAAACGAACTAGGGGTGGTAGAAGGGGAGGAGGGCGGGGGGTGGGAGTGAATGGGTGACGGGCACTGGGGGTTATTCTGTATGTTAGTAAATTGAACACCAATAAAAAATAAATTAAAAAAAAAAGAATAGAAGCCAATGGGACCTAATCCTGTGTAGTCATCTTTCTGTCATAACTCTGATGCCCACAGTAAGTCTAAGGAGGTCATATTTTCTTTTTCACCTATTTCCCTGTAGGCAAGACCTTCATTTTCCAGGATGCACTGTGTAGCTGTGTATGTCTTGAAATCTGAACAGTATCTATCTCTCTACTATGAAATAAAAGGCAAGTCCCAACTTAAGACACATCCTATAACTTGTAATACTATCTAATTAATAAAATGTGTTTCAATTCTGATTAAAATTTATCTTGAGTGCCAGAAATACTCATAAAAGCATATCTAAAAGCTACAAGGAAATAAGGTAATGTAATTATTCAACAATAACTTAAGAAGTACATTACCATGTGACTTGGAGCTCCCATCTAATGCTCTGGTTGAGACAGATACACACACACACACACACACACACACACAGAGAGTTTTATTTTTTATTTATTTTTAATTTTTTAAAAATTTATTTATGATAGTCACACAGAGAGAGAGAGAGAGAGAGAGGCAGAGACATAGGCAGAGGGAGAAGCAGGCTCCATGCACCGGGAGCCCAACGTGGGATTTGATCCCAGGTCTCCAGGATTGCGCCCTGGGCCAAAGGCAGGCGCCAAACCACTGCGCCACCCAGGGATCCCAAGACTAAAGTATTTAACCAATTCGTGTCCAATTATCATCAGTTATATTTCATCCCGTTTCAAGACCCACAGGCCTCCTGATGGCAGCCAGCACAGAAAAACAGAGCTTCGAAAAGTAAAGAACATCTATTGTAAGGCTCCAAACTTCAGTCTCTAGAGTCTTGATCACCCTCCATATAAAATAAAATATGTAAGGCAAATACACAAAAACAAAAGCACACCCAAACAAACTCTACGGGACGTCAGTTAGTCGTACTATACCTTCCCACACCTTCTTTCATTCTATACTCTGTGATTGAAAGTCTGAGTTGCCCCCACCCTGGTGCATCCTATCCAGTGAGAAAAACCCTTTCAGAGCCACAAAGAACAGCTCACCAGAAAAGCCTCTGAAATCGTTGTTGTTCCTGATAATCACTGTCACAATCTCCTTTCTAACAACCCTGTCCATCTGCAAAGCACTTTACTACGGATATCAGGAACATCTTTATGTTGCCAAATAACAACAAAGGAACACGAGCGAAACTATTATCTCTGCTAGAAGAGAAAAACCACAATCCCAGGGCTTGCTTTCTTCTCATATTCTCCTCTGCCTCATTAACTCCATTGCTATGTTACTAATTTCAAAGAAGCAGGAAGAGGTGATGGGAAAGGGGAGGTAAATAATAATCCACATGCCTGTTTCCCATCCCAAGTGCAGGATACACACTGCTTGCCAGACTGTGGGTCGAGCCATACCTTGGTTTAGAGACAGTGAGGATAGTAGTAAGTGTACTGGGGGTACATTTGTGGCTGATCCAGGCGTTTACCCATGTAGCTGGAATCTTTATCTCCGAGGCAGGGAACTCGATGACACGGTATGGTGCCCCAGGCCGAGCGTCCTCTTAAACCACTATTCCTGATGGTCCCGATGACTGATGAGGCTTCAGAGATCCTTCGTCTTCCACCACTCACTAGTTCCAACACGGCAGGAATTTAAAAAAGAAACACACCAAAAAAATAGAAAGAAAGAAAGAAAGAAAGAAAGAAAGAAAGAAAGAAAGAAAGAAAAAAGGAAAGGTATTGGAAGAACAACACACGCACACACACACGCGCGCACACACACACACACACACACAGCCTTCCCAGATCCTGCCTTCCTTCCCCCAGCTGCCAGGGTCCACTTGGGATGAGGCACTTTGTTCTCTACCCAGGCTGTCTGTAGTGATGTCAATTGCCAGCGTTTGTAAAGAGGGAGAGAAGAAAAAAATCAAAGTCTTTTTAGCACAACTCCGAATCCTTGCAGATCAGCTTCCTGTCTCCTGTTTGTCTCTTTCCCCACCTTAAAGAAAAAGGGAAAAAAAGAAAGAAGAAAGAAAGAAAGAAAACAAAAAAATGAAAAAGAAAAAAAAAAAAGAAAGAGAAAGGGGAAAAGAAAACAAAACAAAACAACCTTGCACAGCCTGGTTGCTGCTGTCTCCCTTCCAGAGTGACATGGTGTTCGGGCTCCTCCTGTCCTTTCATTCACTTCCTCTCCTTCCAGCTGGTGGGTGGAACCTCTCCAGGGAGCAGGGTATGCAGTCCAGAAAGCTGCAGTATTTCCTCCAAGAAAAAAAAAAAAGCCTGCTTCAACCCCTGCTGCAAGCAAAGTCCTGATTCCCTCTGCTGGCTATCTCGAACAGCAAAGCAATTTTTGCAGCAAAGCTGCTGCCGCTGGAACTGAACCCAGGGAACTCAAATTCGGGCGGTGGATTATTTCTTATCCTTCCCTCCATCTACCCCACACAAGAGCTGCCTTTTTTTTCTTGCCAAGTGGCAAGGTAAGCCACACTGCTAAAGCAAACACAGAAGACCACGGGAGGGAAGAGAGGACGAAGGGAGGAAGGAAGAGAAAGACAAAAATAAAAGCAGACGGACGACCCGTGCTGGTTAAAATGGAACAAGTGTGTCCCAGATGCTTTCAGAACCTGTTAACATACGAAAGCCAGATGAATCCAAGACCCGGTCCAGAAACTAACCTTTTACTTCTCGGACGACACGGAGGATGCTAAGCATTGAAGAAATTTGAGAGTCTATGCCAGGACTACTATTAGCAAGCCCTGCATCGTCAGATCACAAGGACCCACTTGCCATAGCCGAAATGATCATTCTTACCCTTACATCCGTTTTGTAAGCATCAAAGGAGGTATCCCATTAGGTTTACAGGCGTCTTCATAAATAAAAGCTCTGGTTCTCTCACTGTCTATCTATGATGATTTTGATTCAGGGATGCTTTAATCACTTTCCCGATGTCATCACAAAAAAAAGCACAATTACCTGACAGAGTTTTTCCCCACCAATAATAAGTAATATTCTGACATGTCTGTCGGCTGTTACATTATAATACAAATGGTTTCAGCGAAAATATATTTCCTTTAAGGGTCCCTTTTCAAGGCAGTCAAGGCTAAAATTAGACATGCCAGCTGTGTTTTGCTGTGAGCGCTCACGCATGCCCAAAGCGTGGCCAGACCAACATTGAGCGCCTCTCCACTTCGTCAAACCAGCTCTGTTCTCCCCAGCCTAGAGCTGCCTTTTCAGATAAGAGGTTCCTGGTACAAATCCAGCTTCCTAGTGAGGAAGAACAGAGAATTCCAGCCCGGTGCACAATATGGTATCCAGCCACAAACAAGCCCTGCCGCCCGTGAGGTCACTGGCTTTCACTCAGGGGTCTGGTTATTAGAAGCTGTGTGAGTGCATGGATATTCCTTGGAAAAAGTTAAGGATGGTGGATAAATAGCTTTATGTTTGACAAGAATAACAACCAGAAAGAAGGAAGGAGAGAGGGTGGGAAGGTAGGAGTTAGAAGCCCTGATATCACTGTCATTAAGAGAATTAAATCAATTCCACCAACATTGAAATGTGTTCTTCTGGGCCTTATTCGTCCCATCCAGAAAGTGGAAATGCTGCCAACTTATGTGGCTGAAGGTGGTAAACGGAATCAGATACTAAATCAAAACTACATTGATTTAAAAATCATTCAGTGGCATCTCAATGCTCAGACAATAAAGTCTTGGCTTCTTGGAATAGTTTTCAAGACCCTTGAAAACCCAACTTTATTCTCCAGCCTCAGACAGTAAACTCTGGCCCTCGTAGTCTATATCTGAGTCACAGTGAACTGCTTTTAAAGTGGAATGTGCGGAGGATCCCTGGGTGGCTCAGCGGTTTGGCACCTGCCTTCAGCCCAGGGCCTGAATCTGGAGTTCCGGGATCGAGTCTCACGCCGGGCTCCCTGCATGGAGCCTGCTTCTCCCTCTGCCTGTGTCTCTCTGCCCCTCTCTCTCTGTCTCTATAAATAAAATCTTTAAAAAAATAATAAACTGGAATGTGCCCTCTCAGGGACTTCTGTCATCTGCTCTGCCCCAAATGGTCTTGCATCCCCATTCAGCCCATCCTTCAGCTCTCAACACGGATATCACCCCTCGGAATAGCTTTCCCTAAAGCCTCCTTTCCCTGCTGCACCTTATATTTGCCCTAAAAGGATGCTTATCCTGGGCAACTGTCTGTTAATTGCATGTTTGTTTCTTCTAGGATGCCGGAAAAGCATCAGGAAAAGCAGAAAAGTAGGAGTCCCCATCATTCTCATTCACGTTCCTATTTCCACAAACTGTCATGGAATCTGACACAAAATGGTGCTCTGCAAGTGTTTGAAGAGTAAGATACCTTAAACCCGATAAAAATTCTAACTCAATTCGTATCCTCTCTCAGTACATTTCAGTACACTTCTGGATGCAGGGGATAGAGTGGTAACACGGATCAGAACAATGTCCATCCCTCATAGAATATATATTCTAGTGAGGGAGATAAGCAAAGAAGTAAGCAAGTAAACAGGCATTATCAATCAGGTAATATGTAGTACTGTTCATAAATATAAAGCTAAGTAAACAGAAAGAGTCACAGGAATTCCACTTTAAATAAGATAGTCAGGAAATGCTCACCAAGAAAGAGCTCTGAGGTTAAAGGAAGAGTGGGAACCACACCCTGGGTGTTGTGTACTATGAGAGCACTTCTTGTGAGAGCCAAGGCCTTCGTTCCAATCCTGCCTTTGCCAGATCACTCTGCCTCCTTTCTCATCCATCCAGTGTCACTACACACTTCATACGGTTATCATGAAAATTCACCACAACAAACATGCAAAGCATTTATAACCCCTTGGAACATACTGGATCTGCCCAATAAATGTCAGCTTGTCTCTGGGGGAAGATCATCCCAGGCAGAAAGAACAGGAAGAACAGAAGGCCTGGCAGCAAGAACACTTCTTTTGAAATGTGTGAGAAATGGCATAGGGACTGAAATGGAGCAAGTAAGAAGTAAAGACTATCAAACAAGACTAGAGAGGTTCCCTAGACCAGATCATATAAGCCTTGATGAGGAAAGCTAAATTGCTGACAGGTAATAGTATAGCCTGGACTCTACCCAAATATTTTGATTATAGATCTAGCCATCTTCAACTATGGAATGCTGTTCTCCTAAATGACTTATTAAGGCTCCTCCAAATACTAAGACTTTTAAGGTCAGGATCCTCAATTTTGCCATGATGAGCAAAGGCTATCAATATTCTTTTACTAATAACTGGCCTAGCTACTCCTTGGAAGGAAAAGATTAGTGTCTTATTTACAAATGAAAGACCAAATAAATAACTCCTTCACCCACGCTATAGCTCACTTATATGTAAAGTTCCCAGCATGTGTTGATGCTTTCTGCAATTTCTACACAAATTGCCACTTTACAAAATGGTATTGGATTATTGCTATATTCTTGGCATCAACTGTCATTAGTCTAAGCACATTCATCGAACACTTAAAGCTTTTCTTAAATAATGCAAAGACAGTTTACCACTTGTGAGAATCGCAGAACCTGTGTTTTATTTATTTATTTATTTATTTATTTATTTATTATTTATTTGTTTGTTTGTTTATTATTTATTTTCCTTCAGAGATACCAGTAGCCATCACAACTGAGGAGGCAAGATACTCGTGTCGGAAATGGTTTTTATATCATGTCTACTCTGTTGGAGCCATAGTGCTTTCCATTTAAATGATCAAGTTAAGGTAGGAGGTAACTAATTTAAAACACTCTCTAAATCAGAAGCCAGCTGTGTCCCATTTGCCAAGTAACAAACAAATTTTGTACAAATCCAAGAGCAGCAAACTCATCAAAGGGCATGGACTCTTACAGATTCACGGGATTCATGGCACAGACTGGAGAGGCACTGATTTAAGACAAGTTCTTGGTTTCTAGGATAGAGACAACATCTCAGACATACCATCCATAAATAGAGAAGTGACGGTACCGAAACGAGGTTCAGTTGGGTAGAGACAGAGATTCTCTTCTGGTTTGCTCTTGATCTATCCAGTCAAAGAATAACTGGGTCCTCTCTTTGGCTGATTTATTTTTTAAATGACAAAGACTTAGTCAAAAGCAAAAGGAAAGAACAATAGAGAGAGAGGCATCATCATCATCATCATCATCACCATCATCATCACCATCATCATCATATGCTATCTTTGAAAGCAAGTATACTATTCTTACATTCATGATCATGAATAAATTAAAACAAACAAAACTGCCACTCGGTATTTGTTGCCCTCTTTATTCAAATTTGTGAAATCTCTTCAACACAGCAGTTGCCAAACAGATATTAAAGGTAAATGTTGTTGTTGTTGTTGTTGTTGTTGTTGTTGTTTTTAGAAGACAAGATGGTAGATCACAAACTCCAACAGTAAAGTAGTAGTCTTTTGTCCTACTGGACATACCCATGGTTTAGGAACATACCCGAGACAAACTAGGAGAAAGAGACCACTAGTGATTCAAGCATTTGTGGTCCAAATTTAAACTATAATTAAATGTAAAATTTTAATGTAGATAAAAACAATGAAAATTGGCCTTGCTTCTGAGCAAAATTATAATGGACTATATTTTAAGACAGTCAACCAAATGGAGAAGAATAATTTAAAACAATGAACATTATTAACTTCAACGAAGTTTTACTGAGCATCTTGTATGTGCCTAAATAACCAAGAATAGCAATATAAAAACCATCACCCTTGTCCTCAAGTAGACTTAACATCTCCATATCTATTAAACATCAGTCATTCATAAATGACCTAAATGCCTTTCCTCTTATCTAAATACTAAATTTTAATAATTGTTATTAAATAACTTTAAGTTGACCCAATTTTTTAAATACATATTTTATTATAAATTTAAACAATGATATACTTGAAAACTTATGTTTATTTTGTTTTATTATCTTTTTAAAAATACTTATTTATTCTCTTGTTTTTTATATACTTAATACTGTGGTAGTCACATATGTTTCTCCTTTACCACTAGGATTACCAAGAGTCACATTTCTCCTCTTCATTGAAATTAGGCATGACAATGTGACTTGCTATGGCCAATAAAAATATGAAGCAAAAGTGATGCATGTAGAATCTTTTAACTGTTGCTGTTTGATTCACTGGTCCACTCTTCCCTGATGGAAGCATGTGCTTAGATGGAGGAAGCATATTGGAAGGCTTAGAATAGCTGCTTCAAATAGTCACCTGAACCAGCCACTGACTTGTCACGAGCAAGAAATAAACTTTTGTTGTAATTATGCTAATGAGATTTAGTGACTTACCACAGCATCACTTAGCCTACCCTGACTAATATGATATTACTTGTAGTGTGATTTTATGCTTATTGATTTCTTTCTTTGAGAGTCTCTCCCACTAATATCCAAGCTAAAAGGGCAAGGAATTTATCTATCGTCTTCACTGTTAAATCTCCAGCACCCAGAACAATCCTTGGGATTTAATAGACATTTAATAAATATTTGTTAGATAAATGAGTAAAATATTAATTTAAAATCATCTAATTTATCTATCAGTGGTTAAAATGCAATACTTCATGAAATAGAAGGGAAATGAGGCTTATACTTAAAATGGAAAAAATGTTTAAGTCTTCTAGGAGGAAAATTGCTACGAGTGGAACTACTAAATGTTCAGAGACAGGGAAGGTTTTTTTGTACTGATCATATAGATGGCCTTTCATATACTAGATGCTGTACTAGAATTTCAGAAATGTTTCCCCAGTTAGAACTTAACAAGTTACTGGAAAATGGGTATGATTCTCCCTACTTTTTAGTTGAGCAAATTAAGAAGGAAAGGGTTTAGCTATCCAAACCAAATTAATACAGTTGTAACGTGGTAGGGGAATATTCCTAAGTCACATCTGCATAAAGCCCAAACCCAGATTTTTTTCTCAGCATCACTTGATGGAGATCTTAAATGTTTTATTCCAAAACTAGATTAAGATAATCTTTGTGTTTACAACAGAAAACTCACAGTATACATAAAAGTCCTAAATAAGTCAGTGTGTTTTCATAGAAACAGATGGTACTGAACAGAGAAAAAACTGGAAAGAAAGAACATGGCCTTCTATCAAATAGTATAAACTCTATTTGGACCACAGATGTGATGGTTAATTGTATGTGTCAACTTGGCTAGGCTATAGTGCCCAGTCATTTGGTCAAATACCAGTCTAGATGTTGCTGTGAGGTATTTTTCGATGTGGTTTACATTTACATGAGTAGACTCTGAGTAAAGCACCTTATTCTTCACAATGGGACTGAACTTCATCCAAAAACGTAAAGGCTTTAAGAATGAAGACTGAGATCCTTTTAGAAGGAAGAAATTCTGTCTCCAGACTGCCTTTGGCTTCTAGATTCGACGTCAGCTCTTCCTGAGTCTTCAGCCTGACAACCTGACCTGAAGTTTGGGGATCCACTCCCACCCCCCAGAATCACATGAGCCAATTCCTTTAAGATTCTCTTTGCATACAAACACATCTTACAGGTTATGTTTTTCTGGAAAACCCAGACAAATACACTAGGTTAATAAAATGAAATAAATGACAGCAATGAAGGTCAGTGATATAGGCACTCTTACACATTCCTAGTAAATATCTATAATGGTTCTAATAGAGCTTAACAAAATGTATAGCCTTAAAACTTTTCATCCTTGTCAGTCCCAGTAATTTCGGTTCTAGGAATCCAAACAGATCATCACTAGACATTTAGGAATAGGTAATTGGAGAACTCTGAGTATCCAACTCTAGTTTGGTTAAGTAAATCACAGTACAGAGTATGATTCAACCATTAAAATGATACTTAAGAAATACTTTAACATATGGGAAATGCTTAAGTCAAATAGTTAATGAAAAAATCAGAATACAGGGACACCTGAGTGGCTCAGCAGTTGAGCGCCTGTCTTTGACTCAGGGGGTGATCCTGTGGTCCTGGGATCAAGTCCCACATAGGGCTTCCTGCATGGAGCCTGCTTCTCCCTCTGCCTATGTCTCTCTCTCTATCTCTCATGAATAAATACATAAAATATTTTTTAAAAAAGAAAAAATCAGAATACAACCTTGTATATACAGTAGGTTTCCAACTATGAACTAAAAACACATAGACAAGACAATAGAACAACTACATCGAAGTAACAATAGTGGAAATGTTTCCTCTATGATAGTGTTATTGGTGATTTTACTTTTTTTCCTTATCCTTCCAGAAATCCCAGCATTTTTCAAATTTGTCTTAAAATGAGCATATATTTCATTATTTAAAATAAATATTATTTTTAAAGAATTCTCTAAAAAAAAAAAAAAAAAAAAAGAATTCTCTTAGGTAAGTATATTCTTAAGATTTTTGTTGTTGGGGGATCCCTGGGTGGCGTAGCGGTTTGGCGCCTGCCTTTGGCCCAGGGCGCGATCCTGGAGACCCGGGATCGAATCCCACGTCGGGCTCCCGGTGCATGGAGCCTGTGTCTCTGCCTCTCTCTCTCTCTCTCTCTGTGAATATCGTAAATAAATAAATAAAAAATTAAAAAAAAAAGATTTTTGTTGTTGTTGTTGTTGTTGTTAGCTGACAGGACATTTTAAAACACCCAGATATGACATTAAAATAAATTGTGTGTGCACTTGAAATAGCCATTTCCTTCTTACCTGAATCAAACATCACTTTAAGAAAAGTTTACCTTTCTTTAAAGACTGGGAGCATAAATTCTATAATTTAACAATGACAAAACTCTGATTTAAGGCCTATAACCAAATATCCTCATTTAAAGAAAGAAAAACAGCTACCAACGGCAAAGGACATATCTTTGCAGACACTACAGTAAACCTACATAAGTATCTAAAACATTAATTTTTTTTTTTAAAGATTTTATTTATTTATTCATGACAGTCACAGAGAGAGAGAGAGAGAGAGAGGCAGAGACATAGGCAGAGGGAGAAGCAGGCTCCATGCAGGGAACCCGACGTGGGATTCGATCCCGGGTCTCCAGGATCGCGCCCTGGGCCAAAGGCAGGCGCCAAACCGCTGCGCCACCCAGGGATCCCTAAAACATTAATTTTTTTAATATCCACTAATTCTGCCTTTGCATTTCTTTCTCTTTTTTTTTTTTTTGCATTTCTTTCTCATAAGTTTATTTGTAAACATCAGTTTGCTTACAATATGCTGTAGAAACAGGGAATTTCTTTCTTTCTTTCTTTCTTTCTTTCTTTCTTTCTTTCTTTCTTTCTTTCTTTCTTTTTGGGGGGGTGGCTATCACTGTCTCCTTGTATATTTCCGTGCAAAGAATTCCACTATTTGCAGACCACTGAGCCAACTTTGTCTTCATGTAGCTGGCAGATTCTTGTGGCCTTCTTACAAACACACCTTCCGCCATGACTTTTGCCAGCAGTGAACCAGAGCTTTAGAAAACACCAACTAACAGCCTCAAAGTCAGGACAGATGAGTAGCTGCTTTGTCACATGAGAAACACATTTTCCTAAAAGGAATATCATTACTTTGTATTCACTATTCAGCTTCCAGCTGCCAAAAGCTAAGCAAGGTAGGTCAATATGACCACATTTGATTGGCTGGGCTGAGCCTTCTCTCTAGAAACATCTGCAGAAGTCCAGGCTAAAAGTTCACTACTAATTAGAATCACTATGCTGTACACCTAAAACTAACATAATATTGTATGTCAACTATATTTCAATTAAAAAATTTTAAAAAAGAAATTAAAAAAGAAGAATTACTGGATAAAATACAAGATATCCAGTTAAACTTGAATTTCAGACAAACGATGAATACATTTTTTAAAAAGATTTTTATTTATTTATTTATTTATTTATTTATTTATTTATTTATTTATTCATGAGAAACACAGACAGAGAGAGAGAGGCAGAGACACAGGCAGAGGGAGAAGCAGGCTCCATGCAGGGAGCCCGATGTGAGACTTGATCCCGGGTCTCCAGGATCACACCCTGGGCCGAAGGCAGGTGCCAAACCGCTGAGCCACCCAGGGATCCCGATTAATACATTTTTAATACAAATTATGTCCCGCCCAAATATTGCACATGGCACTTCTCATGAAATATCTGGGCCATACTTTTAAAAAGCACTCAATGCTTATCTGAGACTTAAATGTACCTGGGTGTTACATACTTTTTATTTCCTAAAGCTAACAAACTTAATCCTAATTGATGCACTTAGAAGGTCTACAGGTCTTTTAGAGGATATAAGAATTGGTAGAAAGTTCAAACTTAATGACAACGGAAATGCTTAATATATTCAATCCTCTTTACACTCAAACCACGTAAACCAAAAATGTCCCCATTTTAAGTCTCTTAAGAAGAATCCATACACTGATCTCTGGGTTTTTTGGTTTTTTTTTTTATGATTGTAAACTTGTTTTTTTTTTTTCCTTTTACACGAGGAAACATTTAAATTTTTTCTTAAGTTGTTATTCAACGCAATAAAGTACCTATCAAAAATGACAGATGCCTAGATCCTATCCCTGATATCAGAAAGTTGCAACCTAGAGAACCAGACAAAAGCACAAAATAATAGAGAAAAAGAGACCAAGGCAGTTCTCCTGTGTCCATGATCAGTGTGTACTGCGATCAAGAATAAGTGTCTAGCAACTATATAGTAATTTGTCAGCAGAAGTTTATGTCTCTTGTCTCCAAGAAATAAAAGTTTGGACTTGTATTTTGA
Organism: Canis lupus baileyi; assembly: GCF_048164855.1. Lineage (NCBI taxonomy): Eukaryota > Metazoa > Chordata > Mammalia > Carnivora > Canidae > Canis > Canis lupus. The sequence continues at coordinate 660,034 of NW_027326411.1, read as the reverse complement.
AAGTCTACACTTCATTTTTTTTCTAGTAATTTCTATCGCACATTACAGAGATATCAGCTGAGGTCAATTAGAAATAAACAAAAACCTGTCTTTCATGACAGTTTGAAAAGTGCTGATCTAGAAAATATTCAATTGTCTTATTTCCTTTCATTTCCACTTGCACATTTCTAGTGGTGGAGAAGTTGCATCGATGTGTTTTCTGATTGAGATACAAGGAATAATGAAACTCATATGAACTACAAAGGAAAAATGCAATTCTCTCAGATTTACTTTTCTTGTCTTCCTAACTCACTTTTTAAAAATCTATTCCTTACCCTCTAACCTATGTCACCTTCCTGACCCCAAGGACAATATTTAAGAGTACCAAACCCAAAGCCAGGAGATGTGAGACTTGTTGCTTGGGACCCTGGATAGAATGATTCCCCAGCCAAAGCCTCTTGTGTAAAATGTAGGTTGTAATGAGGTCATCTAAGGTCGTTTCCTAACTCCAATAGTCCATGATGCCGGGATGTGCTTGTTAAACTCCGATGACACCGCATCATTTTAGCTCCAGGGATACACTGGCTGGCCCCTGGGGTGGATGGCGAGCTTCAGGCCAATAGCACAAGCTTGACATGCTTCAGCCAGGGGCTTTATGTGACGCCCAGCCATTCCCAACAGCTGTAGGCTGGGAGGCCCCAAGTCCAAAAATAGCCACACAAATTATGATTTCCCTTCTAGAGATGACATCTCTGTGAATGGCACTAAATCAAGACCAAGCAGTTAGCCTGACACTCTAGCCAATGCCTCGAAAACAGCTCAATCCCTGGAAGTCTAGGTGTACCATCCATCCCACCCAGGGCTTTCAGTATTTGAATGTTGATGCTCATTCTGCAGTCAGGAAACATAATTATTCGTTTTTCTTTAAGGAAGTTTATGACCGAAGGTAATGGGGGGAACATAAATGTACTGACTGTTTACTGACACTCATAAATGCTATGAACACAGACATATAATTGTCTCCTGAAGATCTGCTCTTGTAGTGTAGAATCTTCATTTTTAGCAATTTAACTACTGAAAGTTTACCCACCTTGAGGAGAATTATTTAGTGGAAAATAAAACTTAGCACCTATTTCATTCCGTGCTCCAACAACTTTCATCCTTTCAGAAAACTGGCTTTCCCATAAAATTTGCAGAAGGTAGCTTGTTATATAGGGCTAGTAAAACTAAGAGGTAATTAGTACAAACCAAACCTCTAAATAATAATGTCAAGTTTTAACATTTGCAGAGTTCTGGATCAACATTAACTAATAACTCCTCTCTCTGTTTTCCTCTGTGAGAAAAAAACTTTGTTATTCACAAATTATCAAGATAGAAAACAAAACAAAGAAATTGGTTCTGGCTAATTAGAAAAAAAAAGAAGAAAGAGGAAGAAGAAGAAGAAGAAGAAGAAGAAGAAGAAGAAGAAGAAGAAGAAGAAGAAAAGAAGAAGAAGAAGAAGGAGGAGGAGGAGGAGAAGTAGAAGAAAGAAGAAGAAGAAGAAGAAGAAGAAGAAGAAGAAGAAGAAGAAGAAGGAGGAGGAGAAGGAGAAGAAGAAGAAAGAAGAAGAAGAAGAAGAAGAAGAAGAAGAAGAAGAAGAAGAAGAAGAAGAAGAAGAAGAAGGAGGAGAAGGAGAAGAAGAAGAAAGAAGAAGAAAGAAGAAGAAGAAGAAGAAGGAGGAGGAGAAGGAGAAGAAGAAGAAAGAAGAAGAAGAAGAAGAAGAAGAAGAAGAAGAAGAAGAAGAAGAAGAAGAAGGAGGAGGAGGAGGAGGAGGAGAAGGAGAAGAAGAAGAAAGAAGAAGAAGAAGAAGAAGAAGAAGAAGAAGAAGAAGAAGAAGAAGGAGGAGGAGGAGGAGGAGGAGGAGGAGGAGGGGGAGGGGGAGGAGGAGGAGGAGAAGGAGGAGAAGAAGAAGAAGAAGAAGAAGAAGAAGAAGAAGAAGAAAGAAGAAGAAAGAAAGAAGAAGAAGAAGAAAGAAAGAAAGAAAGAAAGAAAGAAAGAAAGAAAGAAAGAAAGAAAGAAAGAAAGAAAGAAAGAAAAGGTAAGCAGCTCAGGTCAGAATTCAGCAAGTGCAAGCAAATGTTTACACCTGTTCAGAGTTAAGAACAATGGTCACTTATGACTAGGATGGACCATTAGGTCACACTGAGCTCATTTTTAGGAGACCGTCCAGGAAGGCTTGGCATTGCAGAATGGGAGAAACCAGTGTGAAATCCCTAGACTTTTGGATTACTGCTCTCCTACCTTAACTGCTGCAATGACAGGTACATGTGTGTGTGCAGGGGAGGAGGGACAGAGACGCTGCAAGTAACTCAGTGTGTACATGGCCTGCCTGTAGCTCTCCCCCAACCCCCCAATGGGCAGCTTTGCTAAATTTGTCAGTTAACCTTGCCTTACCCCTTCCAGGAGTGGCCGTACTGTCAGGGTCCCCAGGATGTCACCTCTTGGCTAGCAAAGAGAGTTAAAAGTGAACCACTCCAACAAAGGAAAAAAATAACAATGCTGAATAAGACCCCTTACCAGCTCATCTCTTTTCCTTCCTCTCCAAATTCAGTAGGAAAGAGAATTGAGAGCTTGTCAGGATTAGCTGCATGGCATTAAACAGTCCCTCCCAGGGAAGGCACAGAGAAGAGACTCCCTGGTACCTTGCTTTGGGGAGTGGCCCATAGGAACCCAGTGTCAGCAAGTCTCCAAAAAAGCAGCATCTGGAAAAGGAGACATCTCGCCCAGAGATGCCTCTTTCTTCCTCCCCTCCCAGACCTTAGGCTGAAAACATTGAGTTCTCTTGGTCTATAAAGGAGGACATATTATTAAAAGGGCCATAGGGAAGCCCGTCTATTTCTCAATGTCCTAGAATGCCATCCAACCATCTGGGGTCAGATGCCCATTCTTCATCTCTCTCTGACTAGGGGGTGGGAGGCTCATGCCAATGCTTGAGTTCATTCTGATTTTAAGATTAAGACAGAGTTTTCTCTCCCCTCCTGAGAGAAAGGTACACAGGTGTCCAGAGAGAGGGAAACAGTCAGGGACCACTGTGCTAATGTGGACCTGTGGATCTGGTGGTTTTGACAATGGGAAACCAAAGGTGGTTCTGAAATGGGATCTGGTGTCCAGATCCAGCTTACTTATTTTTGCTGAAAACTTTAAAAATTAGTTTCCTGGTAAAGAAACAATGTTGTGTCAAGGTCCCTGGAAAAATTAAACAGTGTTATTCTGTAAGGTCTTAATGGGAGGATCTATCCATTTTGACCAGGGATAAATGTATTCGATTCAATATGTTTGGTTTGGGAAATCTCTTTTTGTCAAACCCAGGATAACCAATTGTCCATTATACCATGTCCTTGCTAAGAGAAGCTGATGTAGAAATATTTAACCACCCCATCCATAAACATTTCTTTCCTCCCAGAGCAGAAAAAGGCTGATCTTCTCAAGGCCTAATGTTATTTATTTTCCAGTGAAGGGATATGATTTTTATGCCAGGTACAGTTTTCCTTTAGCATTTTTAAGTGCCTGCTTTTTAAGTGACTCCTAGAACTGAGATCCTGACCACTTGCCCTTGTTAAATATCTGGTGATCCTTTTACCCAACAGATGGGAAGGGCCTCCTGATATGCCCCTGGCCTAATTTCAATTTGGGTAATTGCATTCTGTCGACTTGAAATTTCCCCACCAGTTTAACCTGCCTGGGATATGGTGCCTCCTTCTCGGTCCTGAACTGCCTGGCGTGCCGATGGAGGCTGGGGAACACCTGGTGCATTCCACCCCAGAAGTGGATACATTTTAGTGGCAGGTGCAAAGGTTTTCTTCAGCTGAATACAAATTCTAACATAGGAATGAGCCTCTTGGATGCTTTTTATTTTTATTTTTCTCAATGAACATAACTTTCGCAGAACCAAAAATATAAAAGCATCCAAAGCATCAATATGAATGGAAAAGAAAATACATGCTCACTAAAACCAATCTATTGTGTGATCATTTTGCATTCCGTGAATCTTACAATGCTTCTAGATTTGAATGTTGACAATAAGGATAAATAATTCACATAAAGCAATCATTCCTTTTCTCAAAGAATTTTACACACAAATACATGTACACACGGGGGCACATGGGTATGTGCACACATCCTTCCATGCACGTATAGGGGTGTGTGTGTTTGGGTATACCAACTCTTACCTCCCTCTGGAGGGTCCTTTTTAGTTGGGAATAAAAACAGCTTTCCCCACAAAAATACCATGTTAGGCATTCTATGCATATCTTATTTGAGTAGGTAATACATTTAACTGTAAAGAGCTTATCTCCTGTAACAAACTGGAATCTTAGAAGGTATCCTATCCGTTTCTGTTTCCCTGGCACCTAGAACATAGTAGGTACTTAACTAATGGATTAAAATATAGACTACGTAGACAAACCTATTTAATCTTTAGCTCTAAGACCCAAAATGCAATTTAAGGACTGCAGGTCAAGGTATAGTTTTTTAAGGTACACCTTAAAACTCCGGGAACATTGGTGGCCCCAAAGTCACATCCCTTGGCTACCTGAGCTCTAGGAACAGTTACGTGCAAGCATAGGCTCACCTTGCAAACGACCAATACCATCTCTCAGAGGTGACTGCCAGAGATGCTGGTCTGCAGATTCAAGGCGAGTGCACCAAACCAACAGTAAACCAGTGGAAGATAGGGGCTAGTAGAGAAATGCTCCTGCCTTCCAGACTTCAGGCAGACAATCCTGGAAGTCCTTCCATACCTTCTCTGCATATCTCCATAAAACTGAATCCCACTGACCAACCTCAGTTTTTTTTTTCTTTTTCTGTAATCTTTTTCTCTGTGACCTTGATAACACACCATTGTATTGGACATTTCTCCTTCCCATCTTCCCACTCCCTTGCTCCTGCTTCAGGGAATCACCTCTCAAATGGACTATCTGCCCCCTTGCCTCAGGCTCCGAATTTGGGGGAACCCAGACTCTAATGACTTAGGACATCACCATGCTGACAGTCACACCAGCAGACTATCCACATATGAACACATAGAGTACCTATTCCCCCACCATTCATTTTCTTTCCCTATCATAGGACAGATAAGCCATACACCAAGACCACTCTGATATATATATAGGCTGACAGATTATATGCTATATTTATGCCAGGAAAAAGGAGGAGAACTAAGATTGTGCCTTGATGTATTCTAACCATATTAGTTTAGCTCTAAATATCTTACCTTACCAATGGCTCAAGAGGCATTCCCAGAGTCTCATAATTAGTAGGACAGTCCAGATTCTGCCTCATTTTAGCCTCTGCAGGTCATCATAAATTAGCTTAGAGGCCCCAAGCCTCTGTATGACTCAAGCTGACTTGAATCCTAATTTGTACTATGCAGCAACCTTAGCAATGCCACTTGCATGCTTAAGTCTTTTGCTCTCTTGGCCCTTGGAAAAAACATATTTGCAGTAGCACCTGTCTCTGCCATCCCTGTTTAGTGTAGATCATCAATGGGTAGTGTCCTAACCTAAGAATACAGCCTGATGAAGACTTGGGTCCACCATGTAATGACTATGCACGTCATGAAGCCAAGGGCGGGCTGCCACAGAAGAGGGCCAAGCCATCTTTGAGTTGACTGCCTCATACTCACTGGAGGGCTACCCTGTTGGCCACACTAGATAGAGAAATGCAGGGAATTCTCAGCAGTTTTGAAGACACCGGTGTTTAGACCTCTGGCTTCTTTAAGGGCAAATTGAGGCCAGTGCCTAATATAGTAGCCAGAGTGGGCCTAAGGTGAGCTGAGGGACCAGTCTTTCAGTTCATGGAAAGGACTGTAGTACCTTAAAAGTAGTATTAGAGAAGACCCATGAGGGATATGGATCATCCTTTGATTCTCATAAAATTGATGATTTTTTATAAGACTGTAAAAGCTCTACTTTCTCACTATAAAATGCAAAATTGCATTAAAACAATTGTATAAAAATTACATTAAACATACATCTCTTGGGATCCCTGGGTGGCGCAGCAGTTTAGCGCCTGCCTTTGGCCCAGGGCGCGATCCTGGAGACCCGGGATCGAATCCCACATCGGGCTCCCAGTTCATGGAGCCTGCTTCTCCCTCTGTCTGTGTCTCTGCCTCTCTCTCTGTGTGTGTGTGACTATCATAAATAAATAAAAATGAAAAAAATTAAAAATAAATAAATAAAAGCTGCACTTAAAAAAATACATCTCTGATCCTATCTGATCCTATCACACAGAGGTAACAGCTATTAATATTTGCTCTATTTGTTTCTAGTTTTTCCTATGAATAATGAATATATATTTCTCTCTTTCTCTGTGTTGTCCCTCTGTCCATATATGTGAGATCTAGAAAAAAATATTGTATTTCTGTGCACTTCCTTCTTCTGACAACATACCATGAACATTTTCTTTGAACACAGCACTTAATGGGGGCATAATATATAATCATAATATTTTGTAATTCTCTGTTAGGGATGTATAAGGTTTTTTAATGTTTGTTATGTATAACCTTATATTTATATATATTTCATATATACATGTTTTGAAATCCGCCCCCCCCCCTCAGTGTGGATTCTGGGATTCCTTTCTGCAACAAGGGCCAGATATCCATCAGTGGGCAGTGTCTGGGTCATCCACATGACCATGACAAGCCACCTTCTGTGTGTTGATATCTAGCCTCATGGTCACAAGATGACCACAGCAGTGTTGGCCACGTTATAATCGCCCACCTCAAGTGGTTTCTTCTTCCTCTGGTATCTTTTAAAAATGTAAGAAATCTTACTAAAGGCTCCTGCCCCCAACAGTCTGCTCCTCACAGTTCATTGGACAAAACGGGTCACGTGCAATTTCCCAACTCATTCACTGATGCAGATGGAAGGGTAATGATTGGTTTAGACTACGTAAGACACACCTCCCTCTGAGCCTAGGCAAAAGATCATTGGCTCCAAGCAAACAGCGGCATATGGCTGGAGAATGGAACATGTGCTGTGGACAAGAAGTGGAGTCCTCCTGAAAAGAAAGGGGGACTTAAAGAGGAACTATATTCAGGGAGGCAAGAAGCAATTGTCTCCAATATAAATTAAACTTGTTTCGTTATCTTCTCACCTACATTATCACGCTCTCTTCCCCGATAACATTGTCCTTCCTTAATTTACCAGCTAGACACTCCTTTTTAATCAAATGTGTGCTGGTTATCCATGAATCTCTAAAAAGTTAACTGAAAAATTAACATCATAATGATAATGAGTTTAAGGTCTTGCTCTCCTTGGGGGCATTTCTGTTCTAAAAGGCAGTTCTGAAAGATATAATCATCTTCACGATCTATAAGACCAAAGTAGTAATGGTAGTATGGCAGGCAAGAAAGGATTCAAGACCCACTGTGACCCTCCTACCTTGCTCACCTTCCTCACTCTGTTACACTCACACTGGCCTCCCTGCTGTCTCTCCAGGAAGCCAGGATACTTACACTTGGGAGCCTTTGCACTTGACTTCCCGCTGCCTGAAACAAGCTTTCTCTAGATAGCCTCAGGGCTTAATTCCTTGCTTCTTATAGTTTTCTTACCCATATGCCACCTTATTAAAGAGGCTTTCCTTGATCCTCTTACATAACATAGTACCTTCACTTCACTCTGTAGCCTATTACCCTACTTTCCACATATTTGGCACTTATAACCACCTGACATGGTATGTAGGTGTTTACTATCTTTCTCCTAAATAGAGAGTAAATCCTATGAGACTAGAGTTTATGTTTTTTTAGATTGATTTCTTTTTTTTAATTTATTTATGATAGTCACACAAGAGAGAGAGAGAGAGAGAGAGAGAGAGAGATGCAGAGACACAGGCAGAGGGAGAAGCAGGCTCCATGCAGAGAGCCCGACGTGGGACTCGATCCCGGGTCTCCGGGATCGCGCCCTGGGCCAAAGGCAGGCGCTAAACCGCTGCGCCACCCAGGGATCCCCGAGTTTATGTATATTCATTGTTCGTTCCTCTGAGCCTAGACACAGTGCCTAAAAAGCAGGCATTCCATTGCTAAACATTGATTGAGCTGCATCAGAATAGAAGCCTGATGGCAAGTGATGCAGAGCATTTTCTCATGTGCATGTTGGCCATGTCTATGTCTTCCTCTGTGAGATTTCTGTTCATGTCTTTTGCCCATTTCATGATTGGATTGTTTCTTTCTTTGGTGTTGAGTTTAATAAGTTCTTTATAGATCTTGGAAACTAGCCCTTTATCTGATATGTCATTTGCAAATATCTTCTCCCATTCTGTAGGTTGTCTCTGAGTTTTGTTGACTGTATCCTTTGCTGTGCAAAAGCTTCTTATCTTGAGAGACCACCTCACACCAGTGAGATTGGGGAAAATTAACAAGGCAGGAAACAACAAATGTTGGAGAGGATGTGGAGAAAAGGGAACCCTCTTACACTGTTGGTGGGAATGTGAACTGGTGCAGCCACTCTGGAAACCTGTGTGGAGGTTCCTCAAACAGTTAAAAATATACCTGCCCTACGACCCAGCAATTGCACTGTTGGGGATTTACCCCAAAGATACAAATGCAATGAAACGCCGGGACACCTGCACCCCGATGTTTCTAGCAGCAATGGCCACGATAGCCAAACTGTGGAAGGAGCCTCGGTGTCCAACGAAAGATGAATGGATAAAGAAGATGTGGTCTATGTATACAATGGAATATTCCTCAGCTATTAGAGATGACAAATACCCACCATTTGCTTCAACGTGGATGGAACTGGAGGGTATTATGCTGAGTGAAGTAAGTCAATCAGAGAAGGACAAACATTATATGTTCTCATTCATTTGGGGAATATAAATAATAGTGAAAGGGAATATAAGGGAAGGGAGAAGAAATGTGTGGGAAATATCAGAAAGGGAGACAGAACGTAAAGACTGCTAACTCTGGGAAACGAACTAGGGGTGGTAGAAGGGGAGGAGGGCGGGGGGTGGGAGTGAATGGGTGACGGGCACTGGGGGTTATTCTGTATGTTAGTAAATTGAACACCAATAAAAAATAAATTAAAAAAAAAAGAATAGAAGCCAATGGGACCTAATCCTGTGTAGTCATCTTTCTGTCATAACTCTGATGCCCACAGTAAGTCTAAGGAGGTCATATTTTCTTTTTCACCTATTTCCCTGTAGGCAAGACCTTCATTTTCCAGGATGCACTGTGTAGCTGTGTATGTCTTGAAATCTGAACAGTATCTATCTCTCTACTATGAAATAAAAGGCAAGTCCCAACTTAAGACACATCCTATAACTTGTAATACTATCTAATTAATAAAATGTGTTTCAATTCTGATTAAAATTTATCTTGAGTGCCAGAAATACTCATAAAAGCATATCTAAAAGCTACAAGGAAATAAGGTAATGTAATTATTCAACAATAACTTAAGAAGTACATTACCATGTGACTTGGAGCTCCCATCTAATGCTCTGGTTGAGACAGATACACACACACACACACACACACACAGAGAGAGTTTTATTTTTTATTTATTTTTAATTTTTTAAAAATTTATTTATGATAGTCACACAGAGAGAGAGAGAGAGAGAGAGGCAGAGACATAGGCAGAGGGAGAAGCAGGCTCCATGCACCGGGAGCCCAACGTGGGATTTGATCCCAGGTCTCCAGGATTGCGCCCTGGGCCAAAGGCAGGCGCCAAACCACTGCGCCACCCAGGGATCCCAAGACTAAAGTATTTAACCAATTCGTGTCCAATTATCATCAGTTATATTTCATCCCGTTTCAAGACCCACAGGCCTCCTGATGGCAGCCAGCACAGAAAAACAGAGCTTCGAAAAGTAAAGAACATCTATTGTAAGGCTCCAAACTTCAGTCTCTAGAGTCTTGATCACCCTCCATATAAAATAAAATATGTAAGGCAAATACACAAAAACAAAAGCACACCCAAACAAACTCTACGGGACGTCAGTTAGTCGTACTATACCTTCCCACACCTTCTTTCATTCTATACTCTGTGATTGAAAGTCTGAGTTGCCCCCACCCTGGTGCATCCTATCCAGTGAGAAAAACCCTTTCAGAGCCACAAAGAACAGCTCACCAGGAAAGCCTCTGAAATCGTTGTTGTTCCTGATAATCACTGTCACAATCTCCTTTCTAACAACCCTGTCCATCTGCAAAGCACTTTACTACGGATATCAGGAACATCTTTATGTTGCCAAATAACAACAAAGGAACACGAGCGAAACTATTATCTCTGCTAGAAGAGAAAAACCACAATCCCAGGGCTTGCTTTCTTCTCATATTCTCCTCTGCCTCATTAACTCCATTGCTATGTTACTAATTTCAAAGAAGCAGGAAGAGGTGATGGGAAAGGGGAGGTAAATAATAATCCACATGCTTGTTTCCCATCCCAAGTGCAGGATACACACTGCTTGCCAGACTGTGGGTCGAGCCATACCTTGGTTTAGAGACAGTGAGGATAGTAGTAAGTGTACTGGGGGTACATTTGTGGCTGATCCAGGCGTTTACCCATGTAGCTGGAATCTTTATCTCCGAGGCAGGGAACTCGATGACACGGTATGGTGCCCCAGGCCGAGCGTCCTCTTAAACCACTATTCCTGATGGTCCCGATGACTGATGAGGCTTCAGAGATCCTTCGTCTTCCACCACTCACTAGTTCCAACACGGCAGGAATTTAAAAAAGAAACACACCAAAAAAATAGAAAGAAAGAAAGAAAGAAAGAAAGAAAGAAAGAAAGAAAGAAAAAAGGAAAGGTATTGGTAGAACAACACACGCACACACACACGCGCGCACACACACACACACACACACAGCCTTCCCAGATCCTGCCTTCCTTCCCCCAGCTGCCAGGGTCCACTTGGGATGAGGCACTTTGTTCTCTACCCAGGCTGTCTGTAGTGATGTCAATTGCCAGCGTTTGTAAAGAGGGAGAGAAGAAAAAAATCAAAGTCTTTTTAGCACAACTCCGAATCCTTGCAGATCAGCTTCCTGTCTCCTGTTTGTCTCTTTCCCCACCTTAAAGAAAAAGGGAAAAAAAGAAGAAGAAAGAAAGAAAGAAAGAAAACAAAAAAATGAAAAAGAAAAAAAAAAAGAAAGAGAAAGGGGAAAAGAAAACAAAACAAAACAACCTTGCACAGCCTGGTTGCTGCTGTCTCCCTTCCAGAGTGACATGGTGTTCGGGCTCCTCCTGTCCTTTCATTCACTTCCTCTCCTTCCAGCTGGTGGGTGGAACCTCTCCAGGGAGCAGGGTATGCAGTCCAGAAAGCTGCAGTATTTCCTCCAAGAAAAAAAAAAAAGCCTGCTTCAACCCCTGCTGCAAGCAAAGTCCTGATTCCCTCTGCTGGCTATCTCGAACAGCAAAGCAATTTTTGCAGCAAAGCTGCTGCCGCTGGAACTGAACCCAGGGAACTCAAATTCGGGCGGTGGATTATTTCTTATCCTTCCCTCCATCTACCCCACACAAGAGCTGCCTTTTTTTTCTTGCCAAGTGGCAAGGTAAGCCACACTGCTAAAGCAAACACAGAAGACCACGGGAGGGAAGAGAGGACGAAGGGAGGAAGGAAGAGAAAGACAAAAATAAAAGCAGACGGACGACCCGTGCTGGTTAAAATGGAACAAGTGTGTCCCAGATGCTTTCAGAACCTGTTAACATACGAAAGCCAGATGAATCCAAGACCCGGTCCAGAAACTAACCTTTTACTTCTCGGACGACACGGAGGATGCTAAGCATTGAAGAAATTTGAGAGTCTATGCCAGGACTACTATTAGCAAGCCCTGCATCGTCAGATCACAAGGACCCACTTGCCATAGCCGAAATGATCATTCTTACCCTTACATCCGTTTTGTAAGCATCAAAGGAGGTATCCCATTAGGTTTACAGGCGTCTTCATAAATAAAAGCTCTGGTTCTCTCACTGTCTATCTATGATGATTTTGATTCAGGGATGCTTTAATCACTTTCCCGATGTCATCACAAAAAAAAGCACAATTACCTGACAGAGTTTTTCCCCACCAATAATAAGTAATATTCTGACATGTCTGTCGGCTGTTACATTATAATACAAATGGTTTCAGCGAAAATATATTTCCTTTAAGGGTCCCTTTTCAAGGCAGTCAAGGCTAAAATTAGACATGCCAGCTGTGTTTTGCTGTGAGCGCTCACGCATGCCCAAAGCGTGGCCAGACCAACATTGAGCGCCTCTCCACTTCGTCAAACCAGCTCTGTTCTCCCCAGCCTAGAGCTGCCTTTTCAGATAAGAGGTTCCTGGTACAAATCCAGCTTCCTAGTGAGGAAGAACAGAGAATTCCAGCCCGGTGCACAATATGGTATCCAGCCACAAACAAGCCCTGCCGCCCGTGAGGTCACTGGCTTTCACTCAGGGGTCTGGTTATTAGAAGCTGTGTGAGTGCATGGATATTCCTTGGAAAAAGTTAAGGATGGTGGATAAATAGCTTTATGTTTGACAAGAATAACAACCAGAAAGAAGGAAGGAGAGAGGGTGGGAAGGTAGGAGTTAGAAGCCCTGATATCACTGTCATTAAGAGAATTAAATCAATTCCACCAACATTGAAATGTGTTCTTCTGGGCCTTATTCGTCCCATCCAGAAAGTGGAAATGCTGCCAACTTATGTGGCTGAAGGTGGTAAACGGAATCAGATACTAAATCAAAACTACATTGATTTAAAAATCATTCAGTGGCATCTCAATGCTCAGACAATAAAGTCTTGGCTTCTTGGAATAGTTTTCAAGACCCTTGAAAACCCAACTTTATTCTCCAGCCTCAGACAGTAAACTCTGGCCCTCGTAGTCTATATCTGAGTCACAGTGAACTGCTTTTAAAGTGGAATGTGCGGAGGATCCCTGGGTGGCTCAGCGGTTTGGCACCTGCCTTCAGCCCAGGGCCTGAATCTGGAGTTCCGGGATCGAGTCTCACGCCGGGCTCCCTGCATGGAGCCTGCTTCTCCCTCTGCCTGTGTCTCTCTGCCCCTCTCTCTCTGTCTCTATAAATAAAATCTTTAAAAAAATAATAAACTGGAATGTGCCCTCTCAGGGACTTCTGTCATCTGCTCTGCCCCAAATGGTCTTGCATCCCCATTCAGCCCATCCTTCAGCTCTCAACACGGATATCACCCCTCGGAATAGCTTTCCCTAAAGCCTCCTTTCCCTGCTGCACCTTATATTTGCCCTAAAAGGATGCTTATCCTGGGCAACTGTCTGTTAATTGCATGTTTGTTTCTTCTAGGATGCCGGAAAAGCATCAGGAAAAGCAGAAAAGTAGGAGTCCCCATCATTCTCATTCACGTTCCTATTTCCACAAACTGTCATGGAATCTGACACAAAATGGTGCTCTGCAAGTGTTTGAAGAGTAAGATACCTTAAACCCGATAAAAATTCTAACTCAATTCGTATCCTCTCTCAGTACATTTCAGTACACTTCTGGATGCAGGGGATAGAGTGGTAACACGGATCAGAACAATGTCCATCCCTCATAGAATATATATTCTAGTGAGGGAGATAAGCAAAGAAGTAAGCAAGTAAACAGGCATTATCAATCAGGTAATATGTAGTACTGTTCATAAATATAAAGCTAAGTAAACAGAAAGAGTCACAGGAATTCCACTTTAAATAAGATAGTCAGGAAATGCTCACCAAGAAAGAGCTCTGAGGTTAAAGGAAGAGTGGGAACCACACCCTGGGTGTTGTGTACTATGAGAGCACTTCTTGTGAGAGCCAAGGCCTTCGTTCCAATCCTGCCTTTGCCAGATCACTCTGCCTCCTTTCTCATCCATCCAGTGTCACTACACACTTCATACGGTTATCATGAAAATTCACCACAACAAACATGCAAAGCATTTATAACCCCTTGGAACATACTGGATCTGCCCAATAAATGTCAGCTTGTCTCTGGGGGAAGATCATCCCAGGCAGAAAGAACAGGAAGAACAGAAGGCCTGGCAGCAAGAACACTTCTTTTGAAATGTGTGAGAAATGGCATAGGGACTGAAATGGAGCAAGTAAGAAGTAAAGACTATCAAACAAGACTAGAGAGGTTCCCTAGACCAGATCATATAAGCCTTGATGAGGAAAGCTAAATTGCTGACAGGTAATAGTATAGCCTGGACTCTACCCAAATATTTTGATTATAGATCTAGCCATCTTCAACTATGGAATGCTGTTCTCCTAAATGACTTATTAAGGCTCCTCCAAATACTAAGACTTTTAAGGTCAGGATCCTCAATTTTGCCATGATGAGCAAAGGCTATCAATATTCTTTTACTAATAACTGGCCTAGCTACTCCTTGGAAGGAAAAGATTAGTGTCTTATTTACAAATGAAAGACCAAATAAATAACTCCTTCACCCACGCTATAGCTCACTTATATGTAAAGTTCCCAGCATGTGTTGATGCTTTCTGCAATTTCTACACAAATTGCCACTTTACAAAATGGTATTGGATTATTGCTATATTCTTGGCATCAACTGTCATTAGTCTAAGCACATTCATCGAACACTTAAAGCTTTTCTTAAATAATGCAAAGACAGTTTACCACTTGTGAGAATCGCAGAACCTGTGTATTTATTTATTTATTTATTTATTTATTTATTATTTATTTGTTTGTTTGTTTATTATTTATTTTCCTTCAGAGATACCAGTAGCCATCACAACTGAGGAGGCAAGATACTCGTGTCGGAAATGGTTTTTATATCATGTCTACTCTGTTGGAGCCATAGTGCTTTCCATTTAAATGATCAAGTTAAGGTAGGAGGTAACTAATTTAAAACACTCTCTAAATCAGAAGCCAGCTGTGTCCCATTTGCCAAGTAACAAACAAATTTTGTACAAATCCAAGAGCAGCAAACTCATCAAAGGGCATGGACTCTTACAGATTCACGGGATTCATGGCACAGACTGGAGAGGCACTGATTTAAGACAAGTTCTTGGTTTCTAGGATAGAGACAACATCTCAGACATACCATCCATAAATAGAGAAGTGACGGTACCGAAACGAGGTTCAGTTGGGTAGAGACAGAGATTCTCTTCTGGTTTGCTCTTGATCTATCCAGTCAAAGAATAACTGGGTCCTCTCTTTGGCTGATTTATTTTTTAAATGACAAAGACTTAGTCAAAAGCAAAAGGAAAGAACAATAGAGAGAGAGGCATCATCATCATCATCATCATCACCATCATCATCACCATCATCATCATATGCTATCTTTGAAAGCAAGTATACTATTCTTACATTCATGATCATGAATAAATTAAAACAAACAAAACTGCCACTCGGTATTTGTTGCCCTCTTTATTCAAATTTGTGAAATCTCTTCAACACAGCAGTTGCCAAACAGATATTAAAGGTAAATGTTGTTGTTGTTGTTGTTGTTGTTGTTGTTGTTGTTTTTAGAAGACAAGATGGTAGATCACAAACTCCAACAGTAAAGTAGTAGTCTTTTGTCCTACTGGACATACCCATGGTTTAGGAACATACCCGAGACAAACTAGGAGAAAGAGACCACTAGTGATTCAAGCATTTGTGGTCCAAATTTAAACTATAATTAAATGTAAAATTTTAATGTAGATAAAAACAATGAAAATTGGCCTTGCTTCTGAGCAAAATTATAATGGACTATATTTTAAGACAGTCAACCAAATGGAGAAGAATAATTTAAAACAATGAACATTATTAACTTCAACGAAGTTTTACTGAGCATCTTGTATGTGCCTAAATAACCAAGAATAGCAATATAAAAACCATCACCCTTGTCCTCAAGTAGACTTAACATCTCCATATCTATTAAACATCAGTCATTCATAAATGACCTAAATGCCTTTCCTCTTATCTAAATACTAAATTTTAATAATTGTTATTAAATAACTTTAAGTTGACCCAATTTTTTAAATACATATTTTATTATAAATTTAAACAATGATATACTTGAAAACTTATGTTTATTTTGTTTTATTATCTTTTTAAAAATACTTATTTATTCTCTTGTTTTTTATATACTTAATACTGTGGTAGTCACATATGTTTCTCCTTTACCACTAGGATTACCAAGAGTCACATTTCTCCTCTTCATTGAAATTAGGCATGACAATGTGACTTGCTATGGCCAATAAAAATATGAAGCAAAAGTGATGCATGTAGAATCTTTTAACTGTTGCTGTTTGATTCACTGGTCCACTCTTCCCTGATGGAAGCATGTGCTTAGATGGAGGAAGCATATTGGAAGGCTTAGAATAGCTGCTTCAAATAGTCACCTGAACCAGCCACTGACTTGTCACGAGCAAGAAATAAACTTTTGTTGTAATTATGCTAATGAGATTTAGTGACTTACCACAGCATCACTTAGCCTACCCTGACTAATATGATATTACTTGTAGTGTGATTTTATGCTTATTGATTTCTTTCTTTGAGAGTCTCTCCCACTAATATCCAAGCTAAAAGGGCAAGGAATTTATCTATCGTCTTCACTGTTAAATCTCCAGCACCCAGAACAATCCTTGGGATTTAATAGACATTTAATAAATATTTGTTAGATAAATGAGTAAAATATTAATTTAAAATCATCTAATTTATCTATCAGTGGTTAAAATGCAATACTTCATGAAATAGAAGGGAAATGAGGCTTATACTTAAAATGGAAAAAATGTTTAAGTCTTCTAGGAGGAAAATTGCTACGAGTGGAACTACTAAATGTTCAGAGACAGGGAAGGTTTTTTTGTACTGATCATATAGATGGCCTTTCATATACTAGATGCTGTACTAGAATTTCAGAAATGTTTCCCCAGTTAGAACTTAACAAGTTACTGGAAAATGGGTATGATTCTCCCTACTTTTTAGTTGAGCAAATTAAGAAGGAAAGGGTTTAGCTATCCAAACCAAATTAATACAGTTGTAACGTGGTAGGGGAATATTCCTAAGTCACATCTGCATAAAGCCCAAACCCAGATTTTTTTCTCAGCATCACTTGATGGAGATCTTAAATGTTTTATTCCAAAACTAGATTAAGATAATCTTTGTGTTTACAACAGAAAACTCACAGTATACATAAAAGTCCTAAATAAGTCAGTGTGTTTTCATAGAAACAGATGGTACTGAACAGAGAAAAAACTGGAAAGAAAGAACATGGCCTTCTATCAAATAGTATAAACTCTATTTGGACCACAGATGTGATGGTTAATTGTATGTGTCAACTTGGCTAGGCTATAGTGCCCAGTCATTTGGTCAAATACCAGTCTAGATGTTGCTGTGAGGTATTTTTCGATGTGGTTTACATTTACATGAGTAGACTCTGAGTAAAGCACCTTATTCTTCACAATGGGACTGAACTTCATCCAAAAACGTAAAGGCTTTAAGAATGAAGACTGAGATCCTTTTAGAAGGAAGAAATTCTGTCTCCAGACTGCCTTTGGCTTCTAGATTCGACGTCAGCTCTTCCTGAGTCTTCAGCCTGACAACCTGACCTGAAGTTTGGGGATCCACTCCCACCCCCCAGAATCACATGAGCCAATTCCTTTAAGATTCTCTTTGCATACAAACACATCTTACAGGTTATGTTTTTCTGGAAAACCCAGACAAATACACTAGGTTAATAAAATGAAATAAATGACAGCAATGAAGGTCAGTGATATAGGCACTCTTACACATTCCTAGTAAATATCTATAATGGTTCTAATAGAGCTTAACAAAATGTATAGCCTTAAAACTTTTCATCCTTGTCAGTCCCAGTAATTTCGGTTCTAGGAATCCAAACAGATCATCACTAGACATTTAGGAATAGGTAATTGGAGAACTCTGAGTATCCAACTCTAGTTTGGTTAAGTAAATCACAGTACAGAGTATGATTCAACCATTAAAATGATACTTAAGAAATACTTTAACATATGGGAAATGCTTAAGTCAAATAGTTAATGAAAAAATCAGAATACAGGGACACCTGAGTGGCTCAGCAGTTGAGCGCCTGTCTTTGACTCAGGGGGTGATCCTGTGGTCCTGGGATCAAGTCCCACATAGGGCTTCCTGCATGGAGCCTGCTTCTCCCTCTGCCTATGTCTCTCTCTCTATCTCTCATGAATAAATACATAAAATATTTTTTAAAAAAGAAAAAATCAGAATACAACCTTGTATATACAGTAGGTTTCCAACTATGAACTAAAAACACATAGACAAGACAATAGAACAACTACATCGAAGTAACAATAGTGGAAATGTTTCCTCTATGATAGTGTTATTGGTGATTTTACTTTTTTTCCTTATCCTTCCAGAAATCCCAGCATTTTTCAAATTTGTCTTAAAATGAGCATATATTTCATTATTTAAAATAAATATTATTTTTAAAGAATTCTCTTAGGTAAGTATATTCTTAAGATTTTTGTTGTTGGGGGATCCCTGGGTGGCGTAGCGGTTTGGCGCCTGCCTTTGGCCCAGGGCGCGATCCTGGAGACCCGGGATCGAATCCCACGTCGGGCTCCCGGTGCATGGAGCCTGTGTCTCTGCCTCTCTCTCTCTCTCTCTGTGACTATCGTAAATAAATAAATAAAAAATTAAAAAAAAAAAAGATTTTTGTTGTTGTTGTTGTTGTTAGCTGACAGGACATTTTAAAACACCCAGATATGACATTAAAATAAATTGTGTGTGCACTTGAAATAGCCATTTCCTTCTTACCTGAATCAAACATCACTTTAAGAAAAGTTTACCTTTCTTTAAAGACTGGGAGCATAAATTCTATAATTTAACAATGACAAAACTCTGATTTAAGGCCTATAACCAAATATCCTCATTTAAAGAAAGAAAAACAGCTACCAACGGCAAAGGACATATCTTTGCAGACACTACAGTAAACCTACATAAGTATCTAAAACATTAATTTTTTTAATATCCACTAATTCTGCCTTTGCATTTCTTTCTCTTTTTTTTTTTTTTGCATTTCTTTCTCATAAGTTTATTTGTAAACATCAGTTTGCTTACAATATGCTGTAGAAACAGGGAATTTCTTTCTTTCTTTCTTTCTTTCTTTCTTTCTTTCTTTCTTTCTTTCTTTCTTTCTTTCTTCTTTCTTTCTTTCTTTCTTTCTTTCTTTCTTTCTTTCTTTCTTTCTTTCTTTCTTTCTTTTTGGGGGGGGTGGCTATCACTGTCTCCTTGTATATTTCCGTGCAAAGAATTCCACTATTTGCAGACCACTGAGCCAACTTTGTCTTCATGTAGGTGGCAGATTCTTGTGGCCTTCTTATAAACACACCTTCCGCCATGACTTTTGCCAGCAGTGAACCAGAGCTTTAGAAAACACCAACTAACAGCCTCAAAGTCAGGACAGATGAGTAGCTGCTTTGTCACATGAGAAACACATTTTCCTAAAAGGAATATCATTACTTTGTATTCACTATTCAGCTTCCAGCTGCCAAAAGCTAAGCAAGGTAGGTCAATATGACCACATTTGATTGGCTGGGCTGAGCCTTCTCTCTAGAAACATCTGCAGAAGTCCAGGCTAAAAGTTCACTACTAATTAGAATCACTATGCTGTACACCTAAAACTAACATAATATTGTATGTCAACTATATTTCAATTAAAAAATTTTAAAAAAGAAATTAAAAAAGAAGAATTACTGGATAAAATACAAGATATCCAGTTAAACTTGAATTTCAGACAAACGATGAATACATTTTTTAAAAAGATTTTTATTTATTTATTTATTTATTTATTTATTTATTTATTTATTTATTCATGAGAGACACAGACAGAGAGAGAGAGGCAGAGACACAGGCAGAGGGAGAAGCAGGCTCCATGCAGGGAGCCCGATGTGAGACTCGATCCCGGGTCTCCAGGATCACACCCTGGGCCGAAGGCAGGTGCCAAACCGCTGAGCCACCCAGGGATCCCGATTAATACATTTTTAATACAAATTATGTCCCGCCCAAATATTGCACATGGCACTTCTCATGAAATATCTGGGCCATACTTTTAAAAAGCACTCAATGCTTATCTGAGACTTAAATGTACCTGGGTGTTACATACTTTTTATTTCCTAAAGCTAACAAACTTAATCCTAATTGATGCACTTAGAAGGTCTACAGGTCTTTTAGAGGATATAAGAATTGGTAGAAAGTTCAAACTTAATGACAACGGAAATGCTTAATATATTCAATCCTCTTTACACTCAAACCACGTAAACCAAAAATGTCCCCATTTTAAGTCTCTTAAGAAGAATCCATACACTGATCTCTGGGTTTTTTGGTTTTTTTTTTTATGATTGTAAACTTGTTTTTTTTTTTCCTTTTACACGAGGAAACATTTAAATTTTTTCTTAAGTTGTTATTCAACGCAATAAAGTACCTATCAAAAATGACAGATGCCTAGATCCTATCCCTGATATCAGAAAGTTGCAACCTAGAGAACCAGACAAAAGCACAAAATAATAGAGAAAAAGAGACCAAGGCAGTTCTCCTGTGTCCATGATCAGTGTGTACTGCGATCAAGAATAAGTGTCTAGCAACTATATAGTAATTTGTCAGCAGAAGTTTATGTCTCTTGTCTCCAAGAAATAAAAGTTTGGACTTGTATTTTGAAAGTCTACACTTCATTTTTTTCTAGTAATTTCTATCGCACATTACAGAGATATCAGCTGAGGTCAATTAGAAATAAACAAAAACCTGTCTTTCATGACAGTTTGAAAAGTGCTGATCTAGAAAATATTCAATTGTCTTATTTCCTTTCATTTCCACTTGCACATTTCTAGTGGTGGAGAAGTTGCATCGATGTGTTTTCTGATTGAGATACAAGGAATAATGAAACTCATATGAACTACAAAGGAAAAATGCAATTCTCTCAGATTTACTTTTCTTGTCTTCCTAACTCACTTTTTAAAAATCTATTCCTTACCCTCTAACCTATGTCACCTTCCTGACCCCAAGGACAATATTTAAGAGTACCAAACCCAAAGCCAGGAGATGTGAGACTTGTTGCTTGGGACCCTGGATAGAATGATTCCCCAGCCAAAGCCTCTTGTGTAAAATGTAGGTTGTAATGAGGTCATCTAAGGTCGTTTCCTAACTCCAATAGTCCATGATGCCGGGATGTGCTTGTTAAACTCCGATGACACCGCATCATTTTAGCTCCAGGGATACACTGGCTGGCCCCTGGGGTGGATGGCGAGCTTCAGGCCAATAGCACAAGCTTGACATGCTTCAGCCAGGGGCTTTATGTGACGCCCAGCCATTCCCAACAGCTGTAGGCTGGGAGGCCCCAAGTCCAAAAATAGCCACACAAATTATGATTTCCCTTCTAGAGATGACATCTCTGTGAATGGCACTAAATCAAGACCAAGCAGTTAGCCTGACACTCTAGCCAATGCCTCGAAAACAGCTCAATCCCTGGAAGTCTAGGTGTACCATCCATCCCACCCAGGGCTTTCAGTATTTGAATGTTGATGCTCATTCTGCAGTCAGGAAACATAATTATTCGTTTTTCTTTAAGGAAGTTTATGACCGAAGGTAATGGGGGGAACATAAATGTACTGACTGTTTACTGACACTCATAAATGCTATGAACACAGACATATAATTGTCTCCTGAAGATCTGCTCTTGTAGTGTAGAATCTTCATTTTTAGCAATTTAACTACTGAAAGTTTACCCACCTTGAGGAGAATTATTTAGTGGAAAATAAAACTTAGCACCTATTTCATTCCGTGCTCCAACAACTTTCATCCTTTCAGAAAACTGGCTTTCCCATAAAATTTGCAGAAGGTAGCTTGTTATATAGGGCTAGTAAAACTAAGAGGTAATTAGTACAAACCAAACCTCTAAATAATAATGTCAAGTTTTAACATTTGCAGAGTTCTGGATCAACATTAACTAATAACTCCTCTCTCTGTTTTCCTCTGTGAGAAAAAAACTTTGTTATTCACAAATTATCAAGATAGAAAACAAAACAAAGAAATTGGTTCTGGCTAATTAGAAAAAAAAAGAAGAAAGAGGAAGAAGAAGAAGAAGAAGAAGAAGAAGAAGAAGAAGAAAAGAAGAAGAAGAAGGAGGAGGAGGAGAAGTAGAAGAAAGAAGAAGAAGAAGAAGAAGAAGAAGAAGAAGAAGAAGAAGAAGAAGAAGAAGAAGAAGACGAAGAAGAAGGAGGAGGAGAAGGAGAAGAAGAAGAAAGAAGAAGAAGAAGAAGAAGAAGAAGAAGAAGAAGAAGAAGAAGAAGAAGAAGAAGGAGAAGGAGAAGAAGAAGAAAGAAGAAGAAAGAAGAAGAAGAAGAAGAAGGAGGAGGAGAAGGAGAAGAAGAAGAAAGAAGAAGAAGAAGAAGAAGAAGAAGAAGAAGAAGAAGAAGAAGAAGAAGGAGGAGGAGGAGGAGGAGGAGAAGGAGAAGAAGAAGAAAGAAGAAGAAGAAGAAGAAGAAGAAGAAGAAGAAGAAGAAGAAGGAGGAGGAGGAGGAGGAGGAGGAGGAGGAGGGGGAGGGGGAGGAGGAGGAGGAGAAGGAGGAGAAGAAGAAGAAGTAGAAGAAGAAGAAGAAGAAGAAGAAGAAGAAGAAGAAGAAGAAGAAGAAGAAGAAGAAGAAGAAGAAGAAGAAGAAGAAGAAGAAAGAAAGAAAGAAAGAAAGAAAGAAAGAAAGAAAGAAAGAAAGAAAGAAAGAAAGAAAGAAAGAAAGAAAGAAAGAAAAGGTAAGCAGCTCAGGTCAGAATTCAGCAAGTGCAAGCAAATGTTTACACCTGTTCAGAGTTAAGAACAATGGTCACTTATGACTAGGATGGACCATTAGGTCACACTGAGCTCATTTTTAGGAGACCGTCCAGGAAGGCTTGGCATTGCAGAATGGGAGAAACCAGTGTGAAATCCCTAGACTTTTGGATTACTGCTCTCCTACCTTAACTGCTGCAATGACAGGTACATGTGTGTGTGCAGGGGAGGAGGGACAGAGACGCTGCAAGTAACTCAGTGTGTACATGGCCTGCCTGTAGCTCTCCCCCAACCCCCCAATGGGCAGCTTTGCTAAATTTGTCAGTTAACCTTGCCTTACCCCTTCCAGGAGTGGCCGTACTGTCAGGGTCCCCAGGATGTCACCTCTTGGCTAGCAAAGAGAGTTAAAAGTGAACCACTCCAACAAAGGAAAAAAATAACAATGCTGAATAAGACCCCTTACCAGCTCATCTCTTTTCCTTCCTCTCCAAATTCAGTAGGAAAGAGAATTGAGAGCTTGTCAGGATTAGCTGCATGGCATTAAACAGTCCCTCCCAGGGAAGGCACAGAGAAGAGACTCCCTGGTACCTTGCTTTGGGGAGTGGCCCATAGGAACCCAGTGTCAGCAAGTCTCCAAAAAAGCAGCATCTGGAAAAGGAGACATCTCGCCCAGAGATGCCTCTTTCTTCCTCCCCTCCCAGACCTTAGGCTGAAAACATTGAGTTCTCTTGGTCTATAAAGGAGGACATATTATTAAAAGGGCCATAGGGAAGCCCGTCTATTTCTCAATGTCCTAGAATGCCATCCAACCATCTGGGGTCAGATGCCCATTCTTCATCTCTCTCTGACTAGGGGGTGGGAGGCTCATGCCAATGCTTGAGTTCATTCTGATTTTAAGATTAAGACAGAGTTTTCTCTCCCCTCCTGAGAGAAAGGTACACAGGTGTCCAGAGAGAGGGAAACAGTCAGGGACCACTGTGCTAATGTGGACCTGTGGATCTGGTGGTTTTGACAATGGGAAACCAAAGGTGGTTCTGAAATGGGATCTGGTGTCCAGATCCAGCTTACTTATTTTTGCTGAAAACTTTAAAAATTAGTTTCCTGGTAAAGAAACAATGTTGTGTCAAGGTCCCTGGAAAAATTAAACAGTGTTATTCTGTAAGGTCTTAATGGGAGGATCTATCCATTTTGACCAGGGATAAATGTATTCGATTCAATATGTTTGGTTTGGGAAATCTCTTTTTGTCAAACCCAGGATAACCAATTGTCCATTATACCATGTCCTTGCTAAGAGAAGCTGATGTAGAAATATTTAACCACCCCATCCATAAACATTTCTTTCCTCCCAGAGCAGAAAAAGGCTGATCTTCTCAAGGCCTAATGTTATTTATTTTCCAGTGAAGGGATATGATTTTTATGCCAGGTACAGTTTTCCTTTAGCATTTTTAAGTGCCTGCTTTTTAAGTGACTCCTAGAACTGAGATCCTGACCACTTGCCCTTGTTAAATATCTGGTGATCCTTTTACCCAACAGATGGGAAGGGCCTCCTGATATGCCCCTGGCCTAATTTCAATTTGGGTAATTGCATTCTGTCGACTTGAAATTTCCCCACCAGTTTAACCTGCCTGGGATATGGTGCCTCCTTCTCGGTCCTGAACTGCCTGGCGTGCCGATGGAGGCTGGGGAACACCTGGTGCATTCCACCCCAGAAGTGGATACATTTTAGTGGCAGGTGCAAAGGTTTTCTTCAGCTGAATACAAATTCTAACATAGGAATGAGCCTCTTGGATGCTTTTTATTTTTATTTTTCTCAATGAACATAACTTTCGCAGAACCAAAAATATAAAAGCATCCAAAGCATCAATATGAATGGAAAAGAAAATACATGCTCACTAAAACCAATCTATTGTGTGATCATTTTGCATTCCGTGAATCTTACAATGCTTCTAGATTTGAATGTTGACAATAAGGATAAATAATTCACATAAAGCAATCATTCCTTTTCTCAAAGAATTTTACACACAAATACATGTACACACGGGGGCACATGGGTATGTGCACACATCCTTCCATGCACGTATAGGGGTGTGTGTGTTTGGGTATACCAACTCTTACCTCCCTCTGGAGGGTCCTTTTTAGTTGGGAATAAAAACAGCTTTCCCCACAAAAATACCATGTTAGGCATTCTATGCATATCTTATTTGAGTAGGTAATACATTTAACTGTAAAGAGCTTATCTCCTGTAACAAACTGGAATCTTAGAAGGTATCCTATCCGTTTCTGTTTCCCTGGCACCTAGAACATAGTAGGTACTTAACTAATGGATTAAAATATAGACTACGTAGACAAACCTATTTAATCTTTAGCTCTAAGACCCAAAATGCAATTTAAGGACTGCAGGTCAAGGTATAGTTTTTTAAGGTACACCTTAAAACTCCGGGAACATTGGTGGCCCCAAAGTCACATCCCTTGGCTACCTGAGCTCTAGGAACAGTTACGTGCAAGCATAGGCTCACCTTGCAAACGACCAATACCATCTCTCAGAGGTGACTGCCAGAGATGCTGGTCTGCAGATTCAAGGCGAGTGCACCAAACCAACAGTAAACCAGTGGAAGATAGGGGCTAGTAGAGAAATGCTCCTGCCTTCCAGACTTCAGGCAGACAATCCTGGAAGTCCTTCCATACCTTCTCTGCATATCTCCATAAAACTGAATCCCACTGACCAACCTCAGTTTTTTTTTTCTTTTTCTGTAATCTTTTTCTCTGTGACCTTGATAACACACCATTGTATTGGACATTTCTCCTTCCCATCTTCCCACTCCCTTGCTCCTGCTTCAGGGAATCACCTCTCAAATGGACTATCTGCCCCCTTGCCTCAGGCTCCGAATTTGGGGGAACCCAGACTCTAATGACTTAGGACATCACCATGCTGACAGTCACACCAGCAGACTATCCACATATGAACACATAGAGTACCTATTCCCCCACCATTCATTTTCTTTCCCTATCATAGGACAGATAAGCCATACACCAAGACCACTCTGATATATATATAGGCTGACAGATTATATGCTATATTTATGCCAGGAAAAAGGAGGAGAACTAAGATTGTGCCTTGATGTATTCTAACCATATTAGTTTAGCTCTAAATATCTTACCTTACCAATGGCTCAAGAGGCATTCCCAGAGTCTCATAATTAGTAGGACAGTCCAGATTCTGCCTCATTTTAGCCTCTGCAGGTCATCATAAATTAGCTTAGAGGCCCCAAGCCTCTGTATGACTCAAGCTGACTTGAATCCTAATTTGTACTATGCAGCAACCTTAGCAATGCCACTTGCATGCTTAAGTCTTTTGCTCTCTTGGCCCTTGGAAAAAACATATTTGCAGTAGCACCTGTCTCTGCCATCCCTGTTTAGTGTAGATCATCAATGGGTAGTGTCCTAACCTAAGAATACAGCCTGATGAAGACTTGGGTCCACCATGTAATGACTATGCACGTCATGAAGCCAAGGGCGGGCTGCCACAGAAGAGGGCCAAGCCATCTTTGAGTTGACTGCCTCATACTCACTGGAGGGCTACCCTGTTGGCCACACTAGATAGAGAAATGCAGGGAATTCTCAGCAGTTTTGAAGACACCGGTGTTTAGACCTCTGGCTTCTTTAAGGGCAAATTGAGGCCAGTGCCTAATATAGTAGCCAGAGTGGGCCTAAGGTGAGCTGAGGGACCAGTCTTTCAGTTCATGGAAAGGACTGTAGTACCTTAAAAGTAGTATTAGAGAAGACCCATGAGGGATATGGATCATCCTTTGATTCTCATAAAATTGATGATTTTTTATAAGACTGTAAAAGCTCTACTTTCTCACTATAAAATGCAAAATTGCATTAAAACAATTGTATAAAAATTACATTAAACATACATCTCTTGGGATCCCTGGGTGGCGCAGCAGTTTAGCGCCTGCCTTTGGCCCAGGGCGCGATCCTGGAGACCCGGGATCGAATCCCACATCGGGCTCCCAGTTCATGGAGCCTGCTTCTCCCTCTGTCTGTGTCTCTGCCTCTCTCTCTGTGTGTGTGTGACTATCATAAATAAATAAAAATGAAAAAAATTAAAAATAAATAAATAAAAGCTGCACTTAAAAAAATACATCTCTGATCCTATCTGATCCTATCACACAGAGGTAACAGCTATTAATATTTGCTCTATTTGTTTCTAGTTTTTCCTATGAATAATGAATATATATTTCTCTCTTTCTCTGTGTTGTCCCTCTGTCCATATATGTGAGATCTAGAAAAAAATATTGTATTTCTGTGCACTTCCTTCTTCTGACAACATACCATGAACATTTTCTTTGAACACAGCACTTAATGGGGGCATAATATATAATCATAATATTTTGTAATTCTCTGTTAGGGATGTATAAGGTTTTTTAATGTTTGTTATGTATAACCTTATATTTATATATATTTCATATATACATGTTTTGAAATCCGCCCCCCCCCCTCAGTGTGGATTCTGGGATTCCTTTCTGCAACAAGGGCCAGATATCCATCAGTGGGCAGTGTCTGGGTCATCCACATGACCATGACAAGCCACCTTCTGTGTGTTGATATCTAGCCTCATGGTCACAAGATGACCACAGCAGTGTTGGCCACGTTATAATCGCCCACCTCAAGTGGTTTCTTCTTCCTCTGGTATCTTTTAAAAATGTAAGAAATCTTACTAAAGGCTCCTGCCCCCAACAGTCTGCTCCTCACAGTTCATTGGACAAAACGGGTCACGTGCAATTTCCCAACTCATTCACTGATGCAGATGGAAGGGTAATGATTGGTTTAGACTACGTAAGACACACCTCCCTCTGAGCCTAGGCAAAAGATCATTGGCTCCAAGCAAACAGCGGCATATGGCTGGAGAATGGAACATGTGCTGTGGACAAGAAGTGGAGTCCTCCTGAAAAGAAAGGGGGACTTAAAGAGGAACTATATTCAGGGAGGCAAGAAGCAATTGTCTCCAATATAAATTAAACTTGTTTCGTTATCTTCTCACCTACATTATCACGCTCTCTTCCCCGATAACATTGTCCTTCCTTAATTTACCAGCTAGACACTCCTTTTTAATCAAATGTGTGCTGGTTATCCATGAATCTCTAAAAAGTTAACTGAAAAATTAACATCATAATGATAATGAGTTTAAGGTCTTGCTCTCCTTGGGGGCATTTCTGTTCTAAAAGGCAGTTCTGAAAGATATAATCATCTTCACGATCTATAAGACCAAAGTAGTAATGGTAGTATGGCAGGCAAGAAAGGATTCAAGACCCACTGTGACCCTCCTACCTTGCTCACCTTCCTCACTCTGTTACACTCACACTGGCCTCCCTGCTGTCTCTCCAGGAAGCCAGGATACTTACACTTGGGAGCCTTTGCACTTGACTTCCCGCTGCCTGAAACAAGCTTTCTCTAGATAGCCTCAGGGCTTAATTCCTTGCTTCTTATAGTTTTCTTACCCATATGCCACCTTATTAAAGAGGCTTTCCTTGATCCTCTTACATAACATAGTACCTTCACTTCACTCTGTAGCCTATTACCCTACTTTCCACATATTTGGCACTTATAACCACCTGACATGGTATGTAGGTGTTTACTATCTTTCTCCTAAATAGAGAGTAAATCCTATGAGACTAGAGTTTATGTTTTTTTAGATTGATTTCTTTTTTTTAATTTATTTATGATAGTCACACAAGAGAGAGAGAGAGAGAGAGAGAGAGATGCAGAGACACAGGCAGAGGGAGAAGCAGGCTCCATGCAGAGAGCCCGACGTGGGACTCGATCCCGGGTCTCCGGGATCGCGCCCTGGGCCAAAGGCAGGCGCTAAACCGCTGCGCCACCCAGGGATCCCCGAGTTTATGTATATTCATTGTTCGTTCCTCTGAGCCTAGACACAGTGCCTAAAAAGCAGGCATTCCATTGCTAAACATTGATTGAGCTGCATCAGAATAGAAGCCTGATGGCAAGTGATGCAGAGCATTTTCTCATGTGCATGTTGGCCATGTCTATGTCTTCCTCTGTGAGATTTCTGTTCATGTCTTTTGCCCATTTCATGATTGGATTGTTTCTTTCTTTGGTGTTGAGTTTAATAAGTTCTTTATAGATCTTGGAAACTAGCCCTTTATCTGATATGTCATTTGCAAATATCTTCTCCCATTCTGTAGGTTGTCTCTGAGTTTTGTTGACTGTATCCTTTGCTGTGCAAAAGCTTCTTATCTTGAGAGACCACCTCACACCAGTGAGATTGGGGAAAATTAACAAGGCAGGAAACAACAAATGTTGGAGAGGATGCGGAGAAAAGGGAACCCTCTTACACTGTTGGTGGGAATGTGAACTGGTGCAGCCACTCTGGAAACCTGTGTGGAGGTTCCTCAAACAGTTAAAAATATACCTGCCCTACGACCCAGCAATTGCACTGTTGGGGATTTACCCCAAAGATACAAATGCAATGAAACGCCGGGACACCTGCACCCCGATGTTTCTAGCAGCAATGGCCACGATAGCCAAACTGTGGAAGGAGCCTTGGTGTCCAACGAAAGATGAATGGATAAAGAAGATGTGGTTTATGTATACAATGGAATATTACTCAGCCATTAGAGATGACAAATACCCACCATTTGCTTCAACGTGGATGGAACTGGAGGGTATTATGCTGAGTGAAGTAAGTCAATCAGAGAAGGACAAACATTATATGTTCTCATTCATTTGGGGAATATAAATAATAGTGAAAGGGAATATAAGGGAAGGGAGAAGAAATGTGTGGGAAATATCAGAAAGGGAGACAGAACGTAAAGACTGCTAACTCTGGGAAACGAACTAGGGGTGGTAGAAGGGGAGGAGGGCGGGGGGTGGGAGTGAATGGGTGACGGGCACTGGGGGTTATTCTGTATGTTAGTAAATTGAACACCAATAAAAAATAAATTAAAAAAAAAAGAATAGAAGCCAATGGGACCTAATCCTGTGTAGTCATCTTTCTGTCATAACTCTGATGCCCACAGTAAGTCTAAGGAGGTCATATTTTCTTTTTCACCTATTTCCCTGTAGGCAAGACCTTCATTTTCCAGGATGCACTGTGTAGCTGTGTATGTCTTGAAATCTGAACAGTATCTATCTCTCTACTATGAAATAAAAGGCAAGTCCCAACTTAAGACACATCCTATAACTTGTAATACTATCTAATTAATAAAATGTGTTTCAATTCTGATTAAAATTTATCTTGAGTGCCAGAAATACTCATAAAAGCATATCTAAAAGCTACAAGGAAATAAGGTAATGTAATTATTCAACAATAACTTAAGAAGTACATTACCATGTGACTTGGAGCTCCCATCTAATGCTCTGGTTGAGACAGATACACACACACACACACACACACACACACACAGAGTTTTATTTTTTATTTATTTTTAATTTTTTAAAAATTTATTTATGATAGTCACACAGAGAGAGAGAGAGAGAGAGGCAGAGACATAGGCAGAGGGAGAAGCAGGCTCCATGCACCGGGAGCCCAACGTGGGATTTGATCCCGGGTCTCCAGGATTGCGCCCTGGGCCAAAGGCAGGCACCAAACCGCTGCACCACCCAGGGATCCCCTCCCCACACTGTTTTCGAGACTTTCAGGCAAAATGGTGATATGAATATGTGGACATAATCACCCACATGAAACTATGAAAAAGCCTATATTTGACTTGGGAAAAGGACACGCTAGGAACCATATAGATGTACCAGAGAGCAGGCATGATTTCTGGTCATTTTGGTGTAAATATGCCAGATTAAAAGAAAGGCAACCACACCACCGTGACAGGGAAGTGAGAGGGAAAAAAACTAAGATAAATAAGAATGAGGTTCCAGCAGAACCTACATCACACTCACTGCCTGTGTGGAGACAGTGATGGTAGTGTATGTCTGGACTCTAGCAGCATCTCTGGGAAGACTAAGGTAGCAGACACCTTCGTGAGCAGCCTTCCTAGGCTTGTGTTATGCTAGCATAGCCCAGTCAGTGCTGAAGGGAGATCGGGGTACCCTGACCTCAGACTTTGACCTCAGAACAAGGGTATCCTTGCCTGTCAAAGAACAGAGCTCTGATCAGCTAACTCTTGGCTTCCTCACAAACTTGAGGAGTACACTGCTCAGCAAATCTCCAGGCAAAGGGGCTCTAGAGTGGCAAGATAGGAGCATAGCATGCAGAAGCTGGTCCCTTCTCTGAAAGACTTCTGTAGGTCACCCCTCAATCTCTGATGGCACCCAACCCAGTTCTCAGTTCCATGTATTGGGTAATATATTCTATTTGTGGAATGCTATAGAACTTTCATTTTAAATACCATATTCTCAACTAAATATTCAAGGATGCAGAATATGATACAGAATATCCTCATGTCATGATATATGTTGTATTAAGTGAATGAAAAAGTGCATACATGAGTCAGGGGTATTGGATTACAACTTCACAATATTTTATACATACAGCACACACATAAATCCATACAAAAGTAGTAGAAAGATATACTCCATTATGGTAATAATAACCAAAAAAAATTCTGAAGTTATCTTTATTTTTCTTTCTATTTTACATGTTATGAGAAAAGAAATTTAATTGGCCCTTCATTCCAAATATTTCCAGAACCTATACTCTATTCACCACTGCAAATACCCCAGTCAGAAGCACCATCATTTTTCACCTGGATTAGTGCATTAGCCTCCTAATAGGCCTCCTGGCTTCCATTCTCATAGTCTATCCACTACACAGCAGCTAGAGTAAGTTTTTAAAAATGTGAGTCAGATTCCTCTGCTCAAAACTCTCCGGTGGCTGCATATCATACTCATTTCATAAACCTCTTTATTACTTTACATATTTCTCCTGCTATCATCCTTGTACAGAATCTAGTAAGATAAGATGGGTCTTCTTTCCAGTCTTCAGACTTGCCAAACATCCCCTTCTATTTGCACAGGCTGTTCCTGCTGCCTAGAACACCCTTCCTTTCAATAGCACCATCTTCAAGTCTTTAATGCCTCCTTTCCTAGCAGCCTAGCCATCGCCCCAAACACCCTCTTCCTCCCTCCTGTAAGCAAGATTCCACAACTTACTTTCTTGGGGCCATGTTGCAAAGTTACAGGGAGTGAGATTCTCATAAAGTAGAATGTGAACCATGCCCTCTGACATTGTGAGCAATGTAAAGACCCCACTTTATTTTACTCTCTCCCTCCCCCTGTGAGACTGTCAGCTGCATGAGGGCAGAAATGTCTTTAGCAGTTATGGCTTTCACCACAGTTTCTAGAATAATGCTGGCATGTAGCACCTGCTACTGGATGAATGAATCACAGGATAGTAGGAATAAAAGTGATTTTTATTTTCTTCTGTAAATGATCTCTGTTTCCCCTATTATTTATAAAAACTAGAAAATAATTAGTAAAAAGAAAAATGTATACTACTACTCATTTCATTTCTCTTGCTCTTAGCCTGGAAAGTAAATTTCTTCTGGACTCACACTAAAGAACAACTAAAGAAGATTATCTGTTTAAACTATCATTGAATCAAATACCCAGTAAAGCATCTCTAAGCTCTTCAGTTATTTCCATGGGTTTTCCTCACTCCCACTGATTTTGGTGTAGTTTCTGATCAGTCATGATGGTAGGAGATGACCCAATTTCATAACATCTGAAGCTATTCAATTTTTCTATGATATGATTCCATCATGGGCCAAGTCGAATGGTCCAGCAGAGAGATGCTCTCACATTCTCTTAAAAGGTTATCCTTTGGGTTTTCTTTTAAGATAGTGTTTCTTAGGAGAAAAATTGAAGCTTATATCTAAGGACATACTATACGATGAAACTTTTTCTCTGTTACGAGTCCTCCTACCCTCACACGTGGCAGAAAACATTCTGAAGACTCAGACTTTCAGCTCTAAAAATGTTAATGACCAAGTGCATTTGAACCCATCTTTAAATCTGCTTTTAAGTATTTTTAAAGTCAGTTAAGGTATTAACCCACTGAAAATTTTGATAATTTGCAAAATATCTCTGACCTGACTCTCTGACAATGGTAAATAAAACCAAGCCAACAAACAAAAACCATATATGAGATTCATCCTTTGCCACTCTTTGCTTTATTTAATATTGCAGCAATTTCCTCTGTAATAAACAACTCAAAATCGAGCAAAGACATGCCAACCATGGAGGAGAAAATGAGTCTGGTCAGCAGAAATATGGGACCTACCTTTAATCCTTTAATAATGGTCCAGAAAATAATTTATCTCGTGCTGTTATTTTGTATCTGGCAGTTCAACCAAAGACATCATTCCGTCCTTAGGAGGGAGAATCACTTTTACTCTAGCCTCGGTGGATAGCTTTATATAATTTATATAGTTTTTAATTTTGGTAATAGCAACTAGCTGGCTAAGGCAATAAGCCCTTTTTAACAAAGACTAAATAAAGAAATCTCTCATATTTCAATTAACTAACTGAACCAAATCATAAAGAGCATGACTGTTTCATTTCATTTGGCTGTTGCTCAAAGAATGTTCACTCAAAAAAGTTTCATTGTTAATATTTATAATGTTCACACTAACATAAACATTATAACTAATACTATAATGTTCATACTAATATTGGAAAATTAGAAAAACACAAATCTGAGATAGAAGGGCCATCACACCAACTAAAACTCTTGTTTTTATTGAATTAATGGTGTTGTCCTTGGCTTTTTACCTCTAGAAATGTGGCAGGTGCCAGGCAAGCAATGGGTAGGAATGAAAGATGGTGTGTCATACAAAAGTACACATGAGTGGTCCCATTTATTTAAAAATCTTGAAATTATCAATAGTCTCACTGGTTGTATGTTATGGCTGCAGATTTTTTAAGTATACAGGTGATAACACTATTTTCAATACCATATATATCATTCTTGCAAATCATAGTAGTCATTGAGTAACAATTGATAAATATAATTAATCTTTTCTTAGGACACATAATGATTGTGTATGAGAACATCATATAATTGCCCTCAATTAGATATAAGTTTCAAAAATTATTTGTAAATTCTATCAAAAGTCCATCCCTCTGATCAACTCACAAGTACATATAATTCTTACAAACACTTGCATGTACTATATTATTTTAAAATTAGTAATAATTGGGATCCCTGGGTGGCTCAGCAGTTGAGCACCTGCCTTTGACCCCAGGAGTGATCCTGGAGTTCCAGGATCGAGTCCCACGTCGGGCTCCTCGTGTGGAGTCTGCTTCTCTCTCTGCCTATGTCTCTGCATCTCTAATGAATAAATAAATAAAATCTTAAAATAAAATAAAATAAAGTTAGTAATAATCATTTTAAATAACCCATTATAGAAATTATTTCTAAGAGATTAAACTTATTAATAATCTAATATTGTGAAATTCTAAATAAAAACATCTTTCTACTTGTCATTTGGTCATCCATATTCATAAATTTCCAAATTTCATGCGCACTTTTTTTTAATTTTCTTTTTTTTTTAATTTATTTATGATAGGCACACAGTGAGAGAGAGAGAGAGGCAGAGACACAGGCAGAGGGAGAAGCAGGCTCCATGCACCGGGAGCCCGACGTGGGATTCGATCCCGGGTCTCCCGGATCGCGCCCTGGGCCAAAGGCAGGCGCCAAACCGCTGCGCCACCCAGGGATCCCTAATTTTCATTTCCGCATCTCTGAGAGCAGGTTGTGTCACATAATGGATGATATGAAAGTACCGCACACTAGCTTAATAGGATGCCTTTTGTTCTCCTTCCCAGTTGGAGCGATAAAACATAAAATGATGATGTTTCTTGTAATCGTTGCTTCTTGAATTCAATGAACTATAGGAACAGACACTGTTTCCCTGGCTCACTAACTAGGTTTGTCGTATGATATTATACCTGGCCGAAAGTTGGTTAACTATATTCCAGGACAGATGGGTCCCCGGTCCCACACGCGAGGGTACTTAGCACTTCGCCTGGCAAAAAGCAAGCTTTCAACCAATGAGAACAACTGCCTTCTTTGGCATGAAATATCTGAGTATGTGGCGCAGATGCCGATCCTGACTCTGCTAATCTCCTTTATTAAATTCCTGTCCCCAGGCCCTTCTCTTTTCTGGAGGCGTGCTTTGGTCTAAAAAACCCCCTTTACCCAGAGTAGCCTGGGAGGTTGCAACTATCTGCCCCCCTGGGTGGGGGGTGGGCGCGCGCACGTGACCAGAGTAGACAATCCCAGCTCTTTTGCCTACAGGCAGGCGATGCAACTGCTTCAGAGCTTCTTCCCCAGGGAGAAAGCTAAACTGGACTTCTGAAAGCAGGCCCTTGCCTAACGCCTCCCCGTCCTACTCAGCTTCCCTGACTCAAAGCTTTTCCGTGAGAGCACACCTTCAGTGAGTCACTTCTACACGAATCACAAGAGCTTCTAGACAGCCCTGCCTAAGAGCATGTTTGCGCAGGTTTCGGCTGGGTGAGGTTTTCTACTGGTGTCTACAAGAGGTTTGGCCAGCATCATCGTCTGAAAACAACCAGTTGAGCCTTAGGGAACCAGACCTAGGGATTTACACGGCTGCCCTCACGGCCTCAGGGGGAAACAGATATGTAAATGAACAATCACAAATTAGTAAAATGCACATAGATGAAGGGTGCTAAGAAATACCGGAGAGAAGAGTGAATAATGATGCTGGGAAGTCACTGAAAGCTCTGTTGAGAGAGTTAAATTTGGGTTCAATCATGAAGACATGAAAGTGGCTGAGATTTGCTCAGGTAGACAAGGGGTAAGGCTGAACCAGAGAGAAAATGTCATGTTTAGTTAAAAGAGGTTTGAGAAACATGTTGTGTTCACAAATCTGCACGTAATGTGCTAAGAGGGAATAAGTTGCAAATTGGTACAAGATGAATGTGTGTCTGTGCATATGCACATACATAGAATTACATAGAATTTTCGATCAATTACGTGATGGAGAACCGGAGAAAGATAAGTAGGAAAATGACATAGATTTCTTTAAAAAATTTTTAAATTAATTATTTTAGTTTAGGTGAAATATGGATGAGAAAAAAAACTCAAAATGTATAACATGATATAAACATTTAGTTAAAGAAGATTCTAGCAACAATATAGAGAATGTAAGGGAATGGAGTGGATCTGCAGGAGGAAAAACCATTTGAACGATGGGAGTAAAGGTGCCAGAAACTCTGCAGGCTGGGAGGATGCAGGCTCTAGAGGAACTGGTCTGTAATTAAATCTACTTATACACTCAGATGTGTTGGGGTCATTCTATTTCTTGCACTTAGTAGGTAAGTAGGCGGAAAGCCAGACCCCCTACATCTTTCAGGATAGGTCAGAGAGTATGGGACTCCACGTGAGAAGGGCAAAGAAAAATTCTCAGTCATCCGTCAGGTCCTATTATCAGCAACAGGATCCCTCTGTGAAAAAAAAGACATTTGTCTCTCCAATGGGGTGAATGTTTCTGAATCTCCAGCTCTGTGAAACCATTCCCACGCAGTTGATATCTTCCATCTTTTCTTTATATTAAAGGGACTTGTATTCTTTGATTTCTCTGTAAATCACCATTATGCTTTTGACAGGCACACAGCAACCCATTACAATATCCCAGGGAAGAAGTGATAAGGGTTAAACTAAGACAATGATCTAGGGAAGGAGAAAGGGATGGGAGGATCACGATGGGGCACTGAAAGATTTATGTGGTAAAAATAAAATAAATGCAAACTGGCTATCCTTTGGAAGTAAGATAGGCTAAAGTAGAAAATACCTATTTATGCCACCTTAAAAATCTTCATGCTCAGAAATGTCACAGTGTTAGCACACTAAAATAATATTAAATAGCTTCTTGTTTGTTAAACCACAAAAGTGTATCAGTTTGCAAAACTCAATTCGAGAGAGGCAGATAAGGAAAAGGGAAATAGAGAGAGACATAAACAAAAGCTATCTTCCTAAATCATAAAAGTAAGATATGAACATTTAGCTAGGTCTGAAAGCTAGGAAAACAACAAAAAAGGTGTCATTTTTCTCTTGTAAAATTTCATCATTAAACTCTGGGTTTGCTAACTATGGCCATGAATCATAGCTACATGGCACTGATGCTACGCTACTCTAGTCTCCTCTGGGAGAGGCCACTATGCCATTGTGTTATGACAGCAGGTCTGAGCCCAGCCAACATTGTCTAAACATTGTCTTAGGCATCCAATGACCCATGCCCTCCTGCCAAAAATTCACAGGCTCAGCTGTGAGTTGTATCCTCCTGTAAGCAAGTTGTTAGTGACTTATCTTACTAGGAGGGAGGGAAAAGGAAGCAAAGATACTCCCCCTTTGACCAAGGGAAGTGCCTGGCAATGCTTCTTCTCCTGAATGCACATGAGTGTAGACAGATCCCCTTTATATGGGACGTCTGGGTGGCTCAGTGGTTGAGTGCCCGCCTTTGGCTCAGGGCATGACCCCAGTATTCTTGGATCCAGTTCCAAGTCGGGCTCCCTGCATGGAGCCTGCTTCTCCCTCTGCCCGTGTCTCTGCCTCTCTCTCTAGGTCTCTCATGAATAAATACATAAAATCTTAAAAAACAAAACAAAACAACAAAACAAAACAAAACAACCCAGATCCCCTTTATAGAGCCGGTACACCCATCCCCCAGCTCCTGTGCATAAGAGCTCACAGCTGCCCTGCCTCCGGATAATTACCCAGAGTCCCCACTTTCCAGAGAGAAATACTTTCTAATATGACTTAGGTTCCAGGACCCCCAAAGATCAGGACAGAGCTGATTGTTTTCCCCTGAGAGCACATCCTTGCTTGACTCTTTTCTCTTTCCTATTCTGCTTCCCTCACTTCCCTGATTTATTTATTTTTTTCCCATTTGCTTCCTGAAAA
Source organism: Canis lupus baileyi (assembly GCF_048164855.1). Lineage (NCBI taxonomy): Eukaryota > Metazoa > Chordata > Mammalia > Carnivora > Canidae > Canis > Canis lupus. Next base: position 622,457 of record NW_027326411.1, on the reverse strand, counting down.
GCACTCTTACAGTAAATCACTGAGACCCAAATGTCTCCCCCAAGGCCTGCTTTTAGGAAACGTGACCTAAAATAAAAGGCTTAACAATAATATGGCTGACCTAAAATAAAAAATTGGCAACTGAGATTTTCAGCAAAATAAGACAGGGAGAACACTATTTGGTGGTAATATTCATAATCCTAACAATACTGGCAAAAGAGAAGAGATGCTTATATTTCATTAGGTCTCAAGATAACATGATGGTCCAACAAAGAGGAGTTATGTAGTAATTATCCGTGACAACAGCAACATCACATCAGCAAGGCAGACTAACAATTACATGTTGTTTTCCTTTGGAATTGTATTGACAGTAATACAACACTTGTACCACATCGTTCTATTTGTATGCCATTAAGTATGTGACCTTGAAAAGAAGTTGCTTAATCTTTCTGATCCTCAGTTTCCCTATCAGCAAGATAAATTTAAAATGCCTTCTTCCTGTAATCATCATGAATATTAAATGAGAGGCTCCAGCAAAGCAATTAGCATAACACTTGGCTCTCTCCAAATATTAATTTCCTTCCACTTTCCTACCATGTCACCATCAATTAATATTTCTTTTTAACGCACTGGCTGTATTGTACCGTAATCAACACTAAGATTTAATCTAAGTTTATTCTTTTATCATTGTTCAAGGTGATGTGATCAGTATGAGAGATTATTTCCCATGCTTCTGAGAACAAATTATGGGAAACTGACAGGATTAGCTCATTTACTATAGTGGATATTTGTGTTTTTGCTTGCCCAGCATATCTCTCTCTCTCTCTCTCTCTCTCTCTCATGTTTATTTAGTGCTGGCAGCATGCTAATTTTTCCCTGGGGAAGTCCCTCTGTATTTCTAAATTTTTATTAAAGATGGTCTCCCACCCATAGGAGGGCTGGGCATCTGACTCAGCTGAACCAATCAGATGTATTTCCCAAAACTGTTTGTCTTGAGTGACCACAGGATGCAAAATGGTTGACATTTCTTCCTCATCACAGTGATGCTCTGAACAGAATCCTCATTAGTTCCTGCTCCTTGATCTCTCAAATTCAGCTCTTCTTTGAGAGGCCTTTGATTTCACAATCTACTTATCATTTCAATAAATGGCTTCTACTGCTGTTAGCCAAAGATAGTCTCTGTTGCCTGCCACCAAATGAGCCCTATAAACAGTGATGCTTAAATTTAAAAAAAAATTCAAGAATTTCAAATAAATCTTTAAAGATGGACTTAGGACTTTACATTCTAAAGTGGAATGCTTTAAAGCAAAGAAGAAGAAGAAGAAGAAGAAGAAGAAGAAGAAGAAGAAGAAGAAGAAGAAGGAGGAGGAGGAGGAGGAGGAGGAGGAGGAGGAGGAGGAGGAGGAGGAGGAGAAAAGAACATTCTCAATTTTATTTGAAGGGATCAATATCGCGGTTATTCATAAATATATATGTTTTATATATAGGATCATTTGCCAGTTCTGACACCAATGGATGATATATCTTAATTAAATATGTTTTACATTAGAAATATATTACACATGATGATAAATTTCAGATAACCCGATGCCACTTTCATGTTTCACTTGTGTTTTAAAACATATGCCCCTTCTCAAACTAAAAATTAATACAATAGCAGATTATAATATCCCTACTAATATATTAGCAGATTCAGTATTCCGTAAGTACTAATGATATTATCAAATCATAACTAAATTATGGTAGAATAGGAGAGTATCCCAGAACTTCTGATTACAGATGAATCACTATAAAATTAACAATGTACTATCCCATAGAGTATGTTCTGGTATCTATTATTTATCTGTCAAAGGGGAATTAATAGGGTATCCCAGATCCTGAGTCACACCAGGATGATTCTCACAGCTCAGGGGAGTATCCCTTCTAGACATACCTTCTATCCATCCCACACATATTATTACCATATTGCTGTCCCACTGCTAACCTACATGCAAGTATGCTTAGACTCGGTAGGCAAAGAGACCAGAGTCTCTATGGAACTCTCAGCAGGGCAGCTCCTGGTCCAGGGAAATGTAAGCCCATGGTATTCTGGAGATCAAGTGCAGGTTCCCGAGGTGCCGCGACATTCTCAGGACAGCGCACTTTGCTGTTTAGCCACTTAGAGCTCCAAGTTCTCCTCCCCAGTCCCTATGTTACTCTATCTCCCTCAGAGAAAATACTTCAGGTCAAGTCTGTGCCATTGCAAACTCATGCATCTATTGAACAGACATTTATTGCTTGGTGGTAATGTGTCAGGCTCCCAGCTGGACTCAGAAAAACAGTGGTGAACAGAACCGATGAAATCCCCACTTTCACATTTGGATGTGAGTGGCTGGGATGGGCAAGAAGCAGGTAAATAAGTAGACTAACTAGACAATTCCAGATAGCCATAAGCACTAGGCAGAAAATAAGGAAGGTGAGTTGATTGAGAGGGAACCATTTGGTAGTGACAGGATGGTTAAATTTAGTTTTGGTGATTAGGAAGGGTCTTTCAGGGGAGGTAGCCTTCTTGTCCTATGACTGTGCCAAAGAACTATATAAACAGATTTAAATTTTGTGAGAAGAGCAGAGGACATCAAAACACACCCGCAATGTACTGGTTATTATAGGGCATGTGTCCCATCGGCCTGTACCCATCTGAAACACACAACTACTGCTATTTGAAATGTCAGTATCTAGGATATGATATCCTCCTCCGTGCCCACTCCTCATTTTTTTGTTGTTGCAATTATATTAGCTTAAAGGAACTGTGTATCGAGATTTAGCCTCCAGATTCTTACCCAAATTCCTACAAAGTAGTAATATTTGAATGAGTAGAAAAAAAAAAAAACCCTTAAGAGTTGTCTTGGTCTCCTGTGAGCTTATCTTTATTGCTGGATATTCTAAGACAACGATTTCATTTTCTGTTTCTCTTTTTGATGAGGAATGATCAATGGTTTTTCAAGTAAGGATTTTAAAATAAATGAAAAACAGCTCCTTTCTCTAAAAATTAAAAAACAAAATCTTGAGCAGCCCAGGTAGCTCAGCGGTTTAGTGCCGCCTTTAGCCCAGGGCATGATCCTGGAGACCCGGAATCAAGTCCCATGTCAGGCTCCCTGCCTGGAGCCTGCTTCTCCCTCCCCCCTCTTTCTCTCTCTCTGTCTCTCATGAATAAAAAAATAAAATATTTTTAAAAAGTAAAAAAAAATCTTATTCAATATTTATTTCTTTAATGGCGTTTCAACATAGTATACTATAGTGTCAAGAGGAAAATATCTATTGCCAAGGTAAAGTACATGGCGTGTACTAATACCTTATGGTTGAAAGAGTGAATATATGTGGTTTCTCATTCAGACTGCCCCCACCCCACTAGTTTGACTTAGACAAATTCTTCATTCCCTAGAGACCACCAGCCTGATCACCTGGAGAAAGAGAGGTTACATCAGATGGTCTATAAGGTCATGTCCAACCCTACAATTGTATGACTCAATAACTCAGCTGGCTATTCCCGATGACATAGTTAAAATGACATTGACTTTAGAGCCTACATTTCGAGACTGGGTACCTATGGCAAGATAAAGCATTCAAGGAGCCAAGCTGGCAATGGGACTTGAGAAAGGCAAGTGGAAGCAATGCTGTTGCTGGCAAAGACCCAGGTTTGGTTCTCCATGCCACCTCAAATCATTCCAGACCAAGCTCATAGTCACAGAGACCCAGAGACCAATACTCACTTGGGAGAATTCTTTAAAAAGAAGAAAAGCACTTCACTAAAATACTACCCTACCTGCAGCTTTGTTCTCAGATGGACCTGAGGTCAGAACCTGTGCTAAAGGCTAACCCAGATCTCAGGAAGACATCTAAAAGCCTCAATCTCCACATCTATAAAACAGAAAATAAAAACCGTATTTCCCTCTTTGAGTTTTTGTGAAGATTAAATAAAATAGTGATTGCAAAGCACTTAGTATAGTATCTCTTATTATTCTTTTTCTTAAAGATTTATTTATTTATTTATTTATTTATTTATTTATTTATTTATTTATTTATTCATGATAGACATGGAAGGAGGGAGGGAGAGAGAGAGAGGCAGAAACACAGGAGGAGGGAGAAGCAGGCTCCATGCTGGGAGCCCGATGCAGGACTTGATCCCAGGACTCCAGGATCACGCCCTGGGCCAAAGGCAGGCACCAAACCGCTGAGCCACCCAGGGATCCCCATCTCTGATTATTCTTAGGAATTTTTATAAACCTCTCTGACCTTTGGACATAAAAGAATCTGCACTCAGGCTCACCTACACCATGCTTTGGAAACATTAAATCATTCCAACAGCAAGTCAAAAGAATTTCTCAGCAGGTAGCAATTTACTTCCTTGAAGTTAAATTCAAATGTTTTGTTTTATTAAAACAAGCAAAACAAAGGTAACAAGGTTCTATTTCTGCTTTGTAGCTGAACATGTGTATGAATGTAATTGTAGTTGTGCTCCATAAATCTGACAGCCATTTTCAAACTTGATTGGTAGAGTTTATGCAAGTGTATGCAATGCACATTATGCTGTACTCTTTCAGTTACAAATGATATATAAATACAGGAGGATGAAAATTTAGAGAACCACTCGGAGACCCACAAAACACCAAAAACAACTTCAATATATAGACTACAAGCCTGGAATACCCACAACCTTGATGTTTATCATTGGTCATGCTGAGCAGGCAAGCCTTTGCTTTCTGATCTAATCAACTTCAGAATGATTGTGAAGCCAACAGCTGTGTCAGAGCAATTGGAAAAATAGATTCAGAACAAAGGGGAAGACCCATCTCTCTAGGACATCTCCCTCTGGAACACATGCTAAGCTTCAATGGAATGTATAAATATTTCATTCACTATTTTGTACAACATTACTCCTATGATTTATATGTCCAACCCATTACTTTTAAAAGAACATTGACATACCCTTTGAACAGTGCCTCCTCTAACCTCCCTCTTCCCTTACTTAATGAGCGTAGGGGGATTAGAACCATAAGTAGAATCTTTGCCTGTTCCATATAACATCACAGGTATATTTATATACCAAAATATAAAGTCATTTACTTTCATTTTGTAGAAGTGTAGCTTCCCTTAGGACAGCTGTTATCTGGGATATTTTCTGTTTTGTGTTTTCTTTCATGATATTTTGAGAAGGACAGAGGCATGAGGAGGTACTGAGATATTGTACTTCCTATCCCTATTGCATCTGAAGGGAACAGGAAGATAAATAAAACGACAGGCATGTAGAGGAAGAGTGGGAAGAGGAGAACTGGTTGACCCTGCTAGAAGGAGCTGCAGGTCCACAAGCTGGCTTGCTTTCACAACCTCACAGTTGGGCCAGTGGCTTCAAGGACACAATTGACCAGATAGACATGGCCTCCTTCAATTGCTGATTCCTATCTTTGCAAATTTTAAGGAATTCTAGAGTTTAAGTGGATTGGGATCAATGCAATTTATGATTAAGCATGTTTTGGTGATTTTTACTTTCTAATAATGTGTATACTTAAAAATCCAGAAAGATGTGGGCCAGAACACTACTCAGTATCTTTCAAGTCAGGAAACACAGGATTTAAAATATATTATTTATGTTTTAATAGTAAGGTAACACAATTTTTGCTAACCTCCAGACAGTTGAAATAGCTAAAAAATTAAAACAAGGGGTCAACAGTTCACCCAGAAAAAGACCACAATAAATAGTCTATTTTTTTTTCTGTTACCAGATGTTTTGGATATTCTCAAGCAATCCCGATCCCCTAAATAGAACTCGTCCTTCACTGATAAGGAATAAATGCTTTAGGGGATCCCTGGGTTGCACAGTGGTTCAGCGCCTGCCTTTGGCCCAGGGCGTGATCCTGGAAACTGGGGATCAAGTCCCGCGTTGGGCTCCCGGCATGGTGCCTGCTTCTCCCTCTGCCTGTGTGTCTGCCTCTCTCCCTCTCTCTCTGTATCATGAATAAATAAATAAAATCTTTAAAAAAAGGCGAAAAAAAAAAGAATAAATGCTTTGGGATGGGTTTTTATTTTTCTCATTCAATGACAGGTTCCTTTTTTTTTTTTTAAAGATTTTATTTATCTATTCATGAGAGACACAGAGAGAGGCAGAGACACAGGCACAGAGAGAAGCAGGCTCCCTGAAGGGAGCCTGATGCAGGACTCGATCCTGGGACCCCAGGATCACGACCTGAGCCAAAGGCTGACACTCAACCGCTGGGCCACCCAGGCATCCCAATGAGAGGTTCCTGCTCCAGGAGGGATCTGCTCAGTCTGCCCTCATTCCAACCTTGCCCCCCATCCTGCCGCCTGTTAGGGAGGGGACCTGGTACACAGATTATGCTTCCCAAGTTCTTGGGTCTGCTAGCTTCTGCCTGGGTTCCAACTGAGCAGAGACTAGACAGCAAAGAAAAGGAATATATAGGTTATCCCCTCCTTCTTCCCTGCCTTCGGAGGCTTCTCTATCAGTAATATGCTTCTCTGTAGTTTCAGTTTCAGTCGACACCTTTCTGGAGCTTCAGCTGCATAACTTCTTCCATTTGCCCCCAGTCTAGGGGTGATGGTGGCTAATAATCTCACGGAGCTTGCTTGGCTTCTCAGTTCGTCACCCCTGGACACGATCCCCTGAAACACATTCCTTTTTGTTTTAATAACTAGCATGGATTCTGTGTTTCTGGCTAGCCTCTTCCTGATATACCTCCACAGTAATTTATAGACTGTTACCTTTTCTTTAGTTCATTCAACAATTCTAGAGCATCTAAATGTAGCAGGTACTGCTTGAGTGGCTAAAAGTACAGCAGCAAACAAGGCCAACAGTATGCCTGTTCTTGTGAAGCTCCATAAGTTTCATGAAGACGGACAATAAACAAAAATATAAAATGACAGATAATAATATGTAAAATTCAGAGGAAGAAGGCTAGGCAATGTGCGGATGAGAGACTGAGCACTACTTTAGTTTGGAGAGTTACAGGAAGCCTCACAGAGGAGGTGCCATTTGAACTGAGCTATGAAGGACAAGAAGGGACCAGCTATGTCACAAAGAAGAGACGGAGCACTCCAGGTAGAGACAGGGAAACTTGGGCAGGAAGAAGTTTAGAATAGTGGAGGGACAGCGAGGCCAGAAAGGAAAAGCTCCTCCTGAGCAGAGGTCAGGGATGGAGGTAGAAGACTGGTCATGGAGATAGGAATTTGAACTTTATTTTTCTAAGTGGGATTAAAATCCATCAGAGAGTTATAAGCAGAGGTAGGGAGCATGATTTAATTTATAATTTTAAAAATTTACTCTAACTGCTTTTGGGAGAGTGGATCGAGGAAGGGCAGGAGGGGAAGCTTCCAGGTGAGTCACCTCTATTACCAGGGTACCTATGATGGTGGAGGTTGGGCTAAGGTGGTAGCAGTAGAGAGGGAGGCGATGTAACTGCTGTCAAGGGAGAGTGGATGGGATTGCTGATAAATAGAATGTCAGAGTAAGATCAGGAAAGAATAATGAAGGATAATTGTGATTTTTTTGGTTGACCAAATAGATGGATACGTAAACCAAAAATCATTCTCGATCATATTTCTTTCATCTTACTAGAGTTAACATTCTTCTCTTGAGAAGTATTCATACATAAATGTAAACCTGGTATTTGTTTCATTACCCAGCATTTTATTTTGAAAACTTTCAAGTCTTTGAAAATATTACAAGGACATTACTGTAAACACCACAGGTTCCTTTTCCTATATTCACCAGTGTCAATATTTTGCTACATCTGCTTATATCATTTTCCCTCTATATATCACCCACACACACACACACACAGTTTCACTAAAACACTTAAAAGGAAGTGGCAGACATGACACTTCCCCTCTTGATTATTCAGCACATATCTTCAAAGAACAGGACATTCTCCCATAAAGCTGTTCTATTTTCACTCCCAAGAATTTTTACCTTAATGTGAAATTATTATCTATCATATAAGCCCTCTTCATATTTCTGTTTCCCACAAAATTGTTTCTTACAGCCCTTATAGAACCTCCTTTCCCCTCAAAATCTGCTATCCAATAAAGAATCATTCATTTTTCATATCACTGTTGTCTCCTTAATCTAAAATAGACCAGTCTTTTTTTTTTTTTTTTTGAAGAGTCTAAGCCAGCTACGATGTTCCTCAATGGAATTTTTTCTGCTTGTTTCTTCAAGATTGAATTAAAGACAAACTTTATTTGGTGGATTACTACAGAGATGATATTGTGCCCTTCTTAGTGATCAGCCAGGAGGTGCATGCTATTACTTGGATCCAATTATGGGTCAGATAAGTTTGATCACTTGGTTAAGATGGTGGCTTTTTAGTTTTAATCAATAGAATCTTAATAGCCTTCAACCAACTCATGAAATTAGAGAAATATCTCTTTGCTATTTCAAAACATAACAACAGTCACTGCACAGAATGTTCATAAAAATGTCCACTCCCTTGAAGGTGGATAGCTCTCTCTGGAAATATAGGGAAACCGGTAACAACAATAGTGAAAGAAGACTGTATGTGTGTCACCTGTCTTAAACAAGCAGCCATAGGTAGTTTCTATTATAAATAACTCTTTGGAGAAGAGTTAGAACATAGCATGACATGAATGGAAAGTGATGTGCAGATCTAAATTTAAATGATCACAGAGGGACACCTTGGCAGCTCAGTAGTTGAGCTTCTGCCTTTGGCTCAGAGCATGATCCCGGAATTTTGGGATCAAGTCCCACATCCGTGGGGAGCCCGCTTCTCTCTCTCTCTGCCTGTGTCTCTGCCTCTCTGTGTGTCTCTCATGAATAAATGAATAAAATCTTTAAAAATAAATAAATAATAAATGATCACAGAAAGTGGGTTCCTCCATGCATAATGCCAATCCTTTGCTTGAAATAAGTGCCACGGGCTAATTCCATAAAAGAAAAGTCATATGCAAATATTTACACAAAACGGTACACTGGATATTCTCGCACCTGTTCTCACAATTAATCCTCAGGTTGTTTCTTCATACATGTAATTAAGATTCAGAAAGGCTCCCTAAATTTCAATAGTTCAAATTCTCAAATTCAAGTCTCAAAATTAATTCTCAATTCTCAACGTTAATATGTTCCAATTTACCATTGGAATCTATAATAAAGTTACTCTAAAATACATGTACTATCCAGAGTGGAGGTGAATGGGTGATGGGCACTGAGGGGGGCACTCGATGGGATGAGCATTGGGTGTTATTCTGTATGTTGGCAAATTGAACACCAATAAAAAATAAATTTATTATTAAAAAAAGAAAATGAGTAAAGAAAAGTGAAATAAAACAATTTTTGAATTCCTAATTGACCCAACAGACAATGGTTTGCTCAAAAACCAGCAACCAAGTACTCAGCGATCACAGCTTATGAGTAAGTGAGATGAGGGCCCTACGGCATGAGAAGGAGGAATTGAGAATACTCTGTTCTGAGGAATGTGTATTGTGTGTGAAGCCTGTGAGGGCACTCGGATTCTTTATAAATGCATCCTGCAAACTCTTTAAAAAATAAGAAAAGAAGCATAATCTAGATACTAAGGAGGGAGAGAAAATGCAATCACAAAATGTTGAATTAAAACCAAAGGAAGCAGGAAAACACTGGAAGACATAAAAATAAACAAAGAACAAGGGCAATAACAGACAACAGTAACCAATATGGTAGATATTGATCTAACTATACTCAGGATCATGTTAAATATCAGTGGTGTAAATATGCTAATTAACAGCCATGTTAAGACACTCAACATCACCCAGCATCAAGGAAACGCAAATCAAAACCACAATGAGCTACTTACCTCATACCTGTCAAAATGGCTAAAATGAACAAATCAGGAAATGGCAGATGTTGGTGAGGATGTGGAGAAAGGGGAGTCTTTTTCCACTGTAGGTGGTAACGCAGGCTTGTGCAGCCACTGTGGAAAACAATGCAGAGGGTCCTCAAGAAGTTAAAAATAGAGCTACCCTATGACCCAGAAACTGCACTACTGAGTTTTTGCCCCAAAGATACAGATGCAGTGATCACAAAGGGCACATGCTCCCCAATGTTTGTTGCAGTATTATCAACAAAAGCCAAACTATGGACAAAGCCCGAACGTCCATCAACGGATTAATGGATAAAGAAGGTGTTGGGGGTGTGTGTGTGTGTGTATGTGTGCGTGCGCGTGCACACACACACACACACACACACACAGAGCGAGAAATATTACTCAGCCATGAAAAAGAATGAAATGTTGCCATCTGTCATGCTATGGACAGAGTTGGAGAATATAATGCTAAGGGAAATAAGTCAGTCTGAGAAAGACAAATACTGTATGATCTCACTTATGTGGAATTTAAGAAACAAAAGAGATGAATATATTTGAAGAGAAAATAAAAAGAGAGAAGTAAGAAAAGAGACTTTTTTTTAATAGAATTCATTTATTTATTCATGAGAAACACAGAGGGAGAGAGAGGCAGAGACACAGGCAGAGGTAGAAGCAGGCTCCCCGCAGGGAGCCCGATGTGGGACTTGATCCCAGGTCTCCAGGATCACACCCCAGGCTGCAGGCGGCACCAAACCGCTGCATCACCGGGGCTGCCCAATCACAGTTATTTTAAAGTCCGCATCTGGTAGTCACTGAAGGTTGGAGTAGCTGTGCCAATTTGCTAAAATCAGACAGCAATGAAATTTGCTACATCAATTGGCTCTTCCTTTCATGAACAGTTCTCTGTAGGATATGGTGCTATTTGATAGCATCTTACCCGCAGTACAACCTCTTTCAAAATTGGAGTCAGTCTTCTCAAACCTTGCTGCTTTATCAACTAAGTTTATGTAATATTCTGAATCCCTTATTGCCATTTCAACAGTCTTTACAGATTCTTTCCCAGGAGTAGGAAAAGGTTGCGTCTCAAGAAATCATATTCTTTTTTCATCCATAAGAAGCAACTCACTATCGGTTGAGGTTTTTTTCCCCCCACTTTTAAAGCCATCATTTTTGGCATTAGTACTTTTAAAAATTTTTAAGTTTTTGCTTAAATTCTAGTTGGTTAGTATGTGGTGCAATATTGGTTTCAGGAGTAGAGTACAGTGATTCCTTACTAATGTATAACATCATGTGCTCATCACAAATGCACCCCTTAATGCTCATCACCCTGTTCGCCCATCTCCCCTCCAGAAACCATTAGTTTGTTCTCTGTAGATAAGAGTCTCCTGTGGTTTGCTTCTCTTTTTTGTCTTCCCTTCCCCTATGTTCATCTGTCTTATTTCTTAAATTCCACATATAAGTGAAATGATATGGTATTGATCTTTATCTAACTGACTTATTTCATCCAAGTTCTATTATGAGATTGCAGCAGTTCAGTCACATCTTCAGGTTCTACCTCTAATTCTAGTTCTCCTGCTGTTTCCACCCCATTTGCAGTTATTTCCTCCACTGAAGTCTTGAGCCCCTCAAAGTCATCCCTGGGGTTTAGAGTCAACTTCTTCCAAATTCCTATTTCTGTTGATATTTTGAATGCTTCTCATGAATCACAAATGTTCTTAATAGCATTTAGCGTGGTCAGTCCTTTCCAGAAGGCTTTCAATGGACTTTTCCCACATCCATCAGAGAAATCAGTATCTATGGCATCTATAGCTGTATGAAATGTGTTTCTTAAATATTAAGCCTTGAAAGTTGAAAATGACCACTTGATCCATGGGCTGCAGAATGGATGTTGTATTAGAGGTAGAAAAACAGCATTAATCTCACTGTACCTCTCTGTCAAAGCCCTTGGGTGCCCAGGTGCGTTGTTAGTGAGCAGTCATATTTTGAAACGAATCTTTTTTTTTCTGAGCAGTCAGTTCAACAGTGGACTTAAAACATTCAAGAAACCATGTCATAAATATATGTACGGTCATCTAGGCTTTGCAGTTCCATTTATAGAGCACAGATAGAAGGGATTTAGCATAATTCTAAAGGGCCCTAGGAATTTCATAATAGTAAATGAGCATTGGCTTTGGCTTAAAGTCACCAGCTGCATTAGCCCCTAACTTAGAGAGTCAGCCTGTCCTTTGATGCTTTAAAGCCAGACATTGACTTCTCTCTAGCTATGAAAGTCCTAACGTCCACTATGAGGCTGTTTAATCTACATTGAAAATCTGCGGTTCAGTGTGGCTGCCTTCATTAATTCTCTTTGCTACAACTTCTGGATACCTTGCTGCAGCTTCTGCATCAGCACTTGCTGCTTCACCTTGCACTTTTATGTCATAGAGATAGTTTCTTTCCTTAAACCTCATGAACTAACCTCTGCTAGCTCAGACTTTTCTTCTGCAGCTCAACTAATTAATTATTAGGGCTTTTTTTTTTCCAGAGCAGTTTTTGAGTCACAGAAAAGTTGAGGAAAAAGTAGAGATTTCCCACATACCTGTCTCACCCAAAACACACACACACACACACACACACACACACACAGAGAGACAGAGAGACAGAGAGAGAGCCTCTCTTACGTCAAGATTTTCCAGCGGGCAGGGGAGGGGGGCACTTGTCACAACTGATGAATCGACACTGATACATCATTATTACTCAAGGTCCATAGTTTATATTATGATCCACTCTTGGTGTTATACATTCTGTGGGTTTGGAAGAATGTGTGGTAAAATCTATTTGTCAATATAGTATCATACAAAGTATTTTCATGACATTATTCTTGTATCCCGGGGATAAATCCCACTGGGTCATGGTGAATAATCTTTTTAATGTATTGTTGGAGCCTATTGGTTACTGTCTTGTTGAGAATTTTTGCATCTGTGTTCATCAGGGATATTGATCTATAATTTTCCTTTTTGTGGGGTCTTTGTCTGGTTTTGGAATTAAGGTGATGCAGGCCTCATAAAATGAGTTTGGAAGTACTCCATCTCTTTCTATCTTTCCGAACAGCTTTGGTAGGATAGGTATGGTTTCTTCTTAAAGTATTGATAGAATTCCCCTGGGAGGCCATCTGGCCCTGGACTTTTGTGTCTTGGGAGGGTTTTGATGACTGCTTCAGTTTCCTCCCTGGTTATTGGCCTGTTCAGGTTGTCTATTTCTTCCAGTTCTAGTTTTGGTAGTTTGTGGTTTTCCAGAAATGCGTCCATTTCTTCTAGATTGCCTAATTCATTGGCGTAAGTTTTTAACATCGTTTGTATTTCCTTGGTATTGATGGTGATCTCTCCTTTCTCGTTCATTATTTTATTAATTTGAGTCTTCTCTCTCTTCTTTTTAATAAGGCTGGCTAATGGTTTATCTATCTTATTAATTCTTTCAAAGAACCAACTTCTGGTTTTGTTGATCTGCTCCACAGTTCTTCTGGTCTCTATTTCATTGAGTTCTGCTCGAATCTTTGTTGTCATCTTCTGCTGGGTGAAGGTTTCATTTGCTGTTTCTCTCCAGCTCCTTTAGGTGCAAGGTTAGCTTTTGTATTTGAATTTTTTCCAGTTTTGAGACGGATGCTTGTATTGTGATGTATTTCCCCCTCATGACTCCTTTTGCTCTATCCCAAAGATTTTGAATGGTTGTATCTTCATTCTCACTAGTTTCCACAAATCTTTTTAATTCTTCTCTAATTTCCTGGTTGACCCTTTCATATTTTAGTAGATGGTCCTTAACCTCCACCTGTTTGAAATCCATCCAAACTACTTCTTGTGATTTCGTTCTAATTTCAAAGTATTATGGTCTGAAAATATGCAGGGGACAATCCCAATGTTTTGGTATCGGTTAAGACTTGATTGGTGACCCAGTATGTGGCCTATTCTGGAGAAAGTTCCATGTGCATTTGGGAAGAATGTGTATTCAGTTGTGTTTGGATGTAGGATTCTATAAATATCTGTGAAATCCATCTGGTCCAGTGTATCATTTAACACTCGTTTCTTTGGAGATGTTGTGCTTCGAAGATCTGTTGATTATAGAAAGCGCTGTGTTCAACTCACCAAGTATAAGTGTATTATTATCTAAGTATGTCTTAACATTGGTTACTACCTGATTGATATACTTGGCAGCACCCACATTAGGTGCATATATATTTATGATTGTTAGGTCCTTTCTAGTATAGATCCTTTAAGTATGATATAGTGTCACTGTTCATCTCTTACTACAGTCTTTGGGATAAACTAATTCATCTCATATAAGGATGGCTACCCCTGCTGTCGTTTGAGGACCATTTGAATGGCAAATTATTCCACAACCTTTTATTTTCAGGTTGTAGGTGACCTTACGTCTAAAATGAGTCTCTTGTAGACAGCAAGTAGATGGGGCCTGCTTTTTTATCCAGTCAGAAACCCTGCACCTTTTGATGGGGTCATTAAGCCCATTCACGTTCAGAATTACTATTGAAAGATATGAATTTAGTGTCATCATGATACCTATTCAGTTCCTGTTTTTGTGGATTGTTTCCTTGGACTACCTCTTTCTTTTACTGAGTCCCCCTTAATATTTCTTGCAGAGCTGGTTTGGTGCTCATCATATTCTTTCAGTTTCTGCCTATCTTGGAAGCTCTTTATCTCTCCTATTCTGAATGAGCTCCTGCTCGATAGAGTATTCTTGGCTGCAGGTTCTTCTCATTTAGGACCCTGACTATATCCTGCCAGCACTTTCTGGCCTGCCAGGCCTCTGTGGCGAGCTCTGCTGTTATTCTAATACTTCTGCTCATAAGCGTTAGGGATTTCTTGTCTCTTGCTGCTTTAAGGATCTTCTCTTTATCTTTGGAATTTGTAAGTTTTACTATTAAAGGTCGAGGTGTTGAGTGGTTTTTATTCATTTCCCCAGGGCAGGGGTGGGGGGGAATCTATCTCCTGTATCTGAATGCCTGTTTCCCTTCCCAAGTAAGGGAAGTTCTCAGCTATGATTTGTCCAAATACACCTTCTGGTCCTCTGTCTCTGTCGGTGCCCTCTGGAACCCCAATTAAACGTAGATTTTTTGCTGCTGAGGCTGTCATTTATTTCCCTTAACCTTTCCTCGTGATCTTTTTTTTTTTCTTTTTTCCTCAGCTTCCTTCCTTGCCATCAACTTGTCTTGTATGTCACTCACTGGTTCTTCTACCTCGTTAACCCTCATTGTTAGGACCTCCAGTTTGGATTGCATCTCATTTAATTGATTTTTAATTTCAGGCTGATGAGATCTCAATTCTGCAGTCATGAAGTATCTTAAATCCCTTATCCTTATTTCTAGAGCCACCAGTAGGTTTAGAATTGTGTTTCTGAATTGGCTTTCTGAATTTGAATTGTATTCCAAACTTTGTAACTCTATGGGAGAGAGGATGTTTCTGATTCTTTCCTTTGTGGTGAATTTTTCCTTCTAGTCATTTTTCTCAGTGCAGAGTGGCCAGAAACAAGTTGTACTGGAAAAAGGAGAAAGATAGAGAGAGAAAAAAAAGGGGGGGGGGAGGCAGGAAACAGAAAACAAAAAACAAGAGGGAGTATCCTCTGATTCTATATATTGTAAATCCCTCGACTTCCCCTGTTAGTTTCCAGCACTGCTTTGGTCAAGAACTTGCTTTCCCTGTCCTTCCAGCTGGTCTTCTGGGGCATGGGTCTGCTTCTACAAGCAATGCTGATTCTCAGAGGTGTGTGCACCTGGGGGAGCTGCCCAGCCCCCTGCCAGGTGCAGGGCTCAGTGGGAGCTGTTTATCCTATGAGGACCCTGCTGAGTCCCTGGTAAAAAGTGACAGTAGGAGGAACAACAGTGGCGGCGGCCAGGTCTCCAGCCCTGGAGTCAGCTCCCGCAGTAATTACCACAGCTCCCAGTCCGAAGGGGCCTGGGTGCTCCACAGGCGGGCTGCACCCAGAGCAGGAGCCTCCTTACTGCCCTGTGTTCTCTTGGCTTCCGCCTGTCCCGGGGGGAGTGCCAGATCCTGGGCTGCTTCCCCTGGTGCCCTGGGATCTGGGGCCTGTGCCGGTGGAATCACGCTCCTGGGCCATGCAGCCCCCTCGAAGCGGAGCCGCCGCCTGAGCCGCTCCTGGCCCCTCCGGGCGCATGCTGCAGCCCTTTAGGGAGCTCGGCCCATAGTATGTGGCGCCCTCTCCCTTGGGGCGCAGTTCCTCTGTTAGTGCCCCTGGGAGCCTGAGGGCATCCCTGCCCATCCTGGGATCCTGCCCGAACTCCCTGCAAGTGCCTTTCCTTCCGGGAAGATTGGTAAACCTGCATCTCTGGGACTGGCCTTTCCTGTACTGGGGTCACTTGCCGCCAGGTCTGAGCCAGGCTCTTTGCGGGGCCTCCTCCCCCTTGGATGCTTTTTATTTTTTCCGTCTTCCTACTTTGATAGAAGTGAAAACTCTTTTCACTGTAGCATTCCAGCTGTTTTCTCTTTAAATCTCAGGCCGAATTCCTTGTGCTCTCTTAAGTAAAATCCTTTTTATTTTAAAAGTGGCTTAAAAAAATCCATGGATGCTACATTTGTGGTGAGCATAGTATAATGCATACAGAAACCGAATGCCTATGCTGTACACCTGAAACTACTGTAACGGGTTAACTATACTCAAGTAGAAAAAACTTTTAACTCCATAAAATAAAATAAAATAAAATAAAATAAAATAAAATAAAATAGGAGATAAAAGAACTGATGCCACAGATATACAAGTATCACAAGAGATTATTGTGAACCATATTGCAAGCACCCATATTGTGAAGTCTATATGGCCAAGAACAAGGAACAGCCTTGCTCTACACTGAATATTTCTATACCCACTCCTCCAAACTCAGGTTTTAAGTCTTAGTGTTCAATGTGATGATATTTGGAGGTGATGCCTTTGGTAAGTGATTAAGTCATGAAGGTGTAGTCCTCCTGATTTGAGATTAGTGCCCTTCTAAAGGAGGCTGGAGTGAGCTCCCTTGACCCTGTCCCTTATGAAGACATAGGAGGAAGACAGGCACTCATGAACCAGGAAGCAGACCCTCACTGGACACTAATCTGTCAGTGCCTTGATTTTGGACTTCCTAGACTCCAGAACTATGAGAAATAGTAAGATAGTTTATCAAGATAGCTGATCCTGGGGATCCCTGGGTGGCTCAGCGGTTTGGCACCAGCCTTTGTCCCAGGGCATGATCCTGGAGTCCCAGCATCTTGCAAGCCCAAGTCTTGCATTGGGCTCCCGGCATGGAGCCTGCTTCTCCCTCCTCTTGTGTCTCTGCCTCTCTCTTTCTCTCTCTCTCTACATCTATCATAAATAAATAAATCTTAAAAAAAGATAGCTGAGCTGATAGAAGCTCAATATGCAAAGTATTTTTATTTCTATAAGCTATAAACAGGAAATGAAGTTGATTTTTAAAAATAATTTAAAATAGGATCAAAAGTATCAAATAACTGAAAATAAATCTAAAATATATCTTGCAGGATCTTTATAAGAAATTTTTTTAAACACTGAGAGTAGAGCAATTAAAATATTGTTTGGAAAACTCAGTATTATAAATGTCTCTTCCCTTCAAAATATTTATAGATTCAATGCAATCCCAATCCAAATCTTTGCATTGTAAAGCTTCATAAGTTGATTATAAAAGACCTATGGAGCCCTTTCCCCCTTTATCCTTTCCGTTCCCAAAGATTTCAGTCCAAAAGCACAGGAACAGAAACAAGGAGCGGTGGTGTCCCAGAGGGAGGTATTGGAGCCTGGCACAGAATTGGGAAGGCATAAATGTAGGAGTGCCACCTGAACAGTCTTAGAGTTCAAGACATAGCATCTCTGAAAGGTGAGTAACTTAGGATGAGGTATCACAGACTTCAAAGGTTCAGGAGGCATCCACACAGGGAAAGAACAGCCCAGCATGGGTTTTCAGAGCCTGTAAGTGAGGCACATCATCTGCAGAAGTGGCCTGGTACAGGGTATCTCAGAAAGGAGGTTTTTATATATCTCAAAGTACTTCTCCATAAAATACTAATTGTAAAGTGCAAAGTTAACATTCTGGGGAAGAAAACTGAAGATACTACTCCAGCGATCAACGTCACCAACCATGGGACAAATCAAAACTGTAGGTCACATGATATGATGCAATGAGAAGAGTAGAGGACCAGTTCAGTTGTGCTCTTGCTAAAATACATATATGTATATGTATATAAATATAATCTTAATTTTATCATAAGGAAACATAAGATACGTAAGAAAAACCCACACTGAAAAGACATTCTACGTTACTGGAATGAACTCTTCAAAGGATTAAAAGTCACAAAAATCAATGGAAAGACTAAGGAACTGTTCTAAACTGAAAGAGACTAAGAAACACAACATCTTAGTTCAGTACATGGTTTTGAATAGGACCTTCCTTGCTATAAAGGATACTACAGACAAATGTCAGAGCTTTAAAAGAATAGGTTTATTTTATTTTTTTAGAAGATTTTATTTATTCATGAGACACACACACACACACAGAGAGAGAGAGAGAGAGAGAGATGCAGAGACACAGACAGAGGGAGAAGCAGGCTCCATGCTATGAAAGGAGCCTGATGTGGGACTCGATCCCCGGTCTCCAGGATCACACCTTGAGCTGCAGGCGGTGCTAAACCACTGCGCCACCAGGGCTGCCCAGAATATGAGGTTTAGATGATAGAGGGGATAGTTGACGTAGCAATTGCACAACTGGGTATTTACCCCATAGATACAAATGTAGTGAAATGAAGGGGCACCTGCACCTCAATGTTTATGGTAGCAATATCCACAATACCCAAACTGTGGAAGGAGCCAAGATGTCCTTCAACAGAGGAATGGATAAAGAAGATGTGGTATGGGACCCCTGGGTGGCTCAGTGGTTGAGTGTCTGCCTTTGGCTCAGGGCATGATCCTGGGATCCGGGAAGAGTCCCATGTCCGGCTCCCTGAATGGAGTTTGCTTCTCCCCCTGCCTGTGTCTCTGCCTCTCTCTCTCTCTCATGAGTAAATAGATGAATTCTTTTAAAAAAAAGATGTGATATACATACAAAATGGAATATTACTCAGACGTCAGAAAGGATGAAAACCTACCACTTACATCAATGGGCATGGAACTAGAGGGTATCAGGCTGAGTGAAACAAGTCAACTGGAGAAAGACAATGATCATATGGTCTCCCTCATAGGTGGAATATAAGAAATAGTGCAAGGAGGGGAAACTGAATGGGGAAAAATCAGAGAGGAAGACAAACCATGAGAGACTCAACTCCAGAAAACATACTGAAGGTTGCTGAAAGGGAAGTGAATGGGGGGATGGGGTAAATCAGTGATGGTCATGAAGGAGGGCATGTGACGTGATGAGCACTTGGTGTTACATGCAACTGATGAATTATCGAAAACTTTATCTGAAAATGATGACCCTTCTAAATGTTGGGAAATTGAATTTAAATTTAAAAACATAATGTATACCTAACATAGTTTGAATGGGTGTACTTATATGCCAATTTTTAAAAAACACAGTACTGTAAATGTATTTTCTCTTCCTTCTTATCTTTTTTTAAAAGATTTTATTTATTCATAAGAGGCAGAGAGAGAGAGAGAGAGAGAGAGAGAGGCAGAGACACAGGCAGAGGGAGAAGCAGGCTCCATGCAGGGAGCCTGATGTGGGACTTGATCCCGGGTCTCCAGCATCACACCCGGGCTGAAGGCGGCGCTAAACCGCTGAGCCACCCGGGCTACCCTCTTCTGATTTTTCTTAATAACATTTTTCTCTAGCTTACTTTATAAGGAGAATATAGAATGGAATACATATAACACACAAAAAATAGGTTAATTGACTGTTTTGGTACAATATTCTGGTCAACAGTAGATTAGTAGTAGTTAAGTGCCTGGGGAGTCAAAAGTTCACAGATTTTTACACAGAGGATCAGTGCCCCCCTAAGCTCCACATTATTCAAGGGACAATTGTATTAGTGTTGATTTTCTGATTGGCAGGGTTGTACGGTAGCTATGTGGAATGTACTGACTTGCAGGATATAGGGGCCACAGGAATTGGGCATAAATTAACAATTTACTTTCAAACCATTCTGGAGGGAAAAGGTCGTTTTCTCTATTTTTTCTTTTCTCTAATTTTAAGACTCTTCTCAAAAAGTAAATTAAAAAAAAAAGAAAAGATAAAAAGCCTTAGGCAAATCTTTTTCACCATGAGGAAAGAACTATGAATAATAAGTATTTAAAATTGAAATTATACACAGGGTTTATGGCACTATAAAAATTGAAATACATACAAACATTGGTGATAGCTTTAGCAGCAGTATATCAAAATGATGTGTGTCTAAATCCATATGTCTAGTAATAAAACATAGAAAATACAAAAAAAAAAAAAACAACTACCAATTACCAGCCCCAAAACATTATCAACAACTTGGTCCGATCTACTTGGGCAGATTGGAGCCTGTAAAACTCAATAATGCTGGTTTCCATGTAGAAAATATGCTTAAATTTAATCAGATGCCAAGAAACATAGCTTAAAATAATATATAAACTTTCATTACACACGATATAACAACATTTCCTTTAATAAAGATTTTTTGTACATCAGATATTTACTGGGAAACAATTAAAATGTTATATTAAACATCTAGGTAATAAACTTTTACTATATAGCTTTCAGATCATATACTTTCTATTCAAAATCTCTACATATTCTCGTGATGCTTGCAGTACTAGATCTTGATTTACATTTGATTCGTCAGTAGGTCCTAAAGGAGAAGATCTACAGAATCCTGATTCTCAATCATGAGCAACTGAAAAAGAGAAAGAATAATATTCTTTATCTGAAATACTTTGTAGTTAACTAGAAGTTAGTAAAAAAAAAGTTGGAATCTTCTGAGTGTTAAAAGGATGAAAAATATCTACATATAACTACAATATAAAATACAAGATTACTATTAAATCAAGTTTGCTCACGATTGCCCATTGAATTAATTACTACTGTGGATAAACACTAGAGCTTCTGGTTTTCTCATTACAAGATGAGATTGCAAGCTGATGGCACAGTCCACCCCTGAACAATCATATACTATCAACTGAAAAATCTAACAGGCAATATCTAGAGTCAAATATATCATGGCAGGTTTAAAACAAGACATTATAAGAACACACAGAAGGGACATCCTGGTTTTCTATCAATATTGTCTGCTTTTCTGTGGAGGGAATAGGAAGGCTGATACCTGAAAGATTACTCTCTGCAAAGCAGCAGAGTAGGGTAATGGCGACAGAGAAGGCTCACCAATGTGGCAAGAACCAAATTGATTTGGGTGCTTATATTCCATGCTAAGAAACCTGGAATTTTACCCAATGGCAAAACCAGTGGCTGGAGATTGAAATGTCACCTGTCAAGGGACAGCTATATGAACTATATAATTGCTTAACTAAGTATTACTGAGACAAGTCTGGTCTGTTTGGTCTACCACTAGCAGAAACAAGAATTTGAGAACGCCCACATTTTCAGATTGACAGTTCCATAGCGATGGCACAAGTGAAGGAAGATTACAGCCAAAAGTGCTAACAGGCATACAGGCTGCAGGTTTTTAAAAAAGGTATGAGGGATCCCTGGGTGGCACAGCGGTTTGGCGCCTGTCTTTGGCCCAGGGCACGATCCTGGAGACCCGGGATCGAATCCCACGTCGGGCTCCCTGCATGGAGCCTGCTTCTCCCTCTGCCTGTGTCTCTGCCTCTCTGTCTCTCTCTGTGTGGCTATCATGAATAAATAAATAAAATCTTAAAAAATAAAAATAAAAAAGGTATGAAACACGATGACCAAATGAGGAATAAGTCTCTTATTCACTATGTTTATGTTTTACATTTTTTATTAGATATATCTAGACAAAATTTTAACAAGGGGAAGGGATGCCAGTTACTATTTGTGGTTTATTTCAGAAATTAATGACCATCTAAATTTGTGAATTTGGCAACATACCTTCTTTTAGTTCTCTGATTATACTGTCTTCCAACATCTGCTGCATCTGAAATAAGTTAAACGTTACTTACAATGTTCAAGTTAAACAAGAGACATTATTGTAGGAATTTTATTTTGCTTATGAAACGTGGTCTGGAAATGATACTTTTAGAAAGTAAAAGCTACAATTTGCTTAAATAGAAAGCTAATCACATAAATAAAATAAATCCCTACTTATTTTAATCTGGATAACTGAGAAGAAACCTATAATGCTGTTTAGAGGATTCTAATAAAAAGTACAATTAATATTGATCAATCGAATATACAGAATTTCTGGAAGAAGAGGACGATGGTGGAGGAGTAGGAGACCCTAGTTTTGTCTGGTGTCTGGGATTCAGCTACATAGGTATCAAATCATTCTGAACACCTGTGGACTCAGACAGAGATCCAAGAAAAGAATTGTTGCAATTCTACAAATAGAACAGCGACCGCTTTCTGCAAGGTAGGAGGTGTGGAGAAATGAATCAGAGGCATATATCAGAAGATTAAACCAGGGCGGCAGGGAACCTCTGGAAGCCAGAAGGCAAGTCCTGGAAAGTGATATAGCAGCAGAGTGCACAACCAGAACTTTTAAGAGGTCTGTTCCAGTGAGGACATCCCTGTCTGAAAGATGCTCAGGTGGCAACGGGGGGCAGCATCCTAAGTGGGACGGACAGTGTGGTCTCAGGATCCCTGGGGGGGCGGGGTCACAGAAGGAATGGGGGCGGCGCCTGAGTATGGCAGTTGCCAAGGCGTTTGAGCGGGGAAGCCAGTTGCAATCAGTGAGCCCAGGAGTGGGCATTCAGCTCAGTGTTGCCATAAACCCCAAACCGAGGAACAGTCAGGTGACCACTTTCCAAGCAGGAAAAACTGGGCAAGACCTCCTCCTTCCCCCCAGAGGCACAGTGTGAATGGGAGCTACAGGGGTCTGCAAAGTTTGGAAAATCGAAAGGGGGTCTGTGCTTGAGATAAAAATGCTTGGTCACAGGCTGGGTGAATACAGAGTGCAGACAGAAACCAGGGAGACACAGTAGGGAGTGAGATCTTTCAATTCCAGGGCTGGAAATTAGGAGGCCACCATTTTCATTCTCATCCTCTAAAGCTGCCCAGAAAGCCTTCAGGGAACAAAAGCCACAGAGAGCAATCTGGAGCTGCTTACCTGGCCTGGCCCCCTGGCAAGGGTGGTGCAATCCCACCCTAAGCAAAGACACCTAAGAATCAGTGCAACAGGCCTCTCCCTCAGGAGGTCAGCAACAACTTCCTGCTAAGACCAACTTTACTCATCATACAGAGCTGCAGAACTCCAGTGCTAGGGGCAAACAGTATACAGAACTCATGGCTATTTCTCATGACTCCTTAGTCTTTCTATTTTAATTTTCTTTTTGCTTTCAACCATTTTCTTCATTTATCAACTCTTACAATTTACCTTTTTACACTTGCATTCAATCCTTTCACTGCTCTTAATATTATTCCTGTATATATTGAAGTTTTTCTTTCTGTACCATTTCGGGAAGTAGTTCCTTCTAAGAAATAGACTAAAATACAACCAGAATCTACTATACTGCTCTATTCTCTTCATCTGTCTGATTATAATATTTTTAAAATCTATCTTAATTTTCATATTTACAGTTACATTCTATCCTTTCATTGCATTTAATTTTATTTTTGCATATAATGAAGTTTTTCATTCTTTACAATTTTGGGATGTAGTTTCTTCTAACAAACAGACCAAAATAAACTTATGATATAGTATATTGCTCTGTTCTGTTCAACTGGCTGATAATATCCTTTTTATTTTGACTTTTAATTTCCATTTTTACACTTACATTCTAGACTTTCCTTGTATTTAATTTTATTTTTGTATATATACAAGGTTTCCTCTTAACCATTTGGGGATGCAATTTCCTAACAAAAAGACCAAAATTCACATAGTATCGGTGTACTGCTCTGCTCTCTTGATCTCTCTAATTCTATTATCTCCTTTGTTAACCTTTAAATTGGCTTCGGGTCTCTTCTGATTTGTTTAGCATGTATTTATCTGGGGTCATTCTTGATATTTTTCTATTCTGTTCTCTCACTCATCTCTTCTTCTCTGGACAGAATGACAAGATGGAAAAACTCACCGCCACAAAGAGAACAAGAGGTAGTACTGACTGCCTGGAACCTAATCAGCATGGATAGAAGGAAGAGGCTGGAGCGAGAGTTCAGAATAATGACCATCAAGATAATAGCTGGGCTTAAGAGACACTCAGAGGACACTAGAGAATGCCTTTCTGGAGAAATAAAACAACTGATATCTAATCAAGTTGAGATAAAAAAGGCTAATCTTAGTGAGATGCAATCAAAAATGAAGGTTCTAACTGCTAGGATAAATGAGGCTTCACAGAGAAGTAGTGATATAGAAGACAAAACAATGGAGAATAAAGAAGCTGAGGAAAAACAAGAGAAACAACCACTGGACTATGACAGGAGATTTTGAGAGATGATTCGTACCACACAGCAAAACAATGTTAGAATAATGGGGATCCCAGAAAAAGAGGGGAAGGAGGGGGCAGAAGGCATATTTGAGCAAATTATAGCAGAGATCTTCCCTCATCTGGGGAAAGAAACAGGCACTCAAGTGCCAGGAGGCACAGAGAACCTTCCTCAAAATCAATAAAAAACAGGTCAATATCTCCAATATAATAACAAAGCTTGCAAATTTCAGACCCAAAGAGAAAATCCTGAAAGCAGCTTGGAACACGAGGCCCTGAACCAAGAAGGAGAGAAATATTCAACTGGCAGCGGATGTATCCAAAGAGACCTAGCAGGCCAGAGAGAGCTGGCATGATATACTCAGGGTGCTCAAGGAGAAGAGTCTACAGCCAAGAATCTTATCCAGCAAGGCTCTCATTCAAAATACAAGGGGAGATAAAAAGCTTCCAGCACAAACTGAAACTAAAAGAATTTGTGATCCCTAAAACAGCTTTGCAAGAAGTGGTAAAGGGGAAACTTTAAGCAAACAGAGAGCCCAAAAGTAACACAGACCAGAACACGGACTTTACACATAATACAATGGCACTACATTCATATCTTTCAATCCTTTCTCTGAATGTAAACAAGTCAAATGCCCCAACCAAAACACACAGGGTATCACAGTAGATAAAAAAAAAGCAAGACCCACTGATATGCTATCTGAAAGAGACTCATTTTAGACACAAAGACAACTTCACATTGAAGGTGAGGGAGTGGAAAACCATTTATCATATTAAAGGACATGAAAAAAAACTGGAGTGGCAATATTTATATCAAACAAATTGAATTTTTTTTAAGATTTTATTTATTTATTCATGAGAGACACACAGAGAGTGAAAGGCAGAGGCACAGGCAGCGGGAGAAGCAGGCTCCGTGCGGGGAGCCTGATGTGGGACTAGATCATGACCTGAGCCGAAGGCAGATGCTCAACCACTGAGCCACCTGGTCATCCCACAAATTGGATTTTAAACCAAAGACTGCATTAAGAGAAGAAACAACAACAAAAGATGAAGAAACTCACTATGCCATAATTAAAGGGTCTATCCAAAACTAAAATTGGACAATTATAAGTTTTAATGTGTCTAAAGTGGGAGCAGCCAACTATATAAATCAACTTTCTGTTAAGATTTCATTTATTTATTTATTTGACACACACACACACACACAGAGAACACAGGCAGTGGCAGCAAGAAAGAGAGAAGCAGGCTCCCCACTGAGCAGGCAGCCTGATCAGGGCTTGATCCCAGGACCTTGAGAACATGACCTAAGCCAAAGGCAGAGCCTTAACCGACTGAGCCACCCAGGCCACCTTATAAAGCAATTAATAACAAAAATAAAGGAACACATGGATAGTCATATAATAATAGTAGGTACTTTAACACAACACTACTGTAATGGCCAGATCATCTAAGCAGATGATCCACTAGGACGCAAGGGCTCTGAATGACACATTGCACAAAATGGACTTCACAGATAACTTCAGAGCACTCCATCCTATGACAACAGAATACACATTCTTCTCGGGTGCACATGGAACAAACATTCTGCACAACAGATCACATACTCAGTCACAAATCAGCTCTCAACTGGTACCAAAAGACTGGGATCATTCCCTGCATACTTTCAGACCACAATGCTTTGAAACTGGAACTCAATCTTGACAGGAAATTTGGAAAGAATTCAAATACACAGAGGTTAAAGAATCCAACTGGGGCAGTAAGGCACATTTTAAAACCTCATAGAAACAAATGAAAATGGAAACACAACTGCTCAAAACATTTGGGATGCAGCAAAGGTCATCGAAAGAGGATAGTATATAGCAATGCAAGCCTTTCTCAAGAAATGAGAAAGGTCCTAAATACACAACCTAACCCTACACCTAAACGAGCTGGAAAAGAACAGAATATTAAAGCCTAAAACCAGCAGGAGAAGAAAATTCATAAAGATCAGAGCAGAAATCAATGAAATAGAAACCAAAGGAACAGTAGAACACATCAATGAAGTCAGGAGCTGGTTCTTTGACAGAATTAATAAGATCGATAAACCCCTGGCCAGAGATATCAAAAAGAGAACGGAGCCAAAAAATTAGGCAATCTAGAAGAAATGGACGCATTCCTGGAAAGCCACAAACTACCAAAACTGGAACAGGAAGAAACAGAAAACCTGAACAGGCCAATAACCAGGGAGGAAATTGAAGCAGTCATCAAAAACCTCCCAAGACACAAAGGTCCAGGGCCAGATGGCTTCCCAGGGGAATCCTATCAAACGTTTAAAGAAGAAACAATGCCTATTCTACTAAAGCTGTTTGGAAAGATAGAAAGGGATGGAGTACTTGCAAATTCGTTCTATGAGGCCAGCATCACCTTAATTCCAAAACCAGACAAAGACCCCACCAAAAAGAATTACAGACCAATATCCCTGATGAACATGGATGCAAAAATTCTCAACAAGATACTAGCCAATCGGATCCAACAGTACATTAAGAAAATTCTTCACCATGACCGAGTAGGATTTATCCCCGGGACACAAGGCTGGTTCAACACTCGTAAAACAATCAATGTGATTTATCATATCAGCAAGTGAAAAACCAAGAACCATATGATCCTCTCTTTAGATGCAGAGAAAGGATTTGACAAAATACAGCATCCATTCCTGATCAAAACTCTTCAGAGTGTAGGGATAGAGGGAACATTCCTCAACATCTTAAAAGCCATCTACGAAAAGACCACAGCAAATATCATTCTCAATGGGGAATCACTGGGAGCCTTTCCCCTAAGATCAGGAACAAGACAGGGATGTCTACTCTCACCACTGCTATTCAACATAGTCCTGGAAGTCCTAGCCTCAGCAATCAGACAACAAAAAGACATTAAAGGCATTCAAATTGGCAAAGAAGTCAAACTCTCCCTCTTTGCCGATGACATGATACTCTACATAGAAAACCTAAAAGCCTCCACCCCAAGATTGATAGAACTCATACAGCAATTTGGCAGCGTGGCAGGATACAAAATCAATGCCCAGAAATCAATGGCATTTCTATACACTAACAATGAGACTGAAGAAAGAGAAATTAAGGAGTCAATCCCATTTACAATTGCACCCAAAAGCATAAGATACCTAGGAATAAACCTAACCAGAGACGTAAAGGACCTATACCCTAAAAAGTATAGAACACTTCTGAAAGAAATTGAGGAAGACACAAAGAGATGGAAAAATATTCCGTGCTCATGGATTGGCAGAATTAATATTGTGAAAATGTCAATATTACCCAGGGCAATTTACACGTTTAATGCAATCCCTATGAAAATACCATGGACTTTCTTCAGAGAGCTACAACAAATTATTTTAAGATTTGTGTGGAATCAGAAGACCCCGAATAGCCAGGGGAATTTTAAAAAAGAAAACCACATCTGGGGAAATAAGATCATGAATGAAAGAAGACAGATCACGACCAGCACCAGAGAAATACAGACAACTATAAGAACACATTCTGAGCAACTATATGCCAACAAACTAAGCAATCTGGAAGAAATGGATCCCTTCCTACCAAAACTGAAACAGGAAGACACAGGAAACCTGAACAGACCCATAACCAGCAAGGAAATGGGAGCAGTCATCAAATATCTGCCAACAACCAAGAGTCCAGGACCAGGTGGCTTCCCAGGAGAATTCTACCACACATTCCAGGAAGAATTAATCTATTCTTCGGAGCTGTTTATAAAAATTAGAAATGGAAGGGAAACCTTCCAGCGTTCTCTGTGAGGCCAGCATTACTCTGATCGCAAAACCAGAGCAAGACCCCACCCAAAAGGAGAATTACACTCCAATATCCCTGATGAACATGGATGCCAAAATTTTCACCAAGACACTGGCTGGGAGGATTCAACAGTACATTAAAGGATTATTCACCATGTCCAAGTGGGTTTTATGCCTGGGCTGCAAGGGTGATTCGACATCTGCAGATGAATCAATGTGATACACTACAGAAATAAAAGAAAGGATAAGAACCATAGGATCCTCTCAAGAGATGCAGAAAAAGCAGTTGACAAAGTGCAGCACCCTTTCCGGATCAATACTCTTCGCAGTGCAGGGAGGGGGGGGAGCATATCTCAATATCATAAAAGCCATCTACGAAAAGCCCACACCTGATGCCATTCTTAAGGGGAAAAACTGAGAGCTTTGCCACTAAGGTCAGGAACACGACAGGGAAGTCCACTCTCTGGACAACCAGTGTTGTTCGACATAGCCTCAGCATTTAGACAACAAAAAGAAATAAAAAGGCGTCTGAATCAGAAAAGAACTCAAACTCTCACTTTTCTCAGAGGACATGATATCCTATGTGGAAAACCCAAAAGACTCCACCCCAACGTTGCTAGGACCCTTTCCTGAATTCAGCAAAGCAGCAGGATAGGAAATCCATGCACAGAAATCAGTTGCATTTCTATACACTAACAATGAGATGGAAGAAAGAGAAACTGAGGAGTCGATTCCATTGACCATTGCAGCAAACACCATAAGATGCCTAGGAATAAACCTACCCAGAGAGACAAAGGATCTATACTCTGAAGATGACAGGACATTCTGGAAAGAAATTGAGAAAGGTGTAAAGAACTGGAAATACATTCCATGCTCATGGATTGAAAGAATTAAATATTGTTAAAATGTTTATGCTAGCTCCATCAATCTATATATTCAATGCAATCTCTATCAAAATACTACCAACTCCTTTTATACAGCTGGAGTAAATAACGGTAAGATTTGTTTGGAACCTTAGAAGACCCCGAATAGCCAAACATATGTTGATAGAGGTAGCCATAGCTGGTGGCATTACAAGCCGGACTTCAAGCTCTATTTTAAAGCTGTGATCAACAAGACAGTATGGTACTGGCACAAAAGCAGACATGTCGATCAATGGCCCAGAAGAGAAAACCCAGAAGTGGACCCTCAACTCTATGGTCCACTCCTCTTCAACAATACTGGAAAGAAAATCCAATGGAGACAAAGCAGTCTCTTCAACAAATGGTGTGGGAAATCAGACCACCACATGTAGAAGAATAAAACGGGACCATTTTCTTATGCTATACACAAAAATAGAGTCAAAATGGATGAAACACCCAAATGTGAGATAGGAATCCATCAAAATCCTAGAGGAGAACACAGCCAGCAACCTCTGTGACCTCGGCTGCCGCAACTTCTTGCTAGAACATGTCACCAGATGCCAAAATGACCTACTGGGAATTCATCAAGATAAAAAGCTTTTGCACAGCAAGGAAACAGTTGACAAAACCAAAAGACAACTGACAGAATGGGAGAAGGTGTTTGCAAATGCCTTATCAGATAAAAGGCTGGTATGCAAAGTCTATAAAGAGCTGATCAAAGTCAACACCCAAAGAAAGATAACCCAATGAAGAAATGGGCAGAAGAAATGAAAGGACATGTCTCCAAAGAAGACATACATATGGCCAACAGACACATGAAAACATGCTCAACATCAGCTGGCACTAGAGAAATACAAATCAAAACCACGGTGAGTTTCCCCCTCACACCTTTCATAATGGCCAAAATTAGCAAGTCTGGAAATGACAGATGTTGGCGGGAATGCAGAGAAAGGGGGATCCTCTTATGATGTTGGTGAGAATACAACCTGGTGCAGCTCCTCTGGAAATCAGTACCGGAGGTTCCTCAAAGAGTTGAAAAAGGAGCTACCTATGTAAAACCCAGCAATTGCGCTAGAAGGTATGAATCCCGAAGATCACTTTGGTCGGGATCCAAAGGGGCACCTGCACCCATATGTTTATACCAGTAATATCCTCAATAGCCAACCTGAGAGATATGGATGTTCTTTGAAAGAGGTATGCATAAAGAAGATGTGATGTAGATATAAATAAATAAGTATCATATTTATTTATTAGACAGAGAGAGAGAGGGAGGGAGAGAGAGAACAGAATATTACTCAGCCAATAAATAATGAAATCTTGGGACCCCTGGGTGGCTCAGTGGCTGAGAGTAGGCCTTTGGCTCCGGGCATGATATATATATCATAACATTATAAGCTAGTTAATTGAATTTAAATAAAAAATAGTAAAGAAACCAATGGAGCTAGGAATGTGAAATAAAAGAATATACATAACTTCTGAAGGATCTTTGTAACTTCTGTTACAAAATTGTAAACAAGAGTCATTTTACACTTTAATAGTTTGTGATTTTCAGAAAAAGTGCCCTTTATGAGAGATTAATCATTTGTTTAATAAATTATTCCTCCGAATGAACTTTCCACTTTTGCACTTTTGATTTTGCACTCAACAAAATCTTGAGGTATGTTGTATGCTCTATTTTTCAGCACAGACTCTTAAATACATAAAACAATGGAAGTGGGACTACATAAAGTCATGTGGAATTTCTCCCGGTAATATTGAGTAAAACTATTTTGTTATCTATATGATGACTGATGTACTTCTTTTCATGTGAACACAGAGATTTCAGAAAATCTGCTTCAGGAAAGGAAAAAATATAAGCTAGCACTAGTTTTCCAACTTAGTTTCGCATTGATAAGTTTCTAGAATTAGAAACAAGGAAAAGAAATTTTAACTGTAACTTTGTTTCCTTTCTATGAATTAGGACCAATTTTTGAAGCACCTGACTTACTATAGTTATCATTATCTACTTAATTATGAAATATTTAGGAATATTTCAGACTACAGTTGACCTTTGAGCAACACAGTGGTTAGGTGCACTTACCCCCGTGCAGTCAAAACTCTGTATAATTTCTGATTCTCCCAAAATTTAATTACTAATAGCCTACTGTTGATGGGAAGCCTTACCAATAACACAGTCCATTAATACATGGTTTGTACATTACATGTGTTATATAATATATTCTTAAAATAAAGTAAGCTAGAGAAAAAAAGGTTATTGAGAAAAACATAAGAGAAAATACAGTACAACACAACAGCCAAGAAAGTCCATGTGTAGGCTAACTAGACCTGCAGCTTCAATTCCATGTTGGTCAAGGATCAAATGTGCATTACAAATATTCCCATCTAGAATGCTCTTATTTCTTATAAAAGGCATCCTCTCATTGAATTCCCAAAATAGGGTCTAAATACGGTACTAAGTGGTGCCTAGGTGGCCCAGTCACTTAAGTGCCTGCCTTCATTTCCTTAAGGAACGATCAAAGGAATATAATGATCTTTTCGCCAAAAGTCTTTTCCTAAATACTTGCTTCTGTGACCCTGGTTTATTTCCAGGTGAGAATTGAGTTAGATGGTAGAAATAGCTTGCAATCCATTAATAAAGAGAACATATTTGCAATTTTATTTATACTTTTCCATTTATCAAAAACATAAGAGGGTAAGAAAATTATACACATAAAAACAACGTATCAGCAAATTTTAATTCGAAGACTCATTAATTAGAAGGATTTTCTCATAACAGTTTGTTTCCAAACTACCAATCATAGAAATCTAAGGTTCCATTGGGGATACTGTAGGATTGAGGGACAAAAGTCTCCAGCTGTAGTCTCATCTCTCTTTTAGCTACACAGCTCCACTGGTCTCGGTTTTGTATAATACAGTTTAATGCAAAAACAGAAACAAACAAAAAAACAAAACAAAACAAAAACAAATTAAGTTCCATTCTTTGAAAAAAATATTGTTTTCCAAAAGGTAGTCACTAATTTAGTCAAAGTCCCTAATTTTTTTATTTTAATTTTTATTTATTTATGATAGTCACAGAGAGAGAGAGACAGAGACACAGGCAGAGGGAGAAGCAGGCTCCATGCACTGGGAGCCTGATGTGGGATTCGATCCCGGGTCTCCAGGATCACGCCATGGGTCAAAGGCAGACGCCAAACTGCTGCGCCACCCAGGGATCCCAAAGTCCCTAATTTTACATAAGAGACAAGAAGGCCTCAGAAAGATTGCAGTTTGCCTCAGGTCAAAAGACCAAAGAGTTGCAGGCCAGGAATGTGCTTTAGGTCCTCCTGAGCTGAGAGTTTTTATGCCAGTTACTTCATCATCTTCAGGAAAAATACCTACATTTTTAACTATAACTGACTGAAAATGAACACATAAAAGTTTGTCATGTGGCTCAATAACGACTAGGCATGAGGCACAAAACAGCTTTCTAATTAAATTATAAATTTTAAAGTCTAAAGTGTAATTTAAATTATAAATTTTAATGTTTTATGAATAAAAATACAGCAATGGAAATGATCTTTACTCCTATTGGGAACAGTTAATAGACTGCATTTATAAGCACAAATTTTTTAAACCACAAGACACGGAACTTGAAGGAGAAAATCTTTAGTTGAACCAAAGAGGCTGAAATGGAGGAAACTCTTCCTGGAAAGAATTATTCTTTTCCTCCAGATAAAACTTGGTTTACCAAAATCAATCAACAAATGAGTTATCTATGTTGTGGATTATTAAACACAAAACAGACTTCTCTTTACCACCTAGTATGCTCTGTCCAACCTCTCATCATTATGAGAGTTGGTATGTACAAAAGACAGGACTAACTTTAATTTAAATCCAGTCAGAAATTAGAGGTAAACCATCATTACCCACAAGTGGATTTATCTCTACCTCCCTCACAGCAGGAAGGGAGATTTGCCTAATGAGTGAATTGGGGAGAAGGCACTAGGCAGTGCTTAGGAGATTCCAAATCTCTTTTTTGAAAAGATGTGCTCACCCATGGTAACATGAATTCAGGTCTGCTCTCATCTTCGTGGGATGGGCATCAAACATTTGTTTCCTCCATTTACAACTGTGTGGGAAGTGCCTAATTTGGGATAAAGAATTGGGAAGCCCACTGTGGCTACATACCCACCCAAACCACATCCTCCAATCTGTTAGCATGTATTAGTAACAAAGGCTACTAAGTTTAACTCCATCTGCCTGACTCCTGTGCTCTGAACTCAGAAAAAGAAGAGCACTGTCCTCTGCCACCTACCCCACCACAGCTCCAATGAGAGAAATGACCAGACAATACTTTGAAAAATGTTTCTTCTTGCTTGACTTTATAACTAACATTCATTGTTCAAAGCAACATATTTTGAAGAGGGAAAAGTTGGAAAGAACAATTTTAGAAACAAGCAGAGAAAGTCAGACAAAACGAGGAGACAGAGGAGTATGTTCTAAATGAAAGAACAAGGCCACGAGATAGAACCTCAGAAAAATAACGAAATGAAACAGAGATAAGGAGTCAGCCTGATAAAGAGTTCAAAGTAATGGTCACAGAGATGCTCAGCAAACTTGGAAGAATGGACGGATTCAGTGAGAACTTCAACAAAGAGAAAATATACAAAAGAACCAATTAGGGCTGAAGAATACAATAACTGAAATGAAAAATACACCAGACACAATCGACAGCAGATTAAAAGATGTGAAGAACAGATCAGCAATCTGCAAGAAAGGGTAGTAAAAATCATCCAAGCTGAAAAGCAAAAAGAAGAAATAATTTGAAAAATTAAGATACAGGGACCTCTGGAATAGCATCAAGTATAATAAAACTCACATTAGAGAGGTCCCAGAAAAAGAAGAGAGAAAAGGGTGAAGAACTTATTTGAAGAAAGAATACCTAAAAACTTCCCTAACCTGGGGAAGAAAACAGGCCTCCAGGCCCAGGAAGCATTGCCAGTCCCAAATAAAAGGAACCCAAAGAGTTTCACACCAAGACACATAATAACAAGTCAAAAATGAAAGAGAAAAGGAGAATCTTAAAAGCAGAAAAAAAGAAAAGAAAAGAAAAGAAAAGAAAGGAAAGGAAAAGCAATTAGTTATATCAAAGCGAACCACTACAGGGATATCAGTGGATTTTTCAGCCAAAACTGTGGCATGCACTCTGGAAAACTGTGTGGAGGTTCCTCAAAGAGTTAAAAATAGACCTGCCCTACGACCCAGCAATTGCACTGCTGGGGATTTACCTCAAAGATACAGATGCAGTGAAACGGCAGGACACCTGCACCCTGATGTTTCTAGCGGCAATGTCCCCAATAGCCAAACTGTGGAAGGAGCCTCGGTGCCCATCGAAAGATGAATGGATAAAGAAGATGTGGTCTACGTATACAATGGAATATTACTCAGCCATTAGAAATGACAAATACCCACCGTTTGCTTCAACGTGGAGGGACCTCAAGGGTATTGTGCTGAGTGAAATAAGTCCATCGGAGAAGGACAGACATTATAATGGTCTCATTCATTTGGGGAATATAAAATTTAGTGAAAGGGAATAAAGGGAGAGAAAATGAGTGAAAATATCGCTGAGGGTGACAAAACATGAGAGACACCTAACTCTGGCAAATGAACAAGGTGTAGTGTAAGGGGAGGTGGGCGGGGGGTTGGGGTGACTGGGTGATAGGCACTGAGTGGGGCACTTGGGATGAGCACTGGGTGTTATGCTAAATGTTGGCAAATTGAACTCCAATAAAAATCGGAGAAGGACAAACATTATATGGTCTCATTCATTTAGGGAATATAAATAATAGTGAAAGGGAATGGAAGGGAAGGGAGAAGAAATGGGTAGGAAATATCAGAAAGGGAGACAGAACGTGAAGACTCCTAACTCTGGGAAATGAACTAGGGGTGGTGGAAGGGGAGGAGGGCAGGGGATGGGGGTGAATGGGTGATGGGCACTGAGGGGGGCACTTGACGGGATGAGCACTGGGTGTTATTCTGTATGTTGGCAAATTGAACACCAATAAAAAATAAATTTATCATATAAAAAGAAAGTTAAAAGAAAAGAAATTGTCGCATGATATTTTCCAAGTGCTAAGAGGAAAAAACCTAGGATATTTTTGGCAGGTTTATAATTCAGAACTGAAAGAAAGATAAAGAGTTTCCCACACAAAACTTAAAGAAGTTCATCACCACTAAATAGGTCTTATAAGAGATGTTAAAAGGACTTCTTTAATCAGAAAAGCCCAGGGTACCTGGACGGCTGTCAGTGAAGAGTCTCCCAGGACCCTGGGATCAAGCTCTGCAAGGGACTCCCTGTTCCCTGCTCAGAGAGGAGCCTGCTTCTCACTCTCCCTCTGCCCCTCCCTCCCCTTCACTTGTGTTCTCACTCACTTTGCTCTCAAAGAAAGAAAGAAAGAAAGAAAGACCATAACTAGAAATAAGAAAATGAGAGTTTTTTTTTTAATTTTTATTTATTTATGATAGTCACAGAGAGAGAGAGAGGTAGAGACACAGGCAGAGGGAGAAGCAGGCTCCATGCACCGGGAGCCCTATGTGGGATTTGATCCCGGGTCTCCAGGATCGCGCCCTGGGCCAAAGGCAGGCGCCAAACTGCTGCGCCACCCAGGGATTCCCGAGACAGTTTTATCATAAAAACAAACATACAGTAAAGGTAATAGACCAATCATTTTTATAAAGCCAGTATGAGGGTTACAAGACAAAAGGAATAATATCAATTATATCTACAGTAACTAGTTAAGGGATACACAAAATACAAAGGTGTAAACTATGACATCAAATTTATAAAACAAGGCAGAGTGTAAAAATGCAGTGTTTTTAAAATCTGTTTGAACTGAAGTAACCATCAACTTAAAAGAGATTGCTATACATACACAGGATGTTATATATGAACTTCATGGTAATCACAAACCAAATATTTATAACGGATACACAAAAGGAAGAAAAGCATCCAAACATAATACTAAAAGTCATTGAATCAGAAGAGAATAGAGCAAGAAAACAAGGAAGTCGAATGAAAGAACAAGACTAAGGCTTCATTTAACATGAGTCTATGCTACATTTTTCTACATTAATAAAACCACGAATATACTATCAAAATCATAAGCCTATGTGCATTGATTGAAATGGGTATTTTAACAACAATGATACATAATGGAAATGGGTTGTTATTAAAGGCTCCCTATCACTGCCATCTTAGTCATCAATCATTCAAGTGATGGCATCAAGGTAAATATATGTGAATTTCATTTGAAATATCCAATTATTTGTGGGGTGCCTGGGTGGCACAGTCAGTTAAGTGTCAGAATCTTGATTTTGGCCCAGGTCATGATCTTAGGGTCATGAGATCCGGCTCCACTCTGAGCATGGAGCCTGCCTAAGAGTCTCTCTTCTCTCTTTCCCATTGCCCTTTACCACCTGCTTGCTTTCCTTCATTTTCTCTCTCTCTCTCTCTCTCAAAACAAAAAAAAAAAGAAAAGAAAGAATCAAATATTTCTTTGACTTACTTATTTAGAAAATCTCTACAGTTGCTCAGCAAGCCATTTTATAAAAATTGAAATAGAAGTAATATAAGTTAAAAAAAGGTGTTATAAGAAAGCAATTAGGGATGTGCTCTCATGTAAGAAAATGCCAAAACTTACAACATTTTTTAAACTGTTTTATTTATTTATTCATAAAAAGTACAGAGAGAGAAGCACAGACATAGGCAGAGGGAGAAGCAGGCTCCCTATGGGGATCCTGTTGCGTGACTCAATCCCAGGACCCCTGGATCATGACCTGAGCCAAAGGCAGATACATGCTAAACCACTCAGTCATACGGGTGCCCCCAAAACAAAGAACTATCAATTTAGTGTTACAAGTTTATTTAATTCATAAAAAGGACTTACCGTGGAATCGTTAAAATCATAAATATCCCTACATGGTTAAGCGTTTGGATTCTAATCATTCACTTATGCATAGGGGTGGAAAATTGGGTTACAGCAAACTTTAAACATATTATAAACTATTGCTAATCAGAGAATAAGTCAAAGCATCTAAGTGTACTTTGGGTTAGTAGGTAATAATATTTACTTTCCAAAATCCAATTTAACATAGCTTTTCAAGGAAATGGGTCTGTTTGGGGGTGCCTTGGGAACTCAGTTGGTTAAGCATCCAACTCTTGATTCCAGCTCAGATCATCATCTCGGAGTCATGGGATCAAGCCCTGAGTCAGGCTCCACACTCAGTGGGGAGCCTGCTTGAGATTCTCCCCCTCCCTCTACCTCTCTCCCCACTCATGGGCACACTCTCTTCTCTCTCAGATACATAAAATCTTTAAAAAATAAGAAGATAAAATGTGTCAGTTTAGTGGTATTTATTGAATAAAGTTAATAATAGGTATCTCTTGACAATAAGAGCTCCAGGAGCTTAAAAAAATACCATAAAATTTCTGTCCCATTTCCTTATTAGCACAAACCAGTATAACTTTTACTTAATGAGTATTATTCAGTTAACTCAGAATTTCACCAAATTAAAAACAAAAATTTTATTGGAAATCTGAAACTCAAGAAAAGAAAGATAATATAACTAACCTTGAACAAGTGAGTTTCAATGCTGCTAACTGAAGTCTGCGGCCTTGAGGTAGGAATCATTACATTTTCTCTTGGAGTAACATTTCTATCCAGCAGTAAACTACTAGTCAAATTTCCAACAGAAGGCCCTTCCAAGACTGGTCCCATAGTAAGAGTGCTGTGGAAAGGTCTGTTCTGCTGTCTCTCCACCAGATATTTGGTAGTGATATCTGCCAGCCTCTCATTAGTCCTGTGAAGATTACACAACACAAGTGCTTAGTATTTTATTTCTACCCAAATCATTCCTGCATGACCTGCATTTTTTTAAGTTTCCATAATAGCAAACAGAATGTGCCAGTAAACAGTGTTTTAACACTGAAAATGTGACAGAGCAGAGCTACTATATATATTTATAGGTTTAAAATTATTCCAAAGGAGTATATATGATTCCAGGGATAACTAACTAACAAGAAATTCAAATTAGGGGAGGGAAAGAAATGGCTGACAGTGATGTACATGGATTGACAGGTAATACTTGCTACCTTCTGGAATGGCTGTAATTACAAGATTCTGGAGAATGCCGTTACACATATTTGTATTTAGTAAACCAGTTTGAACATAAAAATAAACCATCCCTCAAAGACATTTTCAAGGATGTGCTTTCACCACTCTTGTACATTTTACTCATTGCCTCAGAGAAATTGAGGGTTTCGCACCGAGGAATACCTCAGACCAACAACCTCTAGGGGCCAGGTAGATGGCAGAGCAGTGATCAGAAGGACCGAAACAGCTCCAGAGGCAATTAGCTGATAACACACTTACCAAGGCCCTGGAAGTAGAATCTGCCCTTTTTGTCTTCCACACACCCCCTCATGCCCACCATGATGCTATTTTTAGCCACGTTGGGATTTATACTGCCTTTCACCCCAGTGTGAATCTTTCTCTGTTTCACATGTATACTTTTATATAAAGTAGAAAACATACAAAGGTTTCCCCCACCCTCAGGCTCTCTAGTAATAATACCAAAGACACAATCAAGAAAGTTAATTTACCAACCTGTATAGTATTGGCACTTGATCTTTTGGGTTAAAGGTGTAATCTTCCAAAAATGAACTCATTAATATTTCTATTTAGGGTAATTCTGACAAAAAATTTTATAGTAATATGCTGTCTATATACCCACTATTTGCTTCGATGTGGATGGAACTGGAGGGGAGGGTATTATGCTGAGTGAAATAAATCAATCGGAAAAGGACAAATATTATATGGTCTCATTCATTTAGGGAATATAAAAATTAGTGAAAGGGAATAAAGGGAAAGGAGAGAAAATGAGTGAAAATATCAGTGACGGTGACAAAACACGAGACACACCTAACTCTGGGAAACAAACAAGGGATGGTGGAAAGGGAGGTGAGCAGGGGGTTGGGGTGACTGGGTGATGGGTACTGAGGGGGACACTTGGGCGGGATGAGCACTGGTTGTTATGTAATATGTTGGCAAATTGTTATGCAACATGTTGGCAAATTGAACTCCAAAAAAAACAAAACAAAACAAAAAACCTTTTAAGTAGGGTTGTAAAGATGCAGGTATGTGAATCTGCTCTTTCCACTATAAATTTTATGAAGTTTAAATATAGACACGTATTCCCAATGAAAATTTAGTGTTCTAATTGAAATATACCATAATTGTAAAATACATGCTGGATTTTTAAGACTTCGAATGAAAAAAATATGAAATATCTCAGTAATAATTTTATATTGATCACAAGTTGAAAGGATATTTTTTGACGTATTGTGTTAAATAAAATATATCAACTTTAAAAAAATAATATGCTGTCTAAATTATAAAGTTTTAAACAATTAGTTTGTAAAGACAACAAGATAGAGTAACTGAAAATATTAATGGGAAAAAGTAAAATCATATACCCCCCCCCACACACACACACAAAAAGAGGAGAGAGGCAAACTATCCTGGATGAACATAAAATGGTAAGTTTACTTACAAACATTATTTTCCAAAATTATACTATCCAGTTGGCTTTCACTTCCTACTAATCTCATGAACCCATCTCCATAAAAATTATGCTTTAGAGGCAAATCAATAAGCTAAATCTATTTTCATTGATTCTGTTTTAACTTACTTGCTCAGTTTTTTTGTCAATGACATTCGCATTTCTGATTCTTCTAGGTAGAGTTGCCTGTACTTTTCCAATTCTATTTTAAGTTCCTGAGAATTTCTTATTTGGGATTGAAGTTCAGATTCCAGCTCTTTAATTCTGAGTGCCACTTGACTTCTTATTGAAGCATCATGACTTGCTCTTAACTGCTCTAAGTTTTCTTGAGATGCTGCTTGTCTCTAAAGCAAATTAAAAGCACAGTTTTAAAACAGCTAAAACTTGAGTAATTATAGTATATTTCTTTCCTTCAGTTGGGACTCAATGATTCAGAGAGCAATTTTAAATGTGTAAAAAAAAGCTGAAGTGTAAAATATTTATCACCAATGTCACCTGAATTGAATCTGAATGATAAAAATAAAGTTTAATCATTCTTATATTAGTACTCATGCAATCTGATACTTCAAAGAACAAGAGAATCAATTAAAAATTTTAAAAAGTGCATAATACAACTTGAGAATAACCTGTTTCTTGATTTCTGCTCAGAGCATGTTCTCAGTCAGAGGTCCTGAGGCCAAGCCCTGTGTCGCACCCAGTATGGAGTCTACCCAGGATTCATTCTGTCTCTCTGTCTCTCCCCCTCTGCCAATCCCCCTGCTCATGTTCAATAAATAAATAAGGAAATAAATAAATAAATGAAATCTTCAAAAAGGAAGAATAACCTAGGAATGGAACATGGAGCCCAATGCAGGGCTTGATTTCACAAACCTGAGACCAAGACCTGAGCTGAGATCAAGAGTCTGCTGCTTAACCAACTGAGCCACCTAGATACTCCATGGTAAAAGTTTTATTTTTTTAAATTTATTTATTTTTAAAGATTTTATTTTATTTATTCATGAAAGCCAGAGAGAGAGAGAGGGGCAGAGACACGGGCTGAGAAGGAGGCTCCACCCTGGGAGCCCGATGTGGGACTCGATCCTGGGACTCTAGGATCACGCCCTGGGTCAAATGCAGGTGCTAAAACCACTGGGCCACCCAGGAATCTCCATGGTAAAAGTTTTATTTTATTTTATTTTTTTCCCCATGGTAAAAGTTTTAAATCACAATTTTTTCTTTTCCTCTTAATAGTCTTGTTTCAGGGGATCCCTGGGTGGCTCAGCGGTTTACCACCTGCCTGCGGCCCAGGGTGTGATCCTGGCATGGAACCTGCTTCTTCCTCTGCCTGTGTCTCTGCTTCTCTCTTCCTCTCTCTGTGTATCTCCTGAATACATAAATAAAATCTCAAAAAAATAGTCTTGTTTCATACATACTGGTCATAAATCATTCTGAAAGATCAATTTAGTGAGAATAATGATGAAAACTGAAATCTTTACAGGGAGGAACGAATGCCTCCAGAAATATACCAAACAGATTGCTGTAAAGGAAGCAGAGGAAACCTACACAATGCATATAACCAAAGTGTAATTTGTAATGAAATAAATGAAAGCATATCACAGATCAATAAACTAACCTGGAAAAATAGATTGACTTCTTTTAATCTTTCTTCTACAATCAATCTTACTCTCTGGTCAATCTCCCATTTATAATACTTTTCTACTTGAATGCCTTGTACCACATTGACTTCTGCATGACTTCTGAGGTTTACTACTTTTTCTTCCAAGTTCTTTTTAATCTGTTTTAGTTTTTCACATTCCCTCTCTGTTGCTTTCATAGATAATAACTCCTGTTGAAGAACTTGATTTTTTGCATCCAGGTCTATACATCTTGAAGATTCAGTTTCCAATCTTGCTCTAAGATCACCAATCTGCATGAATAGAACAATACAGTTCGGAAATGGAATGAAATTAGTTTAACTCAAAACTATAACCAACATTTTAAAAAACATTTTATGTTTAAGTCTCTGTACTGAACCGTAGGCTCGAATTCATAACGTCAAGATCAAGAGTCATATGCTCTACTGACTGAGTCAGCCAGGTGCTCCCATTTTAAAATAAATTCATTTGCAATAAAATATAATCTATATTGTAGTAGAGTCTTAGAATGTGGAACCCTGAAGCACTTAGAAAATTAAGAACAGTGTTAAAACCACTAGGAGTTATTAAAAAAGATCTCTGCTATCATTGTCTTTGCCACACAACATTTGTACTTCATTTTATGTATTTTTCTATGACTGCTTCAGATCTTTCCTCCATAAAATAACTGTAAGTCACCTCTTAGTATAAAGTCTCTTATATAGTCAAATTGAATTCAAATAAAATTTTAAAAAAGAAAAGAAAGTCTCTGGCCCCTTCCCCTATCCTAACACACCATAATTTTTAAAAATTATTTATTCATGAGACACATAGAGAGAGGCAGAGATATAGGCAGAGGGACAAGCTCCACAGGGAGCCCGATGAAGGACTCGATCCCAAGGCCCTAGGATCATGCCCTGAACCAAAGACAGATACACAAACCACTGAGCCACTCGAGTGTCCCAATGAATACTCCCATTAATTTTTAAAAAGTTTTAGTAATATCATATTGACTTATGTAGGTCTGAACCAATAAATGCTTCCTAAGAGAAGACCTTGAAAATAAGACTCTAATTATTGAATCTATAAATACTGATTCTAAGCCACAAGCCTTTTTCTGAATTACAAATGATTTACATTAATTTGAATTGCATTCCCAGGAGAAATGATTCTCAGGATTAAGAAACCACACCTCTCAGTATAAAAATTTAGTGAGATGAAACTTATACTTTCGGACAAAAAAAAAAAACCCGCCTAATTGAATAGTATTATCTTATAATCCTCTGTTACTCCCACAAAACAAGGGAACATACTAAGCACCAAAAACCACCACTGAAAAACCTGACAGGGTTTCAGTGATTCTGAGTTGGGAAGAACTTCTTTCTTCTGGATATGATTGATAAGACAGGGTAAGTGGATGTGGTGGTTTTATAAATTTTTTGACACTTCTCCCATGATAATCCCACCCCTTAAAATGTGCTGACCTTAGTAATTGGTTTCCAGTGAATAGAATTCGGCAGAACTGCTGTGTGATTTTTTTAAGGCTAGGTTAAAAAATGTGATATAGCTTCCATTGACATTCTTCTTCTAGGGAAACTAACCCTTAGAATCTAGCTGCTGTGGGAAGCCCAGGCCACCTGGTGTGTCTTCATGTAGACATTTCAGCTGAGACTGACCCAGCTAACGTCCTTGCCAAAAGCCAGCCTCAACAGCTAAACATTTGCATGAACATGATTTTAGATGATTCTAGTCCCCAGCTTCCAGTCATCTCAGCTGACACCAAATGAAGAAGAAATGAGTTGGCCTTACTCGGCTTTGCCTAAACTAAATACTTGTGAACCAAATAAATGCTGTTTTGAGCAACTAGGTTTTCAGGTGGTTTATGATGCCGCAATAAATAACTGGCACAGAAACTGATATTAAACATGGGGTGCTGACATTAAAATATTTAAACCTGAACCTCCTTTGAACCGAGAGGTAGGTAGAAACTGAAAGGATGTAGGGAAGAGTAAGAATGAAAACCAAAAGGGCTTCCAACAGACTGTTAATGGAAACCTGATGGCCCTTGAAGAGGCTGACAGTAAAGGTTCCAGGCAAGTGAAGAAAATGACACTAGAGGAAAAGGAACTTGCGCCACAAACCACTTGAAAGTAAAACGGGACACAAAAGATAAACTAAACAAGGTCTATGCAGTATGAAAGACCCAGACAAACTGGGTGCAAATATTTTGTCCACATTTATAGCCTTTCCATATGCTGAAATGTCAAATAATGCTAAAATAAAGAATTGCATCCTGGGTCAAGAGCAAATCCAGGAAAACATGGCCTATGGATGAAGCCAAGATTATAAAAACTTTTGTTAAGACCTCAGAAGGATTTCAGGTATGCC
Organism: Canis lupus baileyi; assembly: GCF_048164855.1. Taxonomy (NCBI): domain Eukaryota; kingdom Metazoa; phylum Chordata; class Mammalia; order Carnivora; family Canidae; genus Canis; species Canis lupus. The sequence continues at coordinate 578,818 of NW_027326411.1, read as the reverse complement.
TCAAATTTCTTTTAAGGATCTTAAGAGTATGAGCTTCACAGGAGAGCCCAGTTGAAAAGTTTATCTCAAAAAGATCTGCGAGACTGGCTTTTCTACTGACATAAAATCAATCCATTGATTCTCACAGAAAAACTCAAGAAGTTAAGAAAATTATAGCATCAAAACCACTGTTTGCGAGCTTGGACTAAAAGAGACCTAGATAGCACGGACTGAAAATAGGCCTTTGGGTCTTAGAAGTCCCCACAGGGAGGCAGCAGGCTGAAAACACAACTGCAAACACAGGTCATTGGACAGAACCAAGAGCTCAGAGAGGATAGACAGCAAAGAGCCATGGAGAAAAATTTCCATGGTTTCAGACTAAGTCTGACTGAAAAATGGACAGCATGCATCAGGCTGCATTTCAAACCTGCTATGGTCTAGTGTGACTTCCATCTTCTTTCTGAATGGAAGAGTCTTTAGCAAGTAACCAGAATGTTGTGTTTTCAATAGTAGAGAACTGTTCTCTTTAATTCTCAAGTCTTCATTCCTATTGAGAGAACCTGCACTCCAGGGACTAAAATTTAGACAACATAACCCTGGCACCTTATCCCCGCTGCACCTGATTAAGATGGCAAGATCTTGGACTCCATCCTGAACCCGATGCCATGATAACTGAGATTTGTCGGAGGTACTGGGAGGAGGTGAGTGCATTTTTCATGTGAAAGGAATATAGAACACTGTGGCCAGTGGGTAAATTACACTAAAAATTGCGTTCTTCATGTGTTCATAGGTGTTCCAGTATTCCATTAAAACTAAACAAAACAAAAAGACCGTGGGCTAACCTTAGTGACTTGCTACTAACGAACAGAATATGGTCAATGTGATGTTGTGTGTATTCCAAGGCTAGGCTACGAAAGGCAACACAGCTTCTGCCCTGTTCTGTATCTCAGCCTGCTTACTCGGAATTTAGCCCCTCCTCTTGTGAGGAGGCTCAGGCCACAAAGAGAGTCCAGGTGTGCCAGTGTAAGCATTTTGGCTGCCTGCCCTAACTATAAATCTAGGCAACAGCCAGCATCAACAACACCAGACATGAACTTTTTCTCTTGGTTTTTCCCCATTTAGGAGGACATTATCTGTGCATTTTTTCATATATTCCCTTTATTATGTTGAGGTATGTTCCCTCTTAAACCTACTTTGTGGAGGGTTTTTATCATGCATGGATATTGTACTTCATCAAACGCTTTTCCTACATCTATGGAAATGATGATGATTCTTCTTTCTTTTATTAATATGGTGCATCACACTGATTGATTTGCAGATACTGAATCACCCGTGTAACCCAGGAATAAATCCCATTTGATCATGGCGGTGATTTTCTTAATGTATTGTTAGATTCAGTTTGCTACTATTTTGTTAAGGATTTTTGCACTAGAAAATTGGCCTGTAATTCTCTTTGTGGTGTCTTTATCTGGTCTTGGTGTCAGGGTAATGCTGGCCTCATCAAATGAATTTGGAAGTTTTCCTTCCTCTTCTGTTTTATGGGACGGTTTGAGAAGAACGCATACTAACTCTTTCTTTAAATGCTTGGTAGAATTGGACTCTGAAGCCATCTGGTCCTGGACTTGTGTTTGTTCCAAGTTTTTGGATGAGTGATTCAATTTCTTGGCTGGTTAGCATTCTGTTCTACTTTCTTCCTGCTTCAGTTTTGGCAATTTATATGTTTCTCGGAACTTATCCATTTCTTCTAGGTTGTCCAATTTGTTGACATATATTTTTCATAATATTCTCTTATAATTGTTTGGATTTCTGCAGTGTTGGTTATTCTCCTCTGTCATGTGTGATTTTATTTGGGTCCTTTCCCTTTTCTTTTTGAGAACTATGGCTAGAGCCTTATCAATTTTATTAAATTTTTCAAAGAACCAGCTACTGTTGATCTGTTCTATTTTTATTTGTGTTTAGTTTCTTTATCATTTATTTCCACTCTAATGTTTTTTTAAAGATTTATTTATTGGGGCGGGGGGGAGGGGCAAAGGAAAAGGGAGAGAGAGAATCCACCAGTAGACTGAGGTTGGAGGCTGAAGCAGGCTTCAATCCCAGGACCCTGAGAACGTGACCTTAGCCAAAATCAAAGAGTTGGTCAGTTAACCAACTCAGCCACCCAGGACCCCCATTTTTCCTCTAATTTTTATTATCTCCATCCTTCTGCTGGCTTTAGGTTTCATTTGTTGTTCTTTTTCTAGCTTCTTTAGGTGTAAGGTTAGTTTGTGTTGAGATTTTTTTTTTTTTTTTTTTTGCTTCTTGAGGTAGGCCTGTATTGCTATATATACTTCCCTCTTAGAATCAGTTTGGCTGCATCTGAAAGGTTTTGGGGGGATCCCTGGGTGGCGCAGCGATTTGGTGCCTGCCTTTGGCCCAGGGCGTGATCCTGGAGACCCGGGATCGAGTCCCGCATCGGGCTCCCGGCATGGAGCCTGCTTCTCCCTCCTCCTCTGTCTCTCTCTCTATCATAAATGAATAAATAAATATTAAAAAAAAACATTAAAAAAAGGTTTTGGACAATTGTGTTTTCATTTTCATTTGTTTCCATGTCTTTTGAAATTTCTTCATTTATTTCCCGGTTGGCCCACACATTGATAGTACGATGTTATTTCACCTCCATGTATTTGTGGTCTTTTCAGACGGTTTTTTGTAGTCCACTTCTAGTTTCATAGTATTGTGGTCAGGAAAGGTGCATGGTAGGACTTCAATCTTTTTGTACTTCCTAAGGCCTGTTTTGTGGCCTAATGTATGATCTAGTCTAGAGAATATTCCAGATCTGTATTCTAATTTCATTTATTGCACTCTTCATCTCAGATTCTTTTTAAACTCTTCTATCTCTGTTGTAAGGGTCTCACTGATGTCTTCCATTCTTTACTCAAGTCCACTGAACATCCTTATGGTCACTGCTTTAAATCCTCCATCAGGCACGTTATTTCTCTCTCTCTCACTTAGATCTCTGGCCCTGTGGCATTATCCTGTTCTTTCATTTGAGATAAATTCCTCTGTCTTCTCATTTTGTCTAGGTCTCTGACAGTTTCTCTGGGTTAGAAAAGCCAGTTATGTCACTTGTTCCTGAAAGTAATGGACCACTGAAAATGGTCCCGTAGTGCCCAGGGCCTGGTGCTTGAGGGAGGGTCTCCAGGGTGTGCGGCATGCACTCTGCTACTGGGTTCTGGCTCCTCTATCCCTCAGGCCAGTCATCTGAGAGATAGGCTCTCAGTATCTGCTGTGGGCAGTGTTTGGTACTTGGCCTGAATCTAGCGGGTTTGAACTAGCTTGCGAAATGAGACCTGTCACAGTCCACTGGAACTGAGACCCTGCAAAACTCTGGTCAGGACACATGGTGTCCGCAGGGGTTTGTACTGGTCTTCTGGGGGAAGGGCTTGCTGTGCTGGAACTGAGGCAAGCATGATTCAAAAGGGCAGTTCCCCTGGAGTGCAAACGGGTGGTGGCTGGTGTAAGCAAGTTAGGCAGCTGGTGTCAGAGTGGCACTGATTCCCACAGGTGGCTCTGTGTTTGTGCTCAGGGCCAGGGGAGGGAAATGTCACCAGCCAGCTGCTTCCGTTCTGTGTGCCTCTCTCCAAGTATAGTGCCCTACACATTCTACCATAGCCAAGCCCAATAACCTTTAAAATTCCAGGCTTTAAGCCCTCCATAGTTGCAAGAACTCAGGAAATTCAGCCACTCTCCTTTTCCAAGCCAGTGGCTACGTGCATTCCCAGGTGTTCTCTCCTGCCCTTCGCTGGGACCACTACTCCCTCCCATCTGCTGCAGATAGGATCTCTTTCTCTTCTAAACTATATCTCTGTACTTCCGACTTTCTTTAAAGTGGCCTCTTCTCTCTCTTTAGTTGTGACCTTTGTTCTGTCAGTATTCAGGTAGATTTCTGGGGTATGTAGGATGAGTTGATAGGTATCTAGTTGTATTAGTGGGATGAGGTGAGTCTAGGCTCCTCCTACCCTGCCACCATCTTCCTTTCTCTAAGACATTTTTTCTAAAGAATCCCTTCAATTACAAATTATTAAAACTAGACAAGAACTCCTCTTTTAAATTTCCCCTCATGTTAGGGGAGAAAAACGACTGGCAAGCAGAGAGACATGTGATTTGAAGTATAACAGCTGAACAACTAGTAAAAGTTTAATAAGCAAAACGGAACCTTTTATCTGAATTCAAGTAACTGCAATTCTAAAAGAAAGGCAGCATTGAGTGCTTTTAAATCAATAATCTTCATTCTCCCTTCATCAGTGATGACATAAGGAGAACGTTATGGAATAATTTCTAATCTTTTCATTAGCGAAACAAATGTATTGTCCTTTGGCACACTTAAATTAAATATAATTTCTCCTTTATCTTACTGCAAGCTTATTTTTCAGGGAAGGTAGTAAGACTATCTCATCTTTATATCGTACTAGAATGCTTCTCCATATCATATAGGTTCACTTTGAAATTTTTTTGTGATTCAAATTGCTCGCCTACTATTTGTCTCTGATAATTTGATTGTTTTTAAAAATATTTAATTTATTTATTCATGAGAGACACACACAGAGAGACAGAGGCAGAGACACAGGCAGCGAGAGAGGTAGACTCCATGAAAGGAGCCTGACGTGGACTCAATCCTGGGTCTCCAGGATCACGCCCTGGGCTGAAGGCAGTGCTAAACCACTGAGGACCCGGGCTTCCCTGATAATTCAATTAAATGCAACAAGATATTTTACAGGTGTATTCTTGACATAATGTAATGAAATGTTTATTCTATTAATTACGTATTGACCTATCAAAGTACAGCTATGCATATCTTTCTATTTCAGTAAAAGAAGATGGATACAGGCAACTCTGTTTTCCAAGAATGTAGGATCTGTGCCAAGAACGGGATCGGCGCCAGTCTTGTATGCACAAGAACCAGGTCAAAAGAGTATCTAATTGTGAACTTTAAGATGATGGATTAGCAAGACTTCCAAACAGGAAGGCTGATAACCCAGAGTTAATCCTTTATATCCTAGATGGTGAAATCTATGGGTGAGTCTATGCATTATAACAAGTTAATAAAACACAACGAAGTACATAGTAGACAGTGGATCCTACAACCAAGACGATGGAAATGGATGCGGGAGGCACTGAGTGAGAAACTACAGGTATTACTGGAGAAGAGAAACGGGACTCTATCTTTTTGAGCCTGGCTTCTCATTGTGTCAGGTAGTCAGCAAGACATAAGCTGGCAAAAGGCTCCTTCAAAAAGTATAAGTCTCTACAGGAGTAAAGTTAGGTTCTACTACATTGACTTATTACATAATTGTAATATAAATGAGTGGTAATTTGCAAGAGGACTAGGAAAGAATTCTCATAAAATTTGATTTGGTAGTGGCCTAAGGATAGACATATAGGTCAATGTATTAGAATTGAGAATCTAAAAATAAACTCTCAAATTATAAGGGGATCCCTGGGTGGCGCAGCGGTCTGGCGCCTGCCTTTGGCCCAGGGCGCGATCCTGGAGACCCGGGATCGAATCCCACGTCGGGCTCCCGGTGCATGGAGCCTGCTTCTCCTCTGCCTGTGTCTCTGCCTCATTCTCTCTCTCTCTGTGACTATCACAAATAAATAAAAAAATTAAAAAAAAAAAACTCTCAAATTATGGTGGATTGATTTTCAACAAGGGTGTCGAGACACTAAAATGGAATAAGAATAGTCTTTTTAACAAATGGTACTGAGACAAATGGATATCCACACACAAAGTAATAAAATTAGACCTCTACCTCACAACATATGTACAAACTTAACATGAAATATTAAGAGCTAGGGATCCCTGGGTGGCACAGTGGTTTGGCGCCTGCCTTTGGCCCAGGGCGCGATCCTGGAGACCCGGGATCGAATCCCACATCGGGCTCCCGGTGCATGAAGCCTGCTTCTCCCTCGGCCTGTGTCTCTGCCTCTCTCTCTCTCTCTCTCTGTGACTATCATAAATAAATAAAAATTGAAAAAAAATATTAAAAAAAAAGAAAAGAAATATTAAGAGCTAAAATTATAAAACTCATAGAAAAAACAGGTGTGTATGTTCGTGATTGCATTTGGCAACAGTTTCTTAAATATGGCATCAAAAGACAGAAACAGATTAAGGATTTCATCAAAATCTAAAAAATAAAAGCTTCTATGCTTCAAATGTAACCATCAAGCAAAAGTGAAAAGGCAAGGTGATGAATAAAATATTTGAAAATCATATCCCTGATAAGGGGTCTGTAGTTAGGATATAGATAGAACTCTTACAATAATGAAAAGACAGTCCAATATAAAAATGGGCAAAATAAATGATTAGTTCTTTAAGCAAGATATAGAAATGAATAATGACCACATATAAAGTGAGATGCTCAACATCACTAGTTCTAAGAAATATGCAAATTAAAACCACAAGACAGATGGAACTCAACAAGTATATTATGCTAAGTGAAATAAGTCAGAGAAAGACAAATACCATATGATTTCACTCCTATGTGGAATTAAGAAAAAAAAAAGCCAACAACAGATGAACATAGGGGAAGGTGGAAAAAAAGGAGAGAAAGAGAGGCAAACCATAAGAGACTCTCAACCATAGAGAATAAACTAAGTGTTGCTGTCGAGGTGGGCAGGGGGGACTAGATGAGTGATGGGTATTAAGGAAGGCACTTGTACTGATGAGCACTGGGTATTTAAGTGAGGAATCACTAAATTCTACTCCTGACACCAAGATTACATGATATGTCAACTAACGAGAATTCAAATAAAAATTTGAAACAAATGAAAATACCCCTACAACGTGTCATTTTACACCCAATAGAATAGCTATAACAAAAACAACAGATAATGACAAACATTGACAAGAATCAGGGAAAATGAGAATCCTCAAACACTGGTGACATAAATGTAAAATGGTGCAGCCAGTTTGGAAAATAGTCTGGCAGTTCCTCAAAAGGTTTAAACCAAAAATGTTAAAGGTCCTTTAACATATGAACTAACAATTCCATTTATAAGTATATACCCAAGAGAAGTGAAATGTTCACGCAAAAGCTTGTACATGCGTATTCACAACAGCATTATTAACAACAGCCAAAAAGTGTAACAGCTCAAACGTCCACCAAATGATAAATACATAAATAAAACGTGGGCTGTCCATATGGTGGGATAGTATTCAGAAATAAAAAAATAATAAAGTTCTGACACATGGCACAAAATAAATCTAAAAACATGCTAAACCAAAGAAGGCAGTCACAAAGGATCAAATATTTGGTGATTCCATTGAGATGACCTGTCCAAAATCAGCAGCAAATCGATAGAGACAGAGACTAGAACGGTGACTACCTATGGCTAAGAAGAATAGGGAGGGGGAAACTAGCATGACGTGCCAGTTAAAGGGCATAGGGTTTATTTTTACGGTGACAAAATGTTCTAAAATGGATTGTGGTAGTCTTTGAATATGCATCTTTTTTTTTTAATTTTTTTTTTAATTTTTTATTTATTTATGATAGTCACATAGAGAGAGAGAGAGAGAGAGAGAGAGAGAGGCAGAGACACAAGCAGAGGGAGAAGCAGGCTCCATGCACCGGGAGCCCGACGTGGGATTCAATCCGGGGTTTCCAGGATCGCGCCCTGGGCCAAAGGCAGGCGCCAAACCACTGCGCCACCCAGGGATCCCTGAATATGCATCTTATGTTCATTATATCTCAATAAAGTTATTACCAAAAATATATATCAAGTATGTAAGATTACTAGGAAAATCTGTATTTTACTGCTCAAAGCACAGAGGGATTTATTTCCCAATGATTTTAGAGTCCCAAAACTAATTAAAAATTACCTTCTGTCTTAGCATATTAATCTGAATTTCCATTTCCGTTTGACTGGTTTTTAAATCTCCATAGAAAGGAAGCTCTCCATTTTCATATTTACTTAATATCCTTCTTAACATGTTTATTAAGTGGTTCTTAAGCCTGCAGAAGGTATAGAATGAGTAAGTCAGGTCCTTTAAGAAGAAATATTTAATACTTATTTAAATAGATAATATGTTCTATCACATAAACAAATCTATACTTATGATATCTCATTTGTTCCAATCTCTCATTGTTTGAGAGAATACCAACTAAATTACATTGCTAAGTAAAAAAATATGGAAAAGATTTTTATGACACATATGGCAGTTGAAGGGTTAACAGGGTAACTATATTAAGAGTTCTTGTAAGTTATTATTAATATCTATTTTCAGTATGTGAATATAAAAATTAATCTATTATTAGGTAGTAGAGGCTAGTAATCCACGGTGAGGAAGAAAAGCATCCTCATCTATTAATGTTTTATAAAGACACAAAAATACATTTTGGTACCCACCTACCCCAGTCTAAAAGAAGGAAAGAAAATACAGACAAAAAACATCAAAGGAGATCATTCAAAACAGAAAGAGAAACAGGAAAGAAAAATATTTATAAAGTTTGAATTCAGAGGAAGAAGGAAGAGGCAGAGCTTTAGAAGAAAGGAAATCAGCAGAGAGAGAATGTATGATGATGGCCTATGAGACTGTTTTAAACAAAAATCTAATACCTTGGCTAGTACATTCTTAGGAAAGTGAAGGATGCCAAACAATGCAGAGAAACAAAGTTGAATGACAGAAAAGTTTTGGCGGATCAGAGCAAAACTTAAATACTCAGCAAATAAGCAGAAAGGAAGCCAGGTGGGAGCTTCAGAGACATCGGAAAGACTTTTTTAAAAATCTGAGTAGTGAAGTTGCTCATTTTATTCTTCATGAAGTCAGACATGTATTTTTGTATGAATGACATATTTTATAACTAGAAAACGCAGGAAGAAAATGTAAGCCACTTGAGTCAGAGATGGCAGAGCAAGAGGAGAACATAGTTTTGTCTGATCCCAGAAATTCAGCCAGAGAGCTTTCAAATCATTCTGAACACCTGTGAAATCAACCAGACATCTAAGGAAAGAATTGCAGCATTTCTACAAATAGAAAAGTGACCACTTTTTGCAAGACTTGGTTAACTTTCACCTTCAGAGTTACATTCTATTCTTTCACCGTACTTAATTTTATTTCTATATACATGTAAGTCCTGCTTGTTTTTCCTTTGGGATATATTTCTCTAACAAAAAGACATAGGATATGGTATATTGCTCAGTTCTGTTCAACTGGGTGATAATATCCTTTTTTAAAAATTTATTCATGATAGTCACAGAGAGAGAGAGAGAGAGAAAAGAGAGAGAGAAAAAAGACAGAGAGAGAGAGGCAGAGACATAGGCAGAGGGAGAAGCAGGCTCCATGCACCAGGAGCCCGACGTGGGATTCGATCCCGGGTCTCCAGGATCACGCCCTGGGCCAAAGGCAGGCGCAAAACCACTGCGCCACCCAGGGATCTCTGATAATATCCTTTTTATTTTGACTTTTAATTTCCATTTTTACACTTACATTCTAGACTTTCCTTGTATTTAATTTTATTTTTGTATATATACAAGGTTTCCTCTTAACCATTTGGGGATGCAATTTCCTAACAAAAAGACCAAAATTCACATAGTATCGGTGTACTGCTCTGCTCTCTTGATCTCTCTAATTCTATTATCTCCTTTGTTAACCTTTAAATTGGCTTCGGGTCTCTTCTGATTTGTTTAGCATGTATTTATCTGGGGTCATTCTTGATATTTTTCTATTCTGTTCTCTCACTCATCTCTTCTTCTCTGGACAGAATGACAAGATGGAAAAACTCACCGCCACAAAGAGAACAAGAGGTAGTACTGACTGCCTGGAACCTAATCAGCATGGATAGAAGGAAGAGGCTGGAGCGAGAGTTCAGAATAATGACCATCAAGATAATAGCTGGGCTTAAGAGACACTCAGAGGACACTAGAGAATGCCTTTCTGGAGAAATAAAACAACTGATATCTAATCAAGTTGAGATAAAAAAGGCTAATCTTAGTGAGATGCAATCAAAAATGAAGGTTCTAACTGCTAGGATAAATGAGGCTTCACAGAGAAGTAGTGATATAGAAGACAAAACAATGGAGAATAAAGAAGCTGAGGAAAAACAAGAGAAACAACCACTGGACTATGACAGGAGAATTTGAGAGATGATTCGTACCACACAGCAAAACAATGTTAGAATAATGGGGATCCCAGAAAAAGAGGGGAAGGAGGGGGCAGAAGGCATATTTGAGCAAATTATAGCAGAGATCTTCCCTCATCTGGGGAAAGAAACAGGCACTCAAGTGCCAGGAGGCACAGAGAACCTTCCTCAAAATCAATAAAAAATAGGTCAATATCTCCAAGCAAAGCTTGCAAATTTCAGACCCAAAGAGAAAATCCTGAAAGCAGCTTGGAACACGAGGCCCTGAACTAAGAAGGAGAGAAATATTCAACTGGCAGCAGATCTATCCAAAGAGATAGCAGGCCAGAGAGAGCTGGCATGATATACTCAGGGTGCTCAATGAGAAGAATCTACAGCTAAGAATTTTATCCAGCAAGGCTCTCATTCAAAATACAAGGGGAGATAAAAAGCTTCCAGCACAAACAGAAACTAAAAGAATTTGTGATCCCTAAAACAGCCCTGCAAGGGGAACCTTTAAGAAAACAGAGAGCCCAAAAATAACACAGACCAGAAAGGAACAGACACAGTACACCAAAACACAGACTTGACACGTAATACAATGGCACTACATCCATATCTTTCAATCGTTACTCTGAATGTAAACAAGCCAAATGCCCCAACCAAAACACACAGGGTATCCCAGTGGATTAAAAAAAAAAAAAAAAAGCAAGACCCATCGATATGCTATCTGTAAGAGACTCATTTTTAGACACAAAGAAAACCCCAGATTGAAGGTGAGGGGGTGGAAAACCATTTTATCATATTAAAGGACATTAAAAAAAAACTGAGGTGGCAATCTTGATATCAGACAAGTTGTATTTTAAACCAAAGACTGCATTAAGAGATGAAGAAAGACACTATGCCATAATTAAATGGTCTATCCAAAGAGAAAATTGAACAATTATAAGTTTTAATGCCTCTAAAGTAGGAGCAGCCAACTATATAAACCGATTTTCTGTTAAGATTTCATTTATTTATTTATTTGACACAGAGAGAGAACAGAAGCATGGGCAGCAGGAGAGGGAGAAGCAGACTCCCCACTGAACAGGGAGCCTGATGAGGGCTTCATCCCAGGACCCTGAGAACATGACCTGACCAAAGGCAAGGGCTTAACCGACTGAGCCACCCAGACCCCCTTATGAACCAATTAATATCAAAATTAAAGGAACACATTGATAGTCATACAATAATAGTAGGCACTTTAACACACCACTCACTGTAACGGCCAGATCATCTAAGCAGAAGATCCACAAGGGCACAAGGGCTTTGAATGACACACTGCACAAAATGGACTTCACAGATAACTTCAGAGCATTCCATCCTACAGCAACAGAATACACATTCTTCTCGGGTGCACATGGAACATGTTCCATACTAGATCACGTACTGGGTCATAAATGAGGTCTCAACTGATACCAAAAGATTGGGATCATTCCCTGCATACTTTCAGACCACAATGCTTTGAAACTGAAACTTGATCACAAGAGGAAATTTGGAAAGAATTCAAATACACGGAGGTTAAAGAATCAAGCCAGGGAATAAAAGCACAGTTTTAAAAACCTCATAGAAACAAACAAAAATGGAAACGCAACTGCTCAAAACATCTGGGATGTAGCAAAGGTCATCCTAAGAAGGAAGTATATAGCAATACAAGTCTTTCTCAAGAAATGAGAAAGGTCCTAAGTACACAAGCTAACCTTACACCTAAAGGAGCTGGAAAAGAACAGAAGATTAAAACCTAAAACCAGCAGGAGAAGAGAATTCATAAAGATCAGAGCAGAAATCAATGAAATAGAAACCAAAGGAACAGTAGAACACATCAATGAAATCAGGAGCTGGTTCTTTGACAGAATAAGATCAATAAACCCCTGGACAGACATATCAAAAAGAGAACGGACCCAAAGAAATAAGATCGTGAATGAAAGAAGACAGATCACGACCAGCACCAGAGAAATATAGACAACTATAAGAACACATTCTGAGCAACTATATGCCAACAAAGTAAGCAATCTGGAAGAAATGGATCCCTTCCTATCAAAACTGAAACAGGAAGACACAGGAAACCTGAACAGACCCATAACCAGCAAGGAAATGGGAGCAGTCATCAAATATCTGCCAACAACCAAGAGTCCAGGACCAGGAGGCTTCCCAGGAGAATTCTACCACACATTCCAGGAAGAATTAATCTATTCTTCGGAGCTGTTTATAAAAATTAGTAATGGAAGGGAAACCTTCCAGTGTTCTCTGTGAGGCCAACATTACTCTGATCGCAAAACCAGAGCAAGACCCCACCCAAAAGGAGAATTACACTCCAATATCCCTGATGAACACGGATGCCAAAATTCTCAACAAGACACTGGCTGGGAGGATTCAACAGTACATTAAAGGATGATTCACCATGTCCAAGTGGGTTTTATGCCTGGGCTGCAAGGGTGATTCAACATCTGCAGATGAATCAATGTGATACACTACAGAAATAAAAGAAAGGATAAGAACCATAGGATCCTCTCAAGAGATGCAGAAAAAGCAGTTGACAAAGTGCAGCACCCTTTCCGGATCAATACTCTTCACAGTGCAGGGAGGAGGGGAGCATATCTCAATATCATAAAAGCCATCTACAAAAAGCCCACACCCGATGCTATTCTTAATGGGGAAAAACTGAGAGCTTTGCCGCTAAGGTCAGGAACACAACAGGGAGGTCCACTCTCTGGACAACCAGTGTTGTTCGACATAGCCTCAGCATTTAGACAACAAAAAGAAATAAAAAGGCGTCTGAATCAGAAAAGAACTCAAACTCTCACTTTTCTCAGAGGACATGATATCCTATGTGGAAAACCCAAAAGACTCTACGCCAACATTGTTAGGACCCTTTCCTGAATTCAGCAAAGCAGCAGGATAGGAAATCCATGCACAGAAATCAGTTGCATTTCTATACACTAACAATGAGATGGAAGAAAGAGAAACTGAGGAGTCAATTCCATTTACCATTGCACTAAACACCATAAGATACCTTGGAATAAACCCACCCAAAGAGACAAGGATCTGTACTCTGAAGAAGACAGGACATTCTGGAAAGAAATTGAGAAATCATAAAGAACTGAAATCATTCCATGTTCATGGATTGGAAGAACAAATATTGTTAAAATGTCTATGCAAGCTCGAGCAATCTCTACATTCAATGCAATCTCTATCAAAATACTACCAACTTTTTTTTTAAGATTTTTTATTTATTTATTCATTAGACACACACAGAGAGAGAGAGAGAGAGAGAGAGAGAGAGAGAGAGGCAGAGACACAGGTAGAGGGAGAAGCAGGCTCCATGCAGGGAGCCCAACGTGGCACTCGATCCTGGGTCTCCAGGATCACACCCTGGATTGAAGGCAGAGCTATACCGCTGAGCCACCTGGGCTGCCCCCAACTTCTTTGCATACAGCTGGAGTAAATAATACTAAAATTTCTTTGGAACCTTAGAAGACCCCGAATAGCCAAAGGTATGTTGAAAAACGTAGCCAAAGCTGGTGGCATTAGAAGCCAGCCTTTAAGCTCCATTGCAAAGCTGTGATCAACAGGACAGTATGGTCCTGGCACAAAAGCGGACATGTCAATCAATGGCCCAGAAGAGTAAATCCAGAAGTGGACCCTCAACTCTATGGTCCACTCCTCTTCAACAATACTGGAAAGAAAATCCAATGGAGACAAAGCAGTCTCTTCAACAAATGGTGTGGGAAAATCAGACCACCACATGTAGAAGAATAAAACTAGACCATTTTCTTACACCATACACAAAAATAGAGTCAAAATGGATGAAACACCCAAATGTAAGATAGGAATCCATTAAAATCCTAGAGGAGAACACAGCCAGCAACCTCTGTGACCTTGGCTGCAGCAACTTCTTGCTAGACATGTCACCAGACGCCAAAATGACCTACTGAGACTTCATCAAGATAAAAAGCTTTTACGCAGCAAGGAAACAGTTGACAAAACCAAAAGACAACTGACAGAATGGCAGAAGGTGTTTGCAAATGCCTTATCAGATAAAAGGCTGGTATGCAAAGTCTATAAAGAGCTAATCAAAGTCAACACCCAAAGAAAGATAACCCAATGAAGAAATGGGAAGAAATGAAAGGACATGTCTCCAAAGAAGACATACATATGGCCAACAGACACATGAAAACATGCTCAACATCAGTTGGCACCAGAGAAATACAAATCAAAACCATGGTGAGTTTCCCCCTCACACCTTTCATAATGGCCAAAATTAGCAAGTCTGGAAATGACAGATGTTGGCAGGAATGCAGAGAAAGGGGGATCCTCTTACGATGTTGGTGGGAATGCAACCTGGTGCAGCCACTCTGGAAATCAGTACCAGAGGTTCCTCAAAGAGTTGAAAAAGGAGCTACCTATGTAAAACCCAGCAATTGCACTAGAAGGTATGAATCCCAAAGATCACTTTGGTCAGGATCCAAAGGGGCACCTGCACCCATATGTTTATACCAGTAAATATCCACAATAGCCAAACTAGGAGATCCGATGTTCTTTGAAAGAGGTATGTATAAAGAAGGTGTGATATAAATAAATAATCATATTTATTTATTTATTGGACAGAGAGAGAGAGAGAGAGGGAGGGAGAGAGAGAACAGAATATTACTCAGCCAATAAATAATGAAATCTTGGGACCCCTGGGTGGCTCAGTGGCTGAGAGTAGGCCTTTGGCTCCGGGCATAGGGGAAGGGAAGGAAAAGTAAAACAAGATGAAATCAGAAAGAGACACAAACCATAAGTCACTCAATACTAGAAAACAAACTGTGGGTTGCTGGAGGGGAAGGGATTGGGGGCGATGGGGTAACTGCCTGATGGGGATTAAGGAGGGCACGTGATGGCATGAGCACTGGGTGTTACATAAGACTGATGAATCACTGAACTCTACCTCTGAAACTAATATTACACTATAAGTTAATTAATTTGAATTCAAATAAATAATATAAAATAAAAAGAAATACAAGCAAATCCAAGATAACTTTTGATGTTGTTATATGACACAGTTAAGTTTTTAGAGATTAGGATATCTGCTCTAAGAAAAGAACACTATTAAAAGGAAAGATTACCTAAGAACAAAGATATCTTGCAGAAAAAATTCACGGTGGACAATGAAAAGCGCAGTTGACAATATATGTCAAAGGCATTGTTGTTATTATTTAAGGAATCACGGAAGAGTAAATGTAGTATTTTGGCAAGAATTTCTATTTAGGTTTTTATAAACTACAATTACAGATAAATTAGTTAATTAATGGTTAAAGTGATGTGAAATATTAGTCTTACCCAGTATTCTCTTTTTCCAATTCCTCATTTTTCTTCACTTCTTGATCCAACCTGAACTGCAAAGGCTGTTTTAACTCCATACATTTCTTTAGGTTTTCCTTTTCATCACCACACTTTGGAAACAATTTTTTAAGAACATTAGTTTCAAAAATCAAGAGACTCCTTCTTCTTTTATAAAATGCTATTTCTCATGAATCCATGAGTAATATGTGTTTAGACAGGTTTATAAAATACATATAAAATGTAGGTTATGAACCAAATGTCAATGAAAAGAAATCTCAAAAATAAGGATGTTTGTTAAAACAGCTTCAACTGAGTTTATATTTTCATCATTTTTGTTTCTAGAATTTAAATTGCCAAAATTTACTTGGGAAATACAGAGGTTTTTAATCCACATTAATGAAAAAATCTTTAAGGTGGCTATACTTACATCTGAGTTTCTAGAGATGTCCTAGAAGCAGTTTCACCAATGTCTTAAGATACTCTGGGTTTTGTGAGATCACAGCTTAAGATACAGTCTCTGAAAAATTCCCATACTGTCCCCATTATAATTTTGATGATCATCTGACTTTAGGATGAGATACTCTCCTTCTCTGCAAGCATTTCAAACATTTCTCTGCAAGATTTCAATGTCTTCTTTTCTATTGACCACTTTTCTCTCTAAATAAAATTCAAGGCTTCCCAATATTCTATAAAAACGTTTCCTTACTCTTGCAGCATTTTCGATCATCTTGCTTTTCCCCTTTCACTGGACTCGAACATTCTTTAATGTGTCATCTCAGCCACAGATTCATCTTTTCATCGCGTCTTTTACACTAAAATCTGACTTTCAATCCTGGAATTCCACTAAAAAGTTTTGACAATCATCAAGGATCTGTTTTTACAAGTCCTGATCCTGCTTTACTTCTCAGCAGCAGCTCAAAACAATGCCACATCTTCCCTCTGCTCTTCTAATCCCATTTCATTTCTAAATGACAGCAAACGCTGACATTCAGTCCTTGGACCCTTGCTATTCCTCTTTTTCACATCCTCTCAGAGTTCTCCAAATCCCAAGGCTTCAAAACCAGATGCTCTATTCTATACTTTCAGCCTTGACCCATTTACTGAGGTCATGTGTATGCTTCCATCTTCCTTCTAGTTCCTCATAGACAATATTTTCAACCACACATTCAATACCTGTTACCTGATGTGCATTACCTTTCTAGTTAACTAATCTGTTATTTTTATATATTTTTTTAATTTATGTATTTGAGAGAGAGAGAGCATGAATGGGGAGAGGAGCAGATACAGAGTGAGAAGCAGACTCCCTGCTGCAGAGGGAGCCTGATGTATACAGGACTCGATTCTGGGACCTTGAGGTGATGACCTGAGCCTAAGGTAGATGTTTAACCCACTGAGCCACACAGGCACCTCACACAGTTAATCTTGTACATTTTATCTTGACTCTTTTTGGGATTACTTTGAGTTATTTTTTAAAGATTTTATTTATTCATTTATTTATTCATGAGAGGTACGGAGGGAGAGGGCGGGGGGGCAGGGAGAGAGAGGCAGAGAGAGAGAGAGAGAGAGAGAGAGGCAAAGAGACAGGTAGAGAGAGAAGCAGGCTCCATGCAGGGAGCCCCATGGAGGACTCCATCCCAGGACTCCAGGATCATGCCCTGAGCTGAAGGCAGACGCTTAATGAGAGAGACACCCAGGCATCCCGAGTGTATTTTTTTTTAATTTTTTAAAATTTATTTATGATAGTCACACACACACACACACACACACACACACAGAGAGAGAGGCAGAGACACAGGCAGAGGGAGAAGCAGGCTCCATGCACCGGGAGCCCGACGTGGGATTCGATCCCGGGTCTCCAGGATCGCGCCCTGGGCCAAAGGCAGGTGCCAAACCGCTGTGCCACCCAGGGATCCCAGTGTATTATTTTTTAATCTGGGGGGGGGGCACCTTTACCCTCAGGATGCTGACCATTGTACTTTGTCTTGCTTTTCTTTTATAATGCAAAAGTTCAAAAAAAAATAATGCAAAAGTTCTTCCCAAGGGTTGGATTATGAACGGTTTGCCTTTGTTTCCTTTTGAATACTTTCCTATTCCATAGAGACGTGAACTTACGGAAGTCTTCTTCTAAGTTCTTTTCAGACACATACTTGACTATTTTCTTCAGAGGCTTAAGTCAGCTAGAGCTAACTCTTCTTCCCAATCCATATTTCTTCACCTCAAAATGGTGTCCATGAAATATCTTAACACAGATGTAGTCTCTGTCCTGGGGATTCATGAGGTGAGAACCTTCTAGAGAAATTAGGGCTATGAACTAAGTTGCTGGAAAGCTATTTAAGTTTTTATTTTATAGGGTAAGCTTAAAGTGGCTAATCATTTTATACCATAACCCTAATTCATTTCTATAGGAATATGCAGAATTATCTATGGATATTCTTACAAACTCTGTAATATGTGGTGGCTTCCTAATAGATTCCTGTGTGATATTGTAGGGGGACAACTCATGGCACTCTCAGTCAGAGATAAGAATCCTTGTCAAGTTAACTGCATGAAAAGTACAGTAAAGCAACTTGAGCAGTTTTATATGAAGTCAGGAAAAAAAGTTTTTTTCGATGTTTCTTTGGCCACAGAAAGGACCAGTCAACAGAATGTGCTAGTTCCCCTGATAGGTATGATTGTTTAATGAAATTTGCATGTACCTAACTTATGTCACTGAAAGAAACTAGTTGTAGGTCCATCTACCTCATAGTTCCAACTTAGAAGTCCCAAAGCAATCTTCTCATCTTAAATCATTGGTAGCCACTCCTACAAAGGACGGTATGAATGGCACGATAATCCTGTACTGCTTATAAATGGTTATATAGTTTTCACTACCTATCAATAAACTGGAGTCCTGGATTGCACATTAATCTTTTCTGAGATTGGACTGTTAAATCTCTGAAAGTATGATTAACTCAAGGTAATAGAAAAACATTCGTTTCTGAACTTGCAATGAATGCTAGGAGCACTAGGTTACTCTCTAAGGCCCTGACTGAGCAGTCATTTCTACTTTTTCACTGGCATCTCTTTTCCTTTACAAAATCCAACAAGGAGAAAACTACATCCCTTTGAGAAAAATGTTTGCATAATTACCTAGTAGTCATTCTGCTTTTTTCTAAGATTCTATTTATTTATTTATGAGACACACACAAACACACTCACACACACACACACACAGAGGCAGAGACACATGCAGAGGAGGAGCAGGCTCCATGCAGGGAGCCCCATGTGGGACTCAATCCGGGGACTACAGGATCATGCCCTGGGCCCAGGGCAGGCACCAAACCACTGAGCCACCCAGGGATCCCCCTCGTAGTCATTCTTAATGAAGGCAACACACTACCAATTTGTAATTACAAATCACCACAAATTATTAGTAAAGTAATTCATTCTCAAAATCTCAGTGAAGGGTTGAGATTACAAGAGAAAGTCAGCATTCAAGATCAAATTATTACTCAAAGTTTGGGGAATTTTAAACATATTGAAAAATATTAGCAGGGACTCAGACATTAGTATACCAATATTCATAGCAGCATTACCAACAATAGCTAAGAGGTAGAAAAACCCAAATGATCACTGACAGATAAACAAAATGTGATATATATATATATAAAATACTGTTTTGCTTAGGCTATCACAATCCTTTTTATTAAAATCTTACTACAAAAATGATTAATTTATGCATTCAGTCAACTTTATCTATAAAGAGAAATTATACCAAGAGTAGTTAAATAGCAACCATATGAATATAATAAATATTTTTATGAGTGAGAATTTTCATATTATCCAAAATGTTCTTATACACTACTACTAGAGATATAAAAATTCCTTCTCCTTAGGACAGAAATTAAGAGACTGACTTACCGAACTTGAACTTAACAGGTCTTTCTGAAGCTGTTCAATTTGGCCTGCTTGCTCCTTGACTGTAACTTTTAACTCGGCATTTTCAACTTCAAGCCTAAAATGCATATTTTAAAATATTTATTCTCAGACACAAATTTTAAACATACCACATAATTTCTAAACAAACATCTAAAGGTCTTACATAAATTCTTAGAAATTTAAAAAGTAGATTTGGCAATTGTGCCATTTTTCTGGTTGTGTTTTGGGGTTAATGTACAAAATTTAAAGATCGTAAGCAAAAAAGAAAAAAAAAGGATCGTAAGCAAAAATTATGCATTTCAAAATCCCACAAAGCTGATATTTTTACCCAGCTAAACAACGATGTATTTATCATAATGGATATATTTCTCATACTATACTACTTATCTGCTTTATAAATACTCAAGTTATTTTCTGTGCTGCTTTCACTTGTCCTGTTGCGGGACGCCTGGGTGGCTCAGTGGTTGAGAGCCTCCCTTTGGATCAGGGCACGATTCTGGAGTCCCAGAATTGAGTTCTGCATCAGGCTTCCTGTAGGGAGGCTGCTTCTCCCTCTACCTATGTCTCTGTCTCTCTCTGTGTCTCTCATGAATAAATAAAATCTTAAAATAAATTGCATACTTTTTTATGTCATCTCTGAACTTCTGAATGCACCTTACAACATTTGTTTGTAACTCCTTTGCTTCTTGTCGCTAAAAAAGAAAAGAAATACTTTTAACTACTGACAATCTAGTATAAAACCACCATCATCTGTTTTTGTAAATACAATGTCACTGGACACAGCCACATTTTCCTCTACATACTGATTTAAGGCTTCCCCAGAATTATACTGCTACAATAGAGACCTATGACTTGCAAAGCCCAAAATATTTACAATCCCCTGACAGAAAAGCTTTCTGAGCACTCTTCTAGTATTAAAAAACAACATTCTAACGTTTTTAAATTATATTTTATCAGGTACACATACAAATTTACGTATTGTTCAAAGGCAGAAAGACAGGAAATTACCTTATGGTAAACTTTTCTAGTTTTCTATTCCAAGCACCACATCAATTATAATTTTAAATATTCACATTTACAAATCACCATGGGCATTCCAGTGATTATACAAGTTAACATGCTGCTTTCAGGGACACTCAGATATTTCAAGTAACAGCTTCTGAGGCAGGATCTCTGTAGGAACCAGAATGCCTGGATTTGAATTCCCAGCTCCCCTGGGCATTTGCTGTTTGACCTTGAAAAATTACTTCAAATTCTGTGTCTCAGTTTCTTCATGTGTAAAATGAAGTTAATAATAGTATCTACCTCACTGTGATAGTCGGAAGTTTAAATTAGGGAATATACATAAACTACTTAGAAGAGTATGTGGCACATACCAAATTCTAAGTGTCTGCAATTAGCATTATTATTGTTGTTGTGTTTTACGTTCTAATGATATTTGATATTTTAGGCAGACGGCAGGCCAATGAAAGTGGTCTCTTACACAAGTTATATTGAAATCATTCTTCATACCACTGAAAGCGGTAGCAAATGGGGAGCATAAGGCCCAGGATATAGCCTCAGGACTTCAAAACACTTTCACTACAGGTGCCTCAGTGGCTCAGTCAGTTAGGCATCTGCTGTGGGCTCAGATCATGATTTTGGGGTCCTGGGATTGAGACCCCAACATCAGGGTTCCTGCTCAGCAGGGAGTCTGCTTCTTCCTTTCTCTCTGCCCCTCCCCCTGCTTGTGCACTCATGTTCTCTCTCTCTCTCTCTCCCTCTCCCTCTCTCTCTCTCTCTCTCAAGTAAAATATTAAAAAAAGGGACGCCTGGGTGTCTCAGCGGTTATGTATCACTTGAACTGGGACTTGGCTCAGGCTTGATCCTGGAGTCCTGGGATCAAGTCCCACATCAGGCTTCCTGCATGGAGCCTGCTTCTCTCTCTGCCCGTGTCTCTGCCTCTCTTTCTGTCTCTTATGAGTAAATAAACAAAAGTTAATTTTTTTTAAATCTTCAAGAAAAAACTTTCAAAAATTCCACTAGCCAATGGTACTTTCCTCCACTTATAATAATTTTAATTTACCTCCTCTCTATACTACTCAGTGAACAATGCTCATGGACTACAGTGCAAACAGTAACTCCTACACTGAGTGATACATAACTTACATGACCATCAGAGGCAAGGTAAAGCCACTGACGTGGAAATAATGGACTCTTGCTAAACCAATGTTCCCAAATCATTTTATGTTCATATTGTTCATCTTAGCAACTGTTTATGTTAGAGGGCTTTAGCAAGTACTCTGATGAGTAGAGATTAAGGCTCCGTGGTGTGGCATATCAGAAAAGCTGCCCTCAGGGGCACCCGCTGGCTCAGTTAAAAGAACATCCAACGGTTAACCTTCAGTTCCTGTTCAAGCCCCACAATAGATGTAATGATTATATAAAATAAATAAACTTAAAAAAAAACCTGTCCTCAGAGCTTTATAGTTGGTAAAGTGCTGGAACTCTGTAAATCTCAGTTCTGGTTGCATAATGAAGGCAGGCATATTTAGACTGTTTTGCCATAATCAGAAAAAAACAGCATCTGATTGAATACTTTGTCCGATCGGATTAAATGCTTTCAGTTTTACACTTAACTGCTTAAAATACATTTAGAATACAGCTTTGTTATGTCAATGTGTTTCAATCAGAAATTACTGCTATGGTATAAAGTACTTAATTTTATCCTAAAAACTGTTAAGATATTCTCAAATTTAGGCAAGGACAGGTACCATACACATAAAATATTTTCCCTCTTAGATACATTTGTACATAAGAAGACAGAATTATCGCTCATGAAAAAAAATAAAAACAATGTAAAATAAAGGACTAAACTGGTCTGCACAGACTAGATAATACATGTAAAATAAAGGACTAAACTGGTCTGCACAGACTAGATAATACGGGTGAAGAAAGTAAGTTCAGGGGGAGTTACAATAATCAGAGAAAGCCTCATGGAGAATGAGAGACAATGAGCCAGGACTCAATAGTGTAGGATTAGGCAAGAGGAAGGGAAACTAAAAAGACAGAAAGGGTAGAATGAGTAAATAAAAAAGGGTGAGAGATGGTAAAATCACCCCAATTAACTTAAAGGATAAAATCTGATGGCAGAGAAATACAGATGTCCACACAACTAAACCAATGTTCACAGCAGCATTATTAATGGCCACAAAGTGGAAATAACCCAAAGGTGCATTAAATGATGAATGAACAAGGGCGTTAGCCCACAATGGAGGACTGTCTGACCAGAAAAAGAAATGAAGCACTGACAGATGCTAGAACACAGGCGAACCCTGAAAACAGGAAGTGAAAGAAGCGAGTCGCAAAGGACCACACATGGTGTGACTCCCTTTATAGGAAACATTCACAATAGGCAACTCTATGGAGACAAGAAGTAGACTTCTGGTTGCCCGAGGTCAAGGGCAACAGCTAAGGGTTTTTTTTCAGGGTGACGAAAATGTTCTGATGGCAGTGATAGTTGCAAAACCCTATAAATATACTCAGCGACAACAACACATGTTAAATGGGTCAACTGTATGGTAGGTGTATTTATAGCTCAATAAAGCTTTTAAAAAGAGTCAATGGCAGGACCTAGATAATTTTCTTAATTCTCTCTTTTGGCTTTATATACATCATCTGAATATTTCCATGCATTTTAATATATAAATATTAAAAATATAAATATTTTATAATATTTATAAATAAATATATTAAAAATAAATATATAAAAGGAAAAGAAAATGAAGGAAATGCCTCAGTTCCACTAGTCGTAACCTTTCTTTACAAGTTTTCCTGAAATCAGTACAGAGTCTATATCCATCAATAAAAGTGAAGATGAGAAGTAAGACGATTTTCTGAAACATTCTGTTAAACCTTATCTTCTGATTTCATCTAGCTCGCCTCATCATGGTAATAGAGATCTCAGTAGAAAACATTGTTTTTAGGGCACCTGGGTGGCTCAGTTGGTTTAGGCGTCCAACTCATGATTTCAGCTCAGGTCATGATCTCATTGGTGGTGGGTTTAAGCTGGCATGGGGCTCTGTACTCAGCAGGGAATCTCCTGGAGATTCTTTCTCTCTCCCTGTGCCCCTCCCCCTACTCATGAGTGTGCATGGACATGCATTCTTTCTCTCTCTCTCAAATAAATAAATAAATAAATCGTTAAAAAAAATCGTATAGCAGGAGAAAAAAGTCCCTCAATTTCTGTGAATGGGTAAATGCTATAAGGAAAAACATAGAACACAGAGAGAGCAGAATGAAAAGTCAGAATTTAATAAATAAGTGCATGGTGAAGACACTAAAATTATGCTAAATTGAAATGAAAATACAAAAGAAAGTGGTCCATGGAAATTAGCATCCTAAAACATTTATATTATTTAACCAGCTACAGAGGAACTGTTGACATGTTATATGTAATACATATGTGACTTTCGATTTGATCCAATGTTTTTAAATCCTGTACCTCATCTTCTAAATTAATACGATAATGTGATAACTCCGGTGAAGCCTGTGACATACATTGCTTTTTTAGGGCATCAGCCAGTTCTTGTTGAAGTTCTCTCATAACTACCTAATAAGACCTTCTGTTACTGATTTTAGAAATCATCCTATTATTATGTTAATAATATAATTCTAACGTATGTACTTTATCACCACATACATCAACTCACCTTTTATTCCTAGAATGTACACACTGCTAAGTGAATTCAGTTAAAGACACAAAAAGTGTTATCCCTCCTGCCTAGTCAGTATTATGTTACACAGATAATTATTTCAGCCCCACTCTCCATTCCTTGTTGATGAATTTGCAAAGCTTCCCAGCCTGCTGAAGTCTCAAAAAGAAATGGGTATTGTATAGGTGAGACTAGCAGTGGTAAATTCTACATTAATCAAATATTTTCTCTCTTTTTTATTAGAGGCTAAAATTAACTTCTAAGTTCTTCACATACTCAATCCTCTGCTCAAATCCTTCCAATAGGTTACTATCTCAGAACAAATGTGAAGTCATACTAATGGCCCTCAAGCCCCCTACATAACCTGGCTTCTGCCTCCCTCCTGGCCTCAGCTCCTAGAGATCCCTCCCCTGTTCATGCTCACTCCACTCCTGCTATACAAGAATCCTGCCATCCCTCCCTCAGTAGCCTGAAAATGGAGATCCAGTGCCAAATTAATAAATCACAAAGATACAATTCTATTGGAAAATTTTAAGCCCAAATGGTAGTTACCAATGGAGTTTTGAAATGAGCAAATTATTTGAAAAATGCTTAAATTATAAACCGTGGTGGGAAGATGAAATCAAATACAGCTTTGCTAAGTCACCAGTTATCCCAAATTATGATTTAGTGAAAAGCAGATGCCTTCAAAGAGTGAAAAGGTCACAAGAATAAATGATTTGAGACTAAACATTTAAATTTACATAAATAAAAATAAAAGTATGCTAACTGAAAATGCTTAAAAAGCTATCAAAAAAAAGTACTGAGATACAGCACCTACACTTCAGTTCATGTGACAAATCTGGAGTTAGTTGTCAAGGTAATCCACTTATTTGAACCTCAAGGTCAAAACACTCAGGTATGAGCATTTCCACTTATCTGTTCATCATGGTATTAAAACGTGGTGACAAGAATTAAAACTATTTTAGTAGTACTAACAATAAATTATTAATATCAGACTCCTTTCTTTAACAATGTATAACTTAACCTCTTGAAGTTTCTCATAGATGACGTGCATTTTTATTCAAATTAAAGCACCTTTCAGGTCTAATTTTTATTTGCTGGATACAAGTTATGAAGATTCAAAACTGACCCATAATCATTCAGGTCGTGATCTCGGGGTCATGAAGTGGAGCTCTGCACTGGGCATAGAGCCCACTTTGGATTCTCTCTCCCTCTCCATCTGCCCCACTCCCATTTAGGTGCAGGTGCACTATTTCTCTCCAAAAAAAAAAATAGTACTAATAAGCCATAACCAAACATTACTTTGAACTTTCTAATAGGAAGCTTGAAAAATATTTGTCTTTCTGAATACTTACTTCTCTTTCTTCTTTCTCATCTTCATATCTAAATGCTCTTTCCATTATCTGTTTACATTTATTGATTAACTCCTTATTTCTTTCTCGCAGTTGAAGAGCTCGTTTTTCACCTGCAACTCGAACCATTCTTACAATAACCTGAACCTGGTCTTTGAGATAAATTATAGTCTTTTCTTTACATTCCACTCTGCTGTAGGCATCATCTAGTTGCTCTCGGAGCAACATATTTTCACTTTGTAGTTGAGATAATTTCTCTTCTAAGGATTCATGCTTTCCCATGTATTCATTCACTTTACCTTGTTCGTTTTGAGATTTCTGCTCAATTTCCTTCTTCTGACCCTGTGTTTGTTTTGGGTTTCTTTGTAAATGTTCTAAAGCCAACGTCTTTTCTCTGAGAGCATCTCTTGTATACTGCAGCTCAATTTCTAGGGCATTAAGTTTACTTTCGACTTCAGAAAGTTGCTGAGAAAGCACCTCATTGTTATCTTTTAGGTTAGACATCTCAAAGTTCATTTTGTCCTGTAAATGACACCACTCATCTTTTGCTCTCTGGAAAGCAAGTTCTAGGTCTCTTTTTGATGCCTGACTTTGATCACGATCCTGTATAGCTGTAGCGACTCTAGCTCGGTATGATTGAAGTTTTGCTTCCAGTCTTTCTCTGTTTAGCTTTTCATCCTGCAATTTAGAGTTCAGCATGGTATTCTCAGTTGTCACAACATTCAGCTGCCCACTAGATTGGAATACTGTATTTGTTAATGTTACCTCATTCAGTTTTATGGCGTTTTGAAGACTGTCATTCTTTTCTTTTTCAGTTTCAGTGTCTTCACAATACCTCTTTTCCTGCTTCTGATTCCTTATTGTGTCTATTTCCAGTCTTAGCATGGCAAGTTCATCTTGCAACATGCGGTTTTCATGTAACAGACCTTTTTCTTTTTCATGAGGAGGAGAAACCTAAGTAAAACAAGAGTCTTTTAGCTGGAACTCAATAAAATGACATTATCATGATTTTCTCTGAAATCAAAGAATATCCTATGTTTATACAAGGAATGGGTTGCAGTTAAGTGGATATCCAACTGGAAAAACACAAAGTTGGATCCAAGCTCAAACTTTTATACAAGCATAAATTCCCCAAAGTTCAAAAGTTTAATTGAAAGCAATGAATGCATGAAAGGAAAAAGAAATCATGACAAAATCCTAAGAATCTCAGAATTGGAAAGGTCTTTCTCTGGTTTACAACAAACTCAGAAGGCTTGAAAGAAAAAAACTAATACATCTGACTACACTAAAATTGAGTTTATAGTCTCATGTCTAACACAGTCCACAGGAAAACCCTTAGCTCTGCATATATTTGGACAGATTCAATTTCCTAACCTCACTTTGTCCTGAGAATATTCCATACGTATTCGACTTTTCTAACATTTCTATACTCAGTTATAAGAATTTTATCTACTGATAACTAATAAATCTAGGCATTGTACTACAAACATGTCTGCACACATTAATTATCTCTTTTAGTTATCACAATTCCAGAATGGAGAGGTTAAAAATACTAAGTGAGCTGCAGGACATTCCCCAGGTCTTTGTACCCACTACCACTATTCTGGCACCAAACTGCAGCTACTTCTCTAGTGTGAATCTTAAATACAAAAGAAGCCTTGTATTTCAGGAGTGGCTGGGTGGCTCAGTCAGTTAAGCCTCTGCCTTCGGCTGAGGTCATGGTCCCCGGATCCTGAGAGCAAGTCCCGTGTCAGGCTCCCTGCTCCACAGAAAGCCTGCTTTTCTCTCTCCCTCTGCCTCCACTCCCCCTGCTTGTGCTCTGTCAAATGAATCCATAAAGTCTTTTAAAAAGAAAATAAAAAGCCTTATATTTCAAAATACCAATACTAACTAAGGTAAAATTTATGTAGCTCCTAGAAAAATCATGAGATTATTTGTGGCTGCAACTAATTTTATTTCCTCTTCAGATGTTTAAAATGGCAATAAATGCAGAAGAGGGGAAAATATACTGAGCTATTTTACTAGGAACAAAAGACTTATCAATAAATTATCAGTAAGTATATATTACAGCATATGATTATTTCAAAAGCTCCTTGTAGGGATCCCTGGGTGGCGCAGCGGTTTGGCGCCTGCCTTTGGCCCAGGGCGCGATCCTCGAGACCCGGGATCGAAGCCCACATCGGGCTCCTGGTGCATGGAGCCTGCTTCTCCCTCTGCCTATGTCTCTGCCTCTCTCTCTCTGTGACTATCATAAATAAATTAAAAAATTTTAAAAAAAAGCTCCTTGTAATGAAATCAGATACTACTTGGAGCAAATTGTTACTCATCTCAAAAGTAGGAGACTAACATCTGAAGTAAGGTCTTAAAACGGGCTACACTTTTCCTCCTGTTCATCAGTGGAAGTGTGAAACTAACCCCTCTATGAATATAGAGGTGGTGAAGGAATTGCCAAAAACTAAAACATATGTTGTTAGTAGCAAGAGTTTTGTGCTTATGGAAAGCTCATAAATTCCATACTATTTTCCAAAATAATAAAAACTTCTACTTCAGATAAGGGCATTATGAATGTCACTATTTGACACCTGCAGACAAATGCATTTAAATTAATGAATGGACTACAAACTTCACTCCTCCCTATATAGACCCGTATGTGTATGTATGTACGTATGTATATATGTATATACATACACACACACTCACCCACAAATATATATGTATTCTTTTAAAATCCTCTGTACTTACCATAATGTACAGGGTTGGTTTTTTAGAAATATACACATGCATGGAGAAAAATAATAATTCCAAAAAATAAAATATACATACGTACAAATACATACACACGTACTTCAAAATAACTAAAGAAAATACCTCAGAATTCATTTTAGTATGAGACATTTCTGACTCATTTCGTTTGCAAAGGTGATTGTTTAGAATCCCATCTTGGGTGGGGCGGGGGCAAGGTGAGGGAGGAGTAGGGATCCTCAAGCACCTGGCCCCACCAACTTACCTTGATAACTTTCAAATCATCCTGAACACCTACGAATTCGACCTGAGATTGATTGATGATTGATTTTTATTTACTTTTTTACTGGAGCTCGATTTGCCAACATATAGTATAACACCCAGTGCTCATCCCGTCAAGTGCCCCCCCCTCCCCTGGCAAGTGCCCGACCTGAGATTTTTTTTTTAAAGATTTATTTATTTATTTATGATAGAGAGAGAAAGAGAGAGAGAGAGGCAGAGACACAGGAGGAGGGAGAAGCAGGCTCCATGCTGGGAGCCCCACGTGGGACTCGATCCCGGGACTCAGCCCTGGTCAGCCCTGGGTCAAAGGCAGGCGCCAAACCGCTGAGCCACCCAGGGATCCCCCCGAACTGAGATTTAAAGAGAGAACAGTCAGAACGCTACAGAGAGAAGGGTTTTCGCTCCTAACAAGGTAGGGAGGCGGAAAAAAATAAAAAAGAATCAAGTGGGGAGGGGCACCGGAGGAGCCGGGCTGAGGCCTGCAGCGGGGAAAGCCTCCCAGGCGGGTAAGCGCAGCCCTGGAGAAGCAGACAAGTGGGAGCTTTAAAATCCGCCCCGGATTCCTCCGGGATGGAAAGGCGCTCAGCTGGAAACTCCGCCAGGACGTGGGGGGTGGGGACCTCCAGTCTCCGGGATCACTGACAGAGGAAGTGCGCAGGGTCGAGCGCCCCCCACACCGGCCCAGCTCCGTAAAGGGCTGGAGCGCGCTGCGCGGGGCCTCGGGGAGAAGCCGGTGTGTCGGGAGGGGCTCCGGGAGCCAGACTCCAGCAGCGCAGGCCCCGGACCCCAGGGGACACAGCCGGGATCCTGCTCTCCCCGGGACAGGCCGAGGCGGGGAGGGCCCAGGACAGCGAGGACACTCCTGCCCCTCCTGCCCCGGGAGCATCCAGGCCCCTGTGGACTGGGAGATGGGGGGAGTCACTGCAGGGGGCGCCCTCCAGGGCCAGGGAGACCTGGCCGCTGCCGGTGTGGTTGTCCCTCCTGGTGTCACCCGGTGCCTGGGAGAGGCGTGGCCGCCAGGGGACACGGGCCTCACGGGAGGTCAGGTCGGCTCCCCGTGACCCTGCACCCAGCAGGGGGCGGGGCAGCTCCCCAAGGTACACACACCTGAGAATCGGCACAGCCCGCCCCTCCCCCAGAAGACCAGCTGGAAGGACAGGGGAAGAGCAAGTTCCCCACCCAGCAGCGCTGGAAAGCTCCAGGGGAAGTCGAGGGATCTACAGTATATAGAACTAGAGGGTACCCCTCTTCCCCGCCCCCCCACCCATGTTCCAGTACAACTCATTTTTATATCAGACTGTAAGTTTCCAATTTTCTTTCTCTTTTCCCACCTTAACTACAATATTTTGCCACCTCTTCATTTTCAGGTTTCTTCCTTTTTGACTCATATTTTTACAATTACACGTCTTAGATAGATTTTCCACTTCTAGATTCCCTTCAACATACTCAACTTAATTTTGGGAGCTAGACGAGATATGTTTTGTGTGTGTGTGCTTTTTTTGTTTTCTCTACCTCATTTTGTTCTACAATGGCACAATACCTTCTAAAACAGGACGAGCATGCACCCAGAACCAAGTGGTATACCGTGCTGGTTCATTCTGTGAGACTATATTCTCTCTTCGTTCCCATTCTGCCCCCCTTTTTATCTCATTTATGTTTTGGGGAACAATGTTGGGTCTCTCTACAAGTATTTCTGGTTTATAGAAATTTGGGACTCAGTATCTTCTAACATACAGAACTTAATACACCCAGGACCAAGAGGATCACCCCCTAGGACCCCTCAGGTAGACTACATTCTCCCTCCACTACAACTTCATCACCACCACCATGTCCCAGTCCCCCCCAACATTTTATTTTTCTACTTCTTTTTTTCTTTTTCCCCTCTTTACCTTTGCTTTTTTTTCTCTTTTTTTCTTCCTTGGCATTCTTGGCCTTTTATTTTCTACTACTTTGTTTTAAAATTTGTTTTTCACTTTAGTGGTCATTTTGTGTTATTTTGTTCTTCTCTTCGTTTTCAATTTCATGTCATGGAACAGTCAGAATCATCGAAGGATAAGAAACCTTGGGTGGCTCAGTGGTTTAGTGCCTGCCTTCAGCTCAAGGCATGATCCTGGAGTCCCAGGATCAAGTGCCACATCAGGCTCCCTGCATGGAGCCTGCTTCTCCCTCTGCTTGTGTCTCTGCCCCTCTCTCGGTGTCTCTCATGAATACATAAATGAAATGTTTAAAAACAATCATCTAAGGTGAAATTGACTTAGATTGTGGTTGATATTCTTGACTCAGCCCGTTCATACAGCCACTCTGCAGTGAGCAAAATGACTAGAAGGAAGCTCTCACCACAAAAGAATCAGAAACAGTACTCTCTTCCACAGACTTATAGAATTTGAATTACAATTTGATGTCAGAAAGCCAATTCAAAAGCACAATTATAAAGCTAGTGGTGGCTCTGTAAAAAAGCAGAGAGTATTAAAGAAACTTCATGACTGCAGAATTTTGATCTACTTAGTCCAAAATTAAAAATTAATTAAATGAGATGCAATCCAAACTGAAGGTCCTAACAATGAGGGTTAATGAGTTAGAGGAAAGAGTGAGTGCCACAGAAGACAAGTTGATGGCAAAGAGGAAAGCTTAAGAGAAAACAGAAAAACAATTAAAAGACCATGAGGAAAGGTTAAGGGAAATAATCGAGAGCCTCAGAAGGAAAAAATATACGCATAATTGGGGTTCCACAGGAGGGCCAGAGGGCCAGAAAGGATATTTGAACAAATCATACCTGTGAACTTCCCTAATTTGGGGGAGGGAAAAAGGCATTCAGGTCCAGGAGACAGAGAGGTCCCCCACCAAGGGGAAGGGAAAAAAAGCAGAACTCGACATTTAATGGTGAAACAAGCAAATTCCAAAGAAAAAGAAAGTCCTTAAAACAGCAAGAAACAAGAGATTTCTAACTTATATGGGGAGAAATATTAGATTAACAGCAGACCTCTCCACAGAGATCTGGCAGGCCAGAAACAGCTGGCAGGAAATATTCAGGGTTCTACATGACAAGAACATGCAGCCAAGAATACTCTATCCAGTGAG
Organism: Canis lupus baileyi; assembly: GCF_048164855.1. Taxonomy (NCBI): domain Eukaryota; kingdom Metazoa; phylum Chordata; class Mammalia; order Carnivora; family Canidae; genus Canis; species Canis lupus. Next base: position 547,309 of record NW_027326411.1, on the reverse strand, counting down.
CCTTTGGTTCAGAATAGGATAAAGAGCTTCTAAGATAGGCAGAAGCTGAAAGAATATGTGACCACCAAACCAGCTCTGCAAGTAATATTAATGGGGACCCTGTAAAAGAAAGAGGAAGCCCAAAGAAATAATCCACAAAAGCAGGGACTGAATAGACATTACAATGACAGTAAATTAACATCTTTCAATAGGTACTCTGAATGTGAATGGGCTAAATGATCCCATCAAAAAACGCAGGGTTTCAGACTGGATAAAAAAATCAAGACCCATCTATTTGCTGTCTACAAGAGACTCATTTTAGATATAAGGACACCTACAGCATGAAAATAAAAGGTTGGAGAACCATTTACCATTCACATGGTCTTCAAAAGAAAGCAGGGGTAGCCATCCTTATATCAGATAAATTAAAGTTTATCCCAAAGACTGCAGTTAAGAGATGAAGAGGGACACTATATCATACTTGAAGGGTCTATCCAACAAGAAGATCTAACAATCATGAATATTTATGCTTCTAATGTGGGAGCTTCCAAGTCTATCAATGAATTAATAACCAAAGTAGGGGCATACTTAGATAATAATACACTAGTAGTAGGAGACTTAAACACGGCACGTTCTGCAAATGACAGATCTTCTAAGCACAACATCTCCAAAGAAACAAGAGCTTTAAATGATACACTACACCACATGGATTTCACAGATATTTACAGAACTTTACATCCAAAAGCAACTGAATACATAGTCTTCTCATGGAACTTTCTCAGAATAGGCCACCCGATACCAAAACATTGGGACTGTCCCCTGCATATTTTCAGACCACAATGCTTTGAAACTAGAACTCAATCACAAGAAGAAATCTGGAAGAAACGCAAACACAGGGAGGAGAAAGACCATCCTGCTGAAAGATGAATGGGTCAACCAGAAAATTAGAGAAGAAATAAAAAGATTCATGGAAACTAATGAAAATGAAGATACAACCATTCAAAATCCTTGGGATACAGCCAAAGCAATCCTAAGCGGGAAATGCATTGCAATACAAGCATCCCTCAAAAGATTGGAAAAAAACTTCAAAGACACAAGCTAACCTTGCACCTAAAGGAATTGGAGAAAGAACAGTAAATAAAACCTACACCAAGCAGAACAGAGAGAGTGAAGATTTGAGCAGAACTCAATGAAATAGAGACCAGAAGAACTGTGGAACAGATCAACAAAACCAGAGGTTGGATCTTTGAAAGGAAGAATAAGATACGTAAACCATTAGCCAGCCTTTTAAAAAACAAAGGAGAAAAGACTCTAATTAATAAAATCACGAATGAAAAAGGAGAGATCACCACCAATACCAAGGAAAACCTAACCAAAGAGATAAAGGATTTATACCCTAACAACTACAGAACACTTCTGAAAGAAATCCAGGAAGACACAAAGAGATGGAAAAATATTCCATGCTCATGGATTGGAAGAATTAATATTGTCAAAATGTCTATGCTAACCCAGGGCAATTTACATTCAATGCTTTCCTATCCATATACCATGGACTTTCTTCACTTTCTTCAGAAAGCTGGAATAAATAATCTTAAGATTTGTGTGGAATCAGAAAAAACCCCGAACAGCTAGGGGAATATTGAAAAAGAAAACCAGAGCTGGGGACATCACAATGCCGGATTCCAAGTTGTCTTACAAAGCTTTGATCATCAAGACAGTGTGGTACTGGCACAAAACCAGACAAATAGATCAATAGAACAGAAGAGAGAATCCAGAAATGGGCCCTCGAATCCATGGTCAAATTATATTTGACAAAGCAGCAAAGACTATCCACTGGAAAAAGGACGCTCTCTTCAATAAATGGTGCTGGGGGGGATTCCTGGGTGGCGCAGTGGTTTGGCGCCTGCCTTTGGCCCAGGGCATGATCCTGGAGACCCGGGATCGAATCCCACATCAGGCTCCCGGTGCGTGGAGCCTGCTTCTCCCTCTGCCTATGTCTTTGCCTCCCTCTCTCTCTCTCTGTGACTATCATAAATAAATAAAAAATAATAATAATAAAATAAATAAATAAAATAAATGGTGCTGGGAAAACTGGACAGCCACGTGCAGAAGAATGAGACTAGACCACTCTCTTGCACCACACGCAAAGATAAACTCAAAATGGAGGAAAGATCTAAACGTGAGACAGGAATCCATCAGAATCCTAGAGGAGGGATCCCTGGGTGGCGCAGTGGTTTGGCGCCTGCCTTTGGCCCAGGGCGCGATCCTGGAGACCCAGGATCGAATCCCACGTCGGGCTCCCGGTGCATGGAGCCTGCTTCTCCCTCTGCCTGTGTCTCTGCCTCATTCTCTCTCTCTCTCTCTGTGAGTATCACAAATAAATAAAAATTAAAAAAGAAAAAAAAAAGAATCCTAAAGGAGAACACAGGCAACAGCCTTTGTAAACTCGGCCACTGCAGCTTCTTGCAAGATAGATCTATGAAGGCAAAGGGAAACAATAGCAAAAATAAACCATTGGGACCTCATCAAGATAAAAATCTTCTGCACAGCAAAAGAAACAGTCAACAAAACTAAAAGATAACCTACAGAATGGGAGAAGTTATTTGCAAATGACCTATCAGGTAAAGGGCTAGTATCCAAGATCTATAAAGAACTTAGTACACTCAACAGCAAAGAAACAATCCAATCATGAAATGGGCAAAAGACATGAGCAGAAATTTCACCAAAAAAGACATACAAATGGCCAACGAGCACATGAGAAAACACTCCACATCACTTGCCATCAGGGAAATACAAATCAAAACCACAATGAGATACCATGTCACACCAGTGAGAATGGGGAAAATTAACAAGACAGGAAACAACAAATGTTGCAGAGGAGGTGGAGAAAGGGGAACCCTCTTGTACTGTTGGTGAGAATGTGAACTGGTGCAGCCACTATGGAAAACTGTGTGGAGGTTCCTCAAAGAGTTAAAAATAGAGCTACCCTATGACCCAGCAATAGCACCACTCGGGATTTACCCCAAAGATAGAGATGCAGTGAAAAACCGCGACACCTGCACCCCAATGTTTATAGCAGCATTTTCCAGAATAGCCAGACGGTGGATGCAGCCTGAGTATCCATCAAATGATGAATGGATATAGAAGATGTGGTCTATATATAAAATGGAATATTACTCAGTCCCTAGAAATGACAAATAACCAGCATTTGCTTCAATGTGCACGGAACTTCAATGTGCATGGAACAAACTAGGGGTGGTGGAAGGGGAGGAGGGCAGGGGGTGGGGGTGAATGGGTGACGGGCACTGAGGGGGGCACTTGACGGGATAAGCACTGGGTGTTAGTCTGTATGTTGGTAAATTGAACACCAATAAAAAATAAATTTATTATAAAAACAAGAAGTAAAGAAGAGCAATATAGTAAAGAAGTTGAAATCAAACAACTTCAACTTAATCTTAGAAGACGAAACTTGGAATTGAAGGGTGTAAAAAATAATTTGAATCAGGTAAATTTTTGGCAGTAATTGTATATTTCCATCAATATTATTTATAGTATCCCTTTGATATAATACATATTGTTAGGCTTCAAATAGATTAAACATTTCATTTTAACCTAATAGCAACCATGATCTTTGTAGCCACAATTACTACCTTATTGGAATTCTTGGCCTCTCACATATGCCCTATGTATATATTTTGAATGAAGGGATGGAAGGTAAAATGAGATAAATGTTATATTGATTTATTGATTTATGGAATTGTATTTATTTTTACACAGAGCATGGGCTGGGGGGAAAGGAGTAGAGGGAGAGGGAGGGAAATGAATCTCCAGCAGACTCTGGTTCTGAGTCTCATGATCTGAGTCTCCAGCCTCACCTGGTTCGGAGTCTCGTGATCGTGAGATCATGACCTGAGCCATAAAAAGAGTTGGACACTTAACCCACTGAGACCCCAGGTGTCCCAGTTTTGAATTTTTTAATGTTGAAATATGAGCTAGATTTCCTTGAGATGCTGATGAAGCTAGTTAAATGTTTTACACAGAAATTTTATTTCACAATACTATGTCTACTTGTATTTTTACTCTATGGTACATTTTGCTGTCATTTAATTTAAAATTTGAATTATTCATTGAGGATGAAAAGCCTTGTTATAAAAAAGGCCACTCTTGAACATTTTTTTTAAGTTCTCTTAAGCCTTTTGACTTTTTTTTTTAATGATAAGATCCAAAATCCTAATGAAAATGTGTCTCTAGGTTATAGAAGAGCAAAATGATGTTCAGAGGCAGCTTTCGCGAGAACAGAATGCCCAGAGTATTACATGATGGAATACTATTTTTTTTTGTATATTTGTTATTGGAGTTCGATTTGCCAACATACAGCATAACACCCAGTGCTCACCTGTCAAATGCCCCCTCAGTGACCGTCACCCAGTCTCCCCACCCCCCGCCCACCTCCCCTTCCACTATCCCTTGTTCATTTCTCAGAGTTAGGAGTCTCTAATGTGTTGTCACCCTCTCTACTTTTTCCCACTGATTTTCTCTCCTTTCCCCTATAATCCTTTTCAGTATTTTTATAGTCCCCATAGAGTGAAACCATATGATGTTTGTCTGTCTATGATTGACTTACTTCACTCAGCTCTTCTTTACTTCTTAATTGCTCCTTAATATTTATATATAAAATTTCAGCACTTCTTCTTTTTTCTTTTTCTTGTTTTAAGGTCAATCTGCAAATGCATGTGTTCATTTTAAAATTTGTTTTGTTAGCAATAAAACTTTTATTTTATGATCTGGTTCCACATATGTTGGTTCATTATCCAAAGGAAATTTTTCTGTTCTCAATTTTTTTCCCTTTCTAGGGCTCATGTTTTTCAATTTATCACTTCAATATCTTCAAAAAGATATATAGTTTAAAAGAAGCAATGAGAAAGCATTTTGCAACTTAGTAAGTTTTAGTCAGTAATAACTCTGGGAGATGTTGTAAGCAAAGGAATTCTGAAATTATTTAAGAAAGGGTTCAAAATTGTCATTTTTCTCCACAAAGTCATAATTACACTTCAATTAAGACAAATCATTTCATTACTAATTAAAAAGAGAAGTTGCTGTTTATCAACAATTTTATAAATTCACTAGAAATACATTTTTATTTCACAAAACATCACAGGTACCTCTAAAAATGATCTTCAGTGTAAGACAGCATCAGCAGATGTCGTTTACACACCATACACCTGCAGATGACTCTGATCCAGCACTAGACTAGGGAGCCTAAAATCTATTGCCCATGCTTTTTATGTTTCTTATTCTGTAATATTCTCAACCTTGTTGATCATTATGTATTTTATAAATCATTTGAAAACTCCTTTGAAAACATCACAGGATCCATATTAATTAAGTAAAGAATAGAGTAAGATGTGCTTTCAGCATAGACTTTTGAATTAATTTTCTTTATATATGTGAGAAATGTTAAAAAAAACTTAACCATTAATCATTTTTCCATTTTACTTTTTAACCCCTGCATATGTTAAGAATAAACCAATTTTTCTGTCTTGAGAAAAATTGGCCATTTCACACTCTGTTGGGGGGCATATAATATAAAATTCCCTGAGAACAATTTAAAAATATGGATCAGAGACCTCTACTAAATATTTTTATACATTAACACAATACTATATTAAAGAATTTATTCCAATTAACCAAGACTGTAGAAACAGAATTAAATAAAAGACATTCCTTATAGCATTAATTAAACTATAGGAAAATGGAAAACAACCAAAATTCAATTTGTTAAATAATGAGGTTTACATATGATGGACTTCTACATGGTCATTAAAATTATGCTTTAGAATATACATTAAATTATTAGAAGTATTCACTGTTAAAACCTTGCAGTATTATTTCAAAGAATCTCACACTTTACAACTTTTTAAAAAAAAAAATTGGAGTTCAATTTGCCAACATACAGCATATCACCCAGTGCTCACCCCGTCAAGTGCCCCCCCTTAGTGCCCATCAGCCAGTCACCCCAGCCTCCACTCACCTCCCTTTCCACTACACCTTATTCGTTTCCCAGAGTTACGTGTCTCTCATGTTCTGTCACCCTCACTGATATTTCCCTCTCATTTTCTCTCCTTTCCCCTTTATTCCCTTTCATTAATTTTTATATTCCCCAAATGAATGAGACCATATAATGTTTGTCCTTCTCCGATGGACTTATTTCACTCAGCATAATACCCTCCAGTTCCACCCACGTGGAAGCAAATGGTGGGTATTTGTCGTTTCTAATGGCTGAGGAATATTCCATTGTATATACATAGACCACTGCTTCTTTACCCATTCGTCTTCTGATACTTCACATTTCTAATGGAGTTTCCTTCCCTATAAAATCCCAGAAGGCAAATTAGCAATTACAAAACTTCTCCTACACATCTGCAGCATAAAAGTAAGTATTTCAAGGGGTTCCTGGCTGGCTCAGTTGACAGAGCATGTGACTCTTGATCTCAGAGTTGTGAGTTCAAGCCCCACGCTGAGTGTGGAGTCTATTAAAAAAAAAAAAAAAGTAAATAGTTGAAATATTTCCTTAAAACCAAGATGTCATACCTTAAACTGTAGAGTTCTCGTTCCCATTCCACTTTTTGATGCTCTAACTGAGATTTCATTTCTTTTGTTTCTGATAGCAACTGTTCTAGTCCATTGACCTTATATTCCACTTGTAAAATTTTTCTTGTAAGTTGTTCACAGTCTTTTCTTTTTAATTCTATTGATCTTTTGTATTTAAGAATTGCATTCTGGATTGTCAATACGCTAACAGAATCTACACCAGAGGAAAAACAAAAACAGAAATAAAATACAGGAGGCATCAGGGTGGGTCAGGTGGTAAAGCATCCAATTATTGGTTTTGGCTGAGGTCATGATCTCACAGTTGTGGGATTGAACCTGGCACTGGGTGCTGCACTCAGCACAGAGTCTGCTTAAGGTTCTTTACCCCCTCGTTCCCTCCCTCTCTGTTCCTCTCCCCATCTCCTGCTCATGCTCTCTCACAAATTTGTTCTTTTAAAAAGTAAAATAAAACAATATGAGTATTTTTTGCATATAAGGGACCGAGCATGTTCACATTAACTCATTCATACATGAAATAAATATTGAGTAACTTCAACGTAAAGAGATTATACCAGGTGCCTGGGTGGCTCAATCGGTGGGTGTCTGCCTTCGGCTCAGGTCATGATCTTGGTGTCCTGGGATCAAGCCACATGGTGGGCTCCCTGCTTAGTAGGGAGTCTGCTTCTCCCTCTTCCTCTGCCTCTCTCCCTGCTCATGCTCTCTCTCTCAAATAAATGAATAAAATCTTATTATCAATAGAACTTTAAAATCTTTTAAAAAGAAAAGAAAACATGACTGAAACCTTTCTAAACTGAATGAAAACTATAATCCCACAGACCCACAAAGGATCTGGCTAGGAGAGAAGAAATGGAAGTAAACTATTGTAATTTTAAAAAAAGATTTTATTTATTTATTCATGAGAGACATGGAGAGAGAGAGAGGCAGAGACACAGGCAGAGGGAGAAGCAGGTTCCCTGAGATAGCCTGATGTGGGACTTGATACAAGGACCCTGGGATCACACCCTGAGCCAAAGGTAGATGCTCAACCACTAAGCTACTCACGTGTTCCCTATTGGAATTTTCTTAAACTACATATAATGTGGTATAACACTACAAGAAGGTGGACTGTGATGCTTGAGTCATATGCTTTAAACCCTAAAGCAATCACTAAAATAGCAAATCTTAAGCTTTGTTAAGTAATAAACAAAGCCCATACATACACATATGTGTATATTTATATATAAGTATAAATTGAACTCGTAAAAATTAGTTTATTAATCTAAAAGAAAGCAGAAAGCAAAGAAAATGGGAACAAAGCAGGTCAAACGGAAAGCAAACAGGATGAGAGATTTATATCAACTGTATCAATAATCAGAGTAAATGAAAATTGTCAAAAAATAAAAGAAAGAAAGAAAATGGTCTAAAAGCCTCGATTAAAAGGCAGACTGTCAGAATGGATAAAAATGTAAGAGACAACCATAGGCTGCCTATAAAAAATTCAATTTATATGTAAAGACACACACACACAAATTAAAATAAATAAATAAATAAATAAATAAATGTAAAGACACAAATTTGTGAAAAGGACAAAAATAAGGATATACCACACTCACACTTGACAAAAGAAGGCTGAGCTTGAGTAGCAATATTAATGCCAGGCAAAATAGATTTCAAAGCAATATATATTCTCGTGATGTATAAGGTCATTTGTTAATGATGAAAGGGTCGACAAATAAGCATAACAAACCTAAATGCTTTTGAATCTATTAATAACATCAAAATACATAAGGCAAAAATCAACAGAACTGCAAAGAGAAACAGGCAAATTTACAATTTTAGTCTGAGATTTTAATAGGCAGAAAATCATCAAGGATATAGAAGACTTGACCACCACCATCTTTCTCAAGTATCCATGGAGCATTTACCAAAAGAGATTATATTCTGGGTCATAAAATAAACCTTAATAAAGGGAGTTAAGTCAAAAGGATTGAAGTCATGAAAGTGTGTTCTGTGACCACAAAGTGATCAAATTAGAAATGAAGAACAAACCTACCTCTGGAAAATACTCAAATACTTGCAAACTGATTAATAATGCACATCTAAATAACCCCTGGGTCTGGGTACCTAGGTGGCTCAATGGATTAAGTGTCTGCCTTTAGCTCAGGTCATGATCTCCGGGTCCTGGGATTGAGCCCCATGTTGGGCTTCCCACTCAGAGGGAAGGACGCTTACCCCTCTGGACCTCCCTTCGCCTATGCGCTCTCTTTCTCTCTCTCTCCTTCTCTTTCAAATACATAAAAATCTTTTAAAAACCCTTGGAATAAAGAAGTAATGAAAAAAGAAATTACAAAGTATCACATATTGAATGAAAATAAAAACATAATATGTTAAAAATTTCTGGAATCCTCCAAGAATAGCACTCATCTCACCATTTATAGCACTGAGGTATATATTAAAAAGAGAAGGAGGCGGGGCAAGATGGCAGAAAAGTAGGGTCCCGAAGTCACCAGTCCCCACCAACTTACCTAGATAACTTTCAAATCATCCTGAAAACCTATGAATTCGGCCTGAGATTTAAAGAGAGAAGAGCTGGAATGCTACAGTCAGAAGAGTTCGCGCTTCTATCAAGGTAGGAAGACGGAAAAACATAAAGAAATAAAAAAGCATCCAAGGGGGAGGAGCCCCCATGAGGAGCCAGGCAAAGGCCACGCAGCTAGTGCCCCCAGGACAGGAAAGCCCAGTCCTGGAGAAGCAGAAACTTTACCAATCTTCCTGGAAGGAAAGGCGCTTGCAGGGAGCTCGGGCAGGATCCCAGAAGGGGTACAGATGCCCTCAGGCTCCCAGGGGCACTAAAAGAGCAACTGCACTCTGGGGGAGATCCCTCCACACACTACAGGCTGAGCTCCCTAAAGGGCTGGACGCCGCGCCCAGTGGGGCCCCAGGAGCAGCTCAGGTGGCGGCCACTGTGCGGCCCCGGGAATGTGATTCCAGCGGTGCAGACCCCAGAACCCAGGGCACCGGGGACACAGCCCAGGATCCGGCACTCCCCCCGGGGCAGGTAGAGGCCGGGAGGACACAGGGCAGCAAGGATGCTCCTGCTGCCACGCGGCCCCGAGCTGTGCAAATCTACGCCCCCTGCCCCCGGACCACCCAGGCCCCTGCGGACTGGGAGCTGTGGTAGTTACTGTGGGAGCTGACTCAAGAGATGGAGAGCTGGCTGCCGCCACTCTTGTTGTTCCTCCTGCTGTCACCTTGTACCTGGGACTGAACAGGAGCTTCACAGGATAAACAGCTTGCACTGAGCCCTGCACCTGGCAAGGGGCTGGGCAGCTCCCCCAGGTGCACACACCTGAGAATCACCACAGCGGGCCCCTCCCCCAGAAAACCAGCTGGAAGGACAGGGGAAAAAGCATTGACCAAGCAGCACTGGAAAGTCCCAGGGGAAGTCAAGGGATTTATAGTATATAGAATCAGAGGATACCTCCTCTTGCTTTTTGTTTTCTGTTTGTCCTCCCCCTTGCCCCCCTTTCCTCTCTTTTTCTCCTTTTTCCAGTACAACTTTTTTTTGGCCACTCTGCATTGAACAAAATGACTAGAAGGAAAAACTCACCTCAAAAGAAAGAATCAGAAACAGTCCTCTCTCCCACAGAGTTACAAAATCTGGATTACAATTCAATGTCAGAAAGCGAATTCAGAAACACAATTATAAAGCTACTGGTGGCTCTAGAAAAAAGCATAAAGGACTCAAGAGACTTTATGACTGCAGAATTTAGATCTCATCAGGCAGAAATTAAAAATCAATTAAATAAGATGCAATCCAAACTGGAGGTCCTAACAATGAGGGTTAAAGAGGTAGAAGAACCAGTGAGTGACATAGAAGACAAGTTGATGGCAAGGAAGGAAGCTGAGGAAAAAAAGAGAAAAACAATTAAAGGGTCATGAGGAAAGGTTAAGGGAAACAAATGACAGCCTCAGAAGGAAAAATCTAGTTTAACTTAGGGTTAATAGGGGTTCCAGAGGCCACCGAAAGAGACAGAGGACCAGAAAGCATATTTGAACAAATCATAGCTGGGAACCTCTCTAACGTGGGAAGGGAAACAGGCAACCAGATCCAGGAGATAGAGAGATCGCCCCCTGAAATCAATAAAAACCACTCAACACCTCGATAGTTAACAGTGAAACTTGCAAATTCCAAAGATAAAGAAAAGATCCTTAAAGCAGCAAGAGACAAGAGATTCCTAACCTTTATGGAGAGAAGTATTAGGATAACAGCAGACCTCTCCACAGAGACCTAGCAGGCCAGAAAGGGCTGGCAGGATATAGTCAGGGTCCTAAATGAGAAGAACCTGCAGCCAAGAATACTTTATCCAGCAAGGCTCTCATTCACGATAAAAGGAGAGAGAAAGAACTTCCAAGACAGGCAGGAACTGAAAGAATATGTGACCACCAAACCAGTTCTGAAAGAAATATAAAGGGGGACTCTGTAAAAGAAAGAGGAAGTCCAAGGAAACAATCCACAAAAACAGGGACTGAATAGGTATCATGATGGCACTAAATTCATAACTTTCAAGAGTAACTCTGAACATGAATGGGCTTATTGACCCCATCAAAAGGCGCAGGGTTTCAGACTGGATAAAAAGAGCAAGACCCATCTATTTGCTGTCTATAAGAGACTCATTTTAGACCTAAGAACACCTACAGCCTGAAAATAAAAGGTTGGAGAACCCTTTACCATTCAAATAGTCCTCAAAAGAAACCAGGGATACCTATCCTTATATCATCTAAATTAAAGTTTATCCCAAAGACTGTAGTGAGAGATGAAGAGGGACACTATATCATACTTAAAGGATCTCTCCAACAAGAGGACCTAACAATCATGAGTATTTATGCCCCGAATGCGGGAGCTGCCAAGTATAACAGTCAATTAGTAACCAAAATTAAGACATACTTAGCTAATAGTACACTAAAACGGGGAGATTTTAACATGTCGCTTTCTGTAAATGACACATCTTCTAAGCCCAATATCTCCAAAGAAACAAGAGCTTTCAATGATGCACTGCACCAGATGGATTTCACAGATATTTACAGAACTTTACAGACAAATGCAACTGAATACACGTTCTTCTCAAGTGCACAAGGAACTTTATCCAAAATAGACCACATACTGGGTCACAAATCAGGTCTCAACTGATAACAAAAATCTGAGATTGTCCCCAGCATATTTTCAGACCATAATGCTTTGAAACAGGACTAAATCACAAGAAGAATATTAGAAGAAATGGAAACATGTGGAGGTTAACTACCATCCTGGTAAAAGATGAAAGGGTCAACCAGGAAATTCAGGAAGAATTAAAAAGAGTCATGGAAACTAATGAGAATGAAGATACGACTGTTCAAAATCTTGGGATACAGCAATAGCACTCCTGAGGGGGAAATATATCGCAATATAAGCATCCCTCAAAAAACTGGAAAGAACCCATATGTAAAAGCTAATCTTGTATCTAAAGTTGCTGGAGAAAGAACAGCAAATAAAACCTACACCCAGCAGAAAAAGACAATAAAGATTTGAGCAGAACTCAATGAAATAGAGAGTCGAAGAACTGTGAAACAGATCAACAAAACCAGGAGTTGGTTCTTTGAAAGAATAAGATACACGAACCATTAGCCAGCCTTATTTTTTAAAAATTTTTTATTTATTTATGATAGTCACACACACACACACACACACACACACACACACAGGCAGAGACATAGGCAGAGGGAGAAGCAGGCTCCATGCACCAGGTGCGCGACTTGGGATTCGATCCCGGGTCTCCAGGATCGCGCCCTGGGCCAAAGGCAGGCGCTAAACCACTGCACCACCCAGGGATCCCCATTAGCCAGCCTTATTAAAAACAAGAGAGAAAAGACTCAAATTAGTCACAAATAAAAATGGAGAGATCACCACCAATACCACGGAAATACAAACAATTTTAAACACTTAGTATGAGCAGCTATACACGAATAAATTAGGCAATCTAGAAGAAATGGGACTCATTTCTGGAAAACCACAAACTAGCAAAACTGGAACAAGAAGAAATAGAAAGTCCAAAAAGGCCAAACACCAGGGAGGAAATTGAAGATATCATCAAAAACCTCCCAAGACACAAAAGTCCAGGGCCAGATGGCTTCCCAGGGGAATTCTATCAAACATTTGTAGAAGAAACAATACCTAGTCTACTAAAGCTGCTCCAAAAGATAGAAAGAGATGGAGTACTTCCAAACTCATTCTATGAGGCCAGCATCCCCTTAATTCCAAAACCCAAGACCCCACCAAAAAGGAGAGGTAGAGAGAATAAGCCTGATGAACACAGATGCAAAAATGCTCAACAAGATAGTAGCCAATAGGATCCAAAAATACATTAGGAAGATTATTCACCATAACCCAGTAGGATTTATCCCCGGGATGCAAGGCTGGTTCACCACTCGTAAAGCAATCAATGTGATTGATCATATCAAGAAGAGAAAAAACAAGAACCATACGACCCTCTCAATACAGGCAGAGAACGCATTTGACAAACTACAGCATCCATTCCTGATCAAACCTCTTCAGGGTGTAGGGATAGAGGGAACATTCCTCAGCATCTTAAAAGCCATCTATGAAAAGCCCACAGCAAATATTATTCTCAATGGGGAAGCACTGGGAGCCTTACCCCTAAGATCAGGAACAAGACACGGATGTCCACTCTCACCACTGCTATTCAACAGAGTACTAGAAGTCCTAGCCTCAGCAATCAGAAAACAAAAAGAAATAAAATGCATTCACACTGGCAAAGAAGTCAAATGCTCCCTCTTTGTGGTTGACATGATACTGTACATAGAAAACCCAAAAGACTCCACCCCAAGACTGCTAGAACTCATACAGCAATTCAGCAGTGTGGCAGGATACCAAATCAATGTCCAGAAATCAGGGGCATTTCTATACACTAACAATGAGACTGAAGAAAGAAATTAAGGGGTCAATCCAATTGACAACTGCACCCAAAACCATGAGATGCCTAGGAATAAACCTAACCAAAGAGGTAAAGGATCTCTACCCTCAAAAGTATAGAACACTTCTGAAGGAAATTGAGGAAGACACAAAGAGATGGAAAAATATGCCATGCTCATGGATTGGAAGAATGAATATTGGGAAAATGTCAATGGTACCCAGGGAAATTTATACATTTAATGCAATCCCTATCAAAATACCATGGACTTTCTTCAGAGAGTTGAAACAAATCATCGGAAGAGTTGTATGGAATCAGAAAAGACACCGAATAGCCAGGGGAATATTAAAAAAGAAAACCAGAGCTGGGGGCATCAAAGTGCCAGATTTCAGGGTGTACCACAAAGCTGTGATCATCAAGACAGTGTGGTACTGGCACAAAAACAGACACCTAGGAAAATGAAAAAGAATAGAGAATCCAGAAATGGGCCCTCGACTCTATGGTCAAGTTATATTCGACAAAGCAGGAAAGACTATCCACTGGAAAAAAAGTCTCTTCAATAAATGGTGCTGGGAAAACTGGACAGTCACGTGCATAACAATGAAACTAGACCATTCTCTTAAACTATACACAAAGAAAAACTCAAAATGGATGAAAGATCTAAATGTGAGACAGGAATCCATCAGAATCCTAGAGGAGAACACAGGCAACACCCTTTTTGAACTTGGCCACAGCAACTTCTTGCAAGATACATCCATGAAGGCAAGAGAAACCAAAGCAAAAATGAACAGCAAAATAAACAGTCAACAAAACTAAAAGACAGCCTCCAGAATGGAGAAGATATTGGCAAATGACCTATCAGATAAAGGGCTAGTATCCAAGATCTATAAAGAACTTAGTAAATTCAACAGCAAAGAAACAAACAATCCAATCATGAAATGGGCAAAAGACATCAACAGAATTTTCACAGAGGAAGACATAGACACGGCCAACAAGCACATGAGGAAATGCTCCGAATCAGGGGCCATCAGGGAAAAAGAAACAACAACCACAATGAGATACCACCTCACACCAGTAAGAATGGGGAAAATTAACAAGACAGGAAACAACAAATGTTGGAGAGGATGCGGAGAAAAGGGAACCCTCTTACACTGTTGGTGGGAATGTGAACTGGTGCAGCCACTCTGGAGAACTGTGTGAAGATTCCTCTAAGACTTAAAAATAGATCTACCCTATGACCCAGCAGCTGCACTGCTGGGGATTTACCCAAAGATCCAGATGCAGTGAAATGCCGGGACACCTGTACCCCAATGTTTATAGCAGCAATGTATAGTAGCCAAACTGTGGAAAGAGCCTTGGTGTCTTTCGAAAGATGAAAGGATAAAGAAGATGTGGTCTATGTATATGATGGATTATTACTCAGCCACTAGAAATGACAAATACCTACCATTTACTTCGACATGGATGGAACTGCAGGGTATTATGCTGAGTGAAGTAAGTCAATCGGAGAAGGACAAACATTATATGGTCTTATTCATTTGGGGAATATAAAAAATAGTGAAAGGGAATAAAGTGGAAAGGAGAGAAAATGAGTGAAAATATCAGGGACGGTGACAGAACATGAGAGACTCCTAATTCTCGGAAACAAACACGGCATGGTGGAAAGGGAGGTGGGCGAGGGGTTGGGGTGACTGGGTGATGGGCACTGAGGGGGGGCACTTGATGGGATGAGCACTGGGTGTTATGCTATCTGTTGGCAAATTGAACTCCAATTTAAAAAATAATAAGATATCAAAAACAAAAACAAAGATTTATCAACACTTGACAAATGAGAAATAAACCTAACTTTTTAAATGACAAAAATTTTGACAGCTCAATGAAGATATACAGATGTTAAATAAGCTCAACATTATCAGTTATTAGGGAAATGTATATTACAACCATAAATGTATATATTTATACACATATATATGTATTTATGTGTGTGTGTGTGTGTATACATATATACACCATACCCATCCATGGCTACGATTAAAAAACTGATCATACTAAGTACTGATAAATATAGATGGAGGAGTTAGAAACCCTCACACACTGCTGGTGGGTTTAGAAAATAGTACAATGACTTTAGAAAACAATTTGGCAGTTTCATAATAAGGCAATATGAAGAGACAGGAGACTAAGAGTGATGGATATGTTAACTGTCTAAATTACAGTTATGGTTTCACATGTGTATATATATGACAAAACTATCAAATTATATACTTCATACACGTGCAGTTTACCTAACTAGGGCTGTTGGAGAAAGAAAGCCTCTATTATATGAAAAACCATCTAAGACAGTGGCTGAGACATGGATGGAAAGATGGATATGAAACCATACAAGATGAAGCTAGTGGCCTATGGTCTTTCACCTCATAGCATTAAGTAGTAATAGCTAAGCTTTAAGCAAGGGGGTAACGTGATGAAATGTAAATTTTTAAAAATGTATAGTAATTATGGTTGCAGTGTACACCAAGATCCTGAGAGGTGGAATGGCAGGGAAAACAGTCCTGAGGTTAGCTCAGTAATCTAGGAGAAAAATAATGGTAACCTGACCTTGGGTGAAGACACAGAAGAGAAGCAGAGTTCACAAACACATCAAGTGTGCCATTCCCACGTGGACAACCATAATGGAAATTATAGTTCTTTTTTTTTTAATTTTTATTTATTTATGATAGTCACACACAGAGAGAGAGAGAGAGAGAGGCAGAGACATAGGCAGAAGGAGAAGCAGGCTCCATGCACCGGGAGCCTGACGTGGGATTCGATCCGGGTCTCCAGGATCGCGCCCTGGGCCAAAGGCAGGCGCCAAACCGCTGCGCCACCCAGGGATCCCTGGAAATTATAGTTCTTTGGCTGAGAGTATTCAATAGTTCTCTATTTTAATATAAAACATACTTCTGAGATGAGTAGCTCTATAACTCCTCAGTGTTGTGTGGCGCAGCGCTAGACGAGATGTGCACATATTACTACAACCATATATACAGAAAAAGGCTTTATATTTATACGACGGCCCTACCTTTACAATCCATGCCAAGTTCAATGAGCAACAGGGAACTCTTATAATCAGAGTATTGCAACTTGCAATCCTCTGAAGCTGTTTCAGATGACTGAGTTAAGTCATCAAGATGCTCGTCATCAAGATGCTCCGCAGAATTCACTTGCTTTTTGACCTACAAATAAATAATACTATTTCAAAATGTCATCCAAATATTTATAAAATATACTAAGTGTAGAAAGATGATAAATATCCATCTTTTTATAAAAGCAAAAACATAGGTACTTTTTAAAAGAACTGATTTTTATCAAAAAGACCTTTATCAATAATTGGTGTTTCTGAATAATTTTTTCACAGCAGATGTCTATACAACAAAGGAAAATTTTCATTTTTTCACTATGCGTTTCATAAAGTAATTTTTTTTACCACGGAATAATGTTTCTGATAAATATGAAATATCAAAATAATATAATAAAAATATATCATGAATGAAATAGAATTATAATATAATAAAAATATATCATAAATGAAATAGAATTATATATTTTGTTTGTTTGTCTACCTTGTTCTTTTCCTTAGATGTTTTCTTTGCAGGTCTAAAAAGAGGAAGGATTCTTTTCAGGAAAATATTAAATACTTAAAATACAAAGAATATTTAAAGCATATCTAAGCAATATTAATAGCAATATTAACAAAGTATTAAATTTAGATCAAAATTGCAAAAGTAAAGGAAAATCATAATGTTACTTACATTATTTGATAGGGGTAAATATACCACATTTTTTGTTGTCATTTTCAATAAAAACAAGTTTTCACTAAATCAATTTGGAAAGTGCAAACTGTTTTTTTAATGACATAAGCCCTTTTTAAATAATCGTGATATTAGTGTTTTGAAGTTTTACTGTGCAACTACTATGCATTATTTGGGACAGTTTACATATCCTAAAGGGGTTTTAGGCCTTACACAAACCGTATGAAGTAGGCAATTATACTGGGTATCTTTTCACAGGAAGCAAATGAGGCACAGAAATTCTAAGGAACTTCCCCAAGCCCATACACCTGGTAGGAGCAGACCACCCAGAACTCAAGTCCAGGAAATGTCCCTTCCAAACATGTGTTTTAAAATATGTGGTAAAAGTAAGTTAAGTATTTCTAAGTAATGTGATACCAATTGAATCTATAGTATTATTCCATTTCTAGCTATAATTATTCTAGAAATAATTTCTGAATCTTACATACATTTTTAATTTTTTATTTTTTTAAAAGATTTTATTTATTTATTCCTTCACTAGAGAGACACACAGAGAGAGACAGGCAGAGACATACAGAGGGAGAAACAGGTTCCCCCACAAGGAGCCTGGTGTCGGACCCCAGGATCACGCCCTGAGCCCAAGGCAAGACACTCAACTGCTGTGCGACCCCGGCATCCCACACACATTTTTTAATTAAAACACTTCATACCTAGGCAGTATTGAAAATCTACTTTCAATAAACTAAAGATTTAATTCGTCTAAAGAAGTTCATTAATGGGCATTCCTTTACTCATTCAAATGTTCATTCATGGATTCAACAATTACTCATGAAGCACACAATATGTGTCAATGACGCTGCTGGTACAGTAACTGTGGCTCTTGTAATTTAGAACTTTATAATCCAAAAGTAATAATCTATGATAGATGAATAGTTTTTCAATTGTAAATAAACATATTGTAAATAAACAAAACCATTCCCCTTTCCCCAGAACCTAAACAAATATTAACTTAATATAATCAGATACTCCAAAGCCCCTCACAAAATCATAGCTATTCATGATACTGTCAAAGGTA
This sequence comes from Canis lupus baileyi, assembly GCF_048164855.1. Classification (NCBI taxonomy): domain Eukaryota; kingdom Metazoa; phylum Chordata; class Mammalia; order Carnivora; family Canidae; genus Canis; species Canis lupus. The sequence continues at coordinate 528,905 of NW_027326411.1, read as the reverse complement.
CTGAATACCTTAAAACCTATCAAGAAATGATTAGTTCTATTCAGAATCGCCTATGTGTCTGTATATTTACTATTTTATATATATATATATATTTTTTTTTCAATCGATGAAGGAAAGTATCTGAATATTCAATTATATGAGAATACTGCACGGTGGAACTGATTCTAAATAAACAACCTCTTACCACAAAACTCATATCCTAATCTGGGGGTCCTGGGATCGAGTTCTGCTTTGGGCTCTCCACAGGGAACCTGCTTCGCCCTCTGCCTATGTCTCTGCCTCTCTCTCTCTGTCTCTCACAAATAAATACATGAAATCTTAAAAAAAAAAAGTCACTCCTCCTCATCCTAACCTTTCAAGTGGTGTTTTTGATATACTTGAGTATTTCTTCCCTCAGCCTGTACGACACTATATTACAGTGTTTTACTTATATAATAATCATAGTTAACGTTCCTTCAGAGGGAAATAAAGAATTTATGGGATTTTACCTTCTTTCATCCTGATCCATTTTACTTAGACTGTTGTCATTACTCACTCGTAGTAGACTACCAGTTAGGGAATCGGCCTCCTCAAAGCCTGGTGTAATCACAGATGCTTTTGATGCCCACTTTACATTTTTATCTTTCTTTATTTCCATGATAGACAAACCAGGATCATTACTTAAAACAAAAATCCAGTTAAAATATCCATTAGAAAGCCAATATTTTCTAACAATTTTACTGGTAAGGAATAAAAAAAATTTTTTGTAAACATCTGTTACCCATCTGAATTCATTTATTAATTCATAGAACAGTTATGAAGTGCAACCATATGCAAGGAAATACACATATACAATTATGATACAATGTCATTTGTGGGGACAAAACTGCCTGTGTAGGACCTGTGGAATCAAGTGCCATTCACCAAGGCACGGGGGAAAAGTCTCATCTGCCCATGCATCGGGTAACAGGCATACGCACTACACACCCAGCTGTGGATCCGGCAAAAGCCCATAAATTGGCGCCACCCTCACCCTCACAGCCACCATCTGGGAGCCCCTGGAAAACACTTAGATAATCACCCATGGGGGTAGAGAGTCTTCGTGGAAAACCAGCTTTCCTATAGAGAAGTTCTAGCACATCACCAGAGCAAAACAATCAGGTTTGGACACATGGGAGCGGTAGTCATTAAAGACTGGAGGAGGTGACTGCTACTTCAAAGGCAAAGACAGCAATGCAAAAGGATATGACAAAATCAAGGAAATATGACACCAACAAAGGATTACAATAATCTTCCTGTAATCAATCTCAGACACATGGAGATCTGTAATTTATCCAAGAAAGATTTCAAAATCTCAGTCTTAAGGAAATTCAAGGAGCTACCAGAAAACACAAAAAGCCAATTCAGGGGTGCCTGGGTGGGTCAGGCAATTAAGTGTCTGACGCTTGATTTCATCTCAGGCTATGATCTCAGGGTCATGAGATTGAGCCCTGCATCAGGCTTACACTCAGCACAGTGTCCCTCTCCCTCTGCTATTCCCCCCTAGCTCACACACTTTCTCTCGCTAAAATAAATGAATAAAATCTTTAAAAAACAGTTAATTCAATAAAATGAGGAATACACTACATAAACAAAATGAGAAGTTTAATGAATAGCTGGAAGGGCTTAGTCAGTTTAAGTGTCTGACTTGGTTTTGGCTCAGGTCATGATCTCAAGGTTGTGGAATCACCCCCAGGTCTGCTTGAGATCCTCTCTCCATCTCTTTCTCTCTCTCCCCACTTGCTCTTTCTTTTTCTTTCTTTCTTTCTTTCTTTCTTTCTTTCTTTCTTTCTTTCTCTCTCTCTCTCTCTCTCTCTCTCAAATAAATACATTTTTAAAAATAATTTTAAAGGGACAAAGAAAAAGAAAATGTTTTGGTAACTTGTGCATACTTTTAGCCTAGTATCTAATCCTAATACAAAAAGCTAGATTTACCAACAGAAAATTATATATATTTTTTCATGGACTAAATGCATGCAAGAAAATATTATGAGCATATAGCTATGTAAATTTACAAAAAGACTGAATTTTCCCATAGGAGATTATCGGTTGAATAACTTTAGGGCACTGAAAACAAAAACAAAACCAGCAATTACTGTTTTAAAACTGCCATACAGATAACTCTTCTAGTTAAATTAAACATCCAAAAAAGATGGATCTTCCTGAAAGCAATTATTAAACAATTCTTCTCGACCCAAATTTCAGAAGTAAATCCGTAATTATGGATACGAAATAGCTTTCATTTTGAAAACAGTTAATAGAAGCAACTTTTAAATAGAAAACAACTGGTTAAAGACACCTCAAAGTTATGTTGGCGGGGGAATGCTAACATGCAGCCATGGTAACGAGAACCCATCAGAACCAGTTTTAAATGTTTGTAATGATCAATGCCATCTGTCCTCACTCACTAGCCAACCAATGTCAGCTTCTCCCTCATGAAGTATAGCCAATGTGGGACAAAATCACTCCAATACGCATGCCTTGAATGCCAACCAATCAACAACAGTCTTACCCAAATTACCATGGTGGCTTCAGATGATGACAAACCACTTAATTCTCTGAAAGTCTCCCAAGTCTTAAACTCCACTTTTCCTGAAACTGTATATAGAAAGCGAAGACTACTCTGTCAGAAAAGACTGTAAGTGGCCAGCATAGCTCCCTCTTATTAGTCAGCAGTAAATTCCGACTTCACCTTTATATTTCAGATATTGAGGGCTCATATCCTCTGGCAAAAATGTTTAAAGTCCTATAATAATTTACCACCATATTTCATTTTCCTTAATGAAACATAAATGAAGTTTGCTCTTCCTTTGTTCCATTCTACTATAATTAAAACTAACATAAATACCAGTAAAAGAATAAGTAGCAAGTAACCACAAGATTAGGCCCAAATAATCCACAAAATGCAGATAACGGACAGGTTAAATTGTCAGAATGGACCCATGCCAACCGTTCTTTCTGTTTAAGTGAGAATTGGTATTATGTTAAAAACAATACACACGGTTTAGTTAAACTCCATTCACTCAACAAACATTTATTGAATAGCACTATATATGCTAGAATGTTCTCTAAGCACTGAGGACACGGCCATAAACAGAAAAAACCCTACTCACGAGGATAGTAAACATAGTAACAATAAACTACACAGTATGAGAGGAGAAAAACTAAAGCAGAGAAATCAAATTTCAATGTGTTGTAGCAAAAGGGGTGGTCGAAATACTAGTCAGGATAAACCAAGAAGGGCTTTGCTGAGAAAGTGACCTTGAAGCAAAAACCAGGGAGAAAAAGAGGGAGCAAGGAGTAAGCCATGAGGATACCTGAGAGAAAAGCACTCCACAGAGAGTTTATAACAAGTACAGAGGTATGCCTGAAGTGTTTATAATGAGGGTGGGGGGTAAGAATAGTGAGAAATTCAAGTGTGGCTGAACAGAAGGAAAGGGATAGAAAGTAGTTCAAATCAGAGAGACAGAGGGAGGAAAGGATAGGGAGGGACCCGAGATGAACAAGTCACATAAGGCCTTGTAGCTATTAGAAAGAACTTGAGTGAATGGGAGGCCATTAGGTTTTGAGCAGAGGAGGACATAATCTGACTTATGTTTTAATAGATCCACTGTGTTTAGAATTAATGGAAAGTGAATTTTCGAAGATTATATAATATGAAGTCACTATTGAAAAATTTGATGTGGTGCATGTTGAAATATATGCTCTTTAAAATGGAAGAATAAGGGGCGCCTGGTTGGCTCAGTCGGTAAAGCGTCTGCCTTCGGCTCAGATCATGACCCTGGAGTCCCGGGATCAGCCCCACTTCAGGCTCCCCGCTTCTCCCTCTGCCTCTGCCGCTCCCTGCACTCACACACTCTCTCTCTCAAATAAATAATCTTAAAAACATTTTTAAAGGAAAAATAATAGCCTGTATGCAAAGTGCCTGAAAAAGAAGATTCACTGCATTAACAACCTCTTGGTTTATAGCATAGGGATCAAATGTTTATACAGAATATGGGACAAGTTGCCACGTGAAATCTCTTCGTAATAATATTCAGATCAATTTGAGAGTCCAACATTTGAGCACTCGTGCATTGGGAACCAAAACCAAAAACCTAATAATTAGCAGTTTTGTTGGTAATAAGGTAGAGTGCCAGTGTAGCAGGTAACTTCCCTTTGCAACTCAGCAGATATTAAAAGTATTCTAAAGTTATTGTAAGACATCAAACCAAACACTTTAAATATACTTTGGGGGATCCCTGGGTGGCTCAGCAGTTTAGCGCCTGCCTCCAGTCCAGGGTGTGATCCTGGAGTCCAAGGATCGAGTCCCACATCAGGCTCCCTGCATGGAGCCTGCTTCTCCCTCTGCCTGTGTCTCTGCCTGCCTCTCTCTCTCTCTCTCTCTCTCTCTGTCTCTCATGAATAAATAAAAATAAAAATTAAAAATTTTAAATTTGTTAAACAATCAAAACCCTGCAGACCTAAATTCATTTTCTCAGATAGTTACATGCTGCATTATTTTATAGGTGTGAAAACTTACTTCCTTATGGATGGAGAGTTAGACTCCCTCCAAGTTTTTGATAGATCATCTTAACATATATATGTAACATGTTTATGTAAGTATTCTTAATATATCTGTCATATTTTATAAATATAATAATATATAATAAATGTTCTTAGAATATGTGTGTCTAAGTGTTGACACAAGTCATGTTTTCCTATAGGATCTACTCCTGGCAATGAAGCCGTTGGGATATAGGGACAGCATATATGAAATTTGAAATGCACTGCTACATCACTCTTCAGAAAGGATTTGTCAATTTTCTTCCTCTCTCTCGCTTTTAAAGATTTTTATTTATTTATTCAGGAGAGACACAGAGTGAGGCAGAGACATGGGCAGATGGAGAAGCAGGCTCCTCATGGGAAGCCTGATGCAGGACTCGATCCCACGACCCCGAGATCACAACCTGAGCCAAAGGCAGACGTTCAACCACTTAGCCACTCAGGTGCAACGGATCTGACAATTTTCACCTAACAACAGTGTATGAGAATGACTTTTTCCTTACATTTGCTAACCTAGGTTATTTTTTTTTTAGTTAAATATTTATCACTATGCCTGCAAAACAATTTGATACCTTACTGGTCTTTGCCTCTTTCTGTTTAGCACCCTGGGTGGAATATCTCTACTAAAAATATAAAATGTGTTAAACATGAACATTAGCTCCAAACAGAATTTGTTTTATAGAAAAATAATAATTATCTACTGTTTAAATATTGCTATAGGCTTACCTATCAGAATCTTCATTCTGCGTGGTAGGAAACAGGTGGTTATCAGTTTTTCCAGTCTTTCTTTGTTGAATTAGTCCAGCAGCAGGAGCAGCAGCAGCAGCAGCAGCAGCAACAGCAAGAGCAGTACCAAGAGCAGGAGCAGCAGCAGCAGCAGCAGCAGCATCATATATGTTTTCTGCTCCTTCCATTTTATTACTCGTGTGCTGCTTCCTTTCTTTTCCAGTCTTGAATGGAAATTTGATAGTTACAACTTCATTCATTAAAAAGAACTTTTTTCATTAATTGTATCATTTGACTCTTTAATGTAATTTTAATCAATAAAACTATCTTGCACTGAACTTTATCATTACGTGTAATTGTAATTTTTGGAAATTCTGCTTCATTTCTGTTGGAATAGAACAACATAATTTTCCAGAATTCCAAAAAGGGCTTTCTTAATTTTGTGTTCATATCTACACTTTGTTACCTAACATTCCCAACTTCACCCCATCTGACCAGCAGATACAAAGAAATAAAAAGACACAAAAATCTGTCCTCTTCCGTCTTTACCATCTGGATTTTGCTTACACCGACAGATTCAAAGGATGTGACATTGTGATGCTCCAGGAACAAAGAGGAAGCTTTCCATTTCTGCACTGAGCTATTCTTTCCCCAACTGCCTTTTATAATTCTTTTTTCATTTGGATCCCAGAGCTATCAAAAAAGTCACAGTGTTCATTAAAATATGTGAACCAAAGTTCACCACAACATAAAAGGAGCAAAACTGATATTAGTGTCGAATTTTGGGAAATGAGTAATGCTCCCCAAATTTCACATTCCATAACCATAAAATTTTATAGCTAGAGGGTATAAAAATAATTATCAACTTTAATCCCATTTTCTATTGATAATGGGAATAAAACCAAAAAAGATTACATGATTTGTCCAAAGTTCCTAAAGTGGCATTACCTAGCATCAAAGAGATGATACAATTCCTTGATGCTGAATCAAATAAATGACCCAACAAGTTTATTAATCAGCTATGCTAAAAGTGTGACTTTGGCACAGTAATTTAATACCTTAATTGGGGATGAGGCGCTTAGCTAATTTTTATTTTAAAGGAGGATATCTCTAGATTTTATTTTTCACCTCAAACATCAGTTTTCTCCCTTAGAGTCAAATACTGAAGGTTTGCTGAAAATCTATGCTACCTACATGATAAAAGTCGTATGTGTCAAAATATATCATCCTTTATTAAACAAAATGTAAAGGTTTGATTCAACAAAAACACCTGAGAATGATGATTAAACAAACACATATATGTGTATACACACACACACACACACACACACACACACACACGTGGACACCTGGGTGGCTCAGTCAGTTAAACATCTGCCTTTGGCTCAGGTCATGATCCCCGGGATCTAGGATCAAGACCCGTGCATCAGGCTTCGTGCTCCGCCAGGAGTGTGCTTCTCCCTTTCCCTCCCACACCTGCTCCCATTTGTGTTCTCTCTCTTGGTGTCAAATAAAATCTAAAAAAAAAAAAAAAAAAAAAAATTTTTTTTTTTTTTTAATGTAGAGGAGATGCCTGAGTGGCACAGTTAGTTGGGCCTCCATCTCTTGATTGCAGTTCAGTTCATGATCTCCTGATCATGGGATTGAGCTCCGCTTCAGGCTCCACCCTCACTGGGGAGTTTGCTTCTCTCCCTTTCTCTCTCCCTCTACCCCCTTCACCCTGCTCACACACTCAAATAAATAAGTAAATAAATAAGTAAGTAAGTAAATAAATAAATCCTAAAAGAAAAAAAGGAGTCTGTTAAACTTTATCCCAAGAAGGTAGTAGGAGATGAAGAGGGACACTCTATCATACTAAAGGATCTCTCCAAAAAGACGACCTAACAATCATGAATATGTATGCCCCAAATGCAGGAACTGCCAAGTATAACAATTAATAACCAATGTTAGGACATACTTAGATAATAATACACATATACTTGGTGACTTCAATCTAGTGCTTTCGACACTCGATAGGTCTCCTAAGTACAACATCTCCAAAGAAACAAGCGCTTTAAATGATACACTGGACCAGATGGATTTCACAGATATTTACAGAAATTTACAACCAGACGCAACTGAATACACATTCTTCTCAAGTGCACATGGAACTTTCTCCAGAATAGGCCACATACTGGGTCACAAATCAGGTCTTAAACGATACCAAAAGATTGGGATTGTCCCCTACATATTTTCAGACCATAATGCTTTGAAACTAGAACTAAACCACAAGAAGAAATATGGAAGGATTTCAAACACGTGGAGGTTAACACCATCCTGCTAAACGATTAAAGGGTCAACCAGAAAATTAGAGAAGAATTAAAAAGATTCCTGGAAACTAATGAGAATGAAGATACAACCGTTCAAAATCTTTGGGAACAGCAAAAGCAGTCCTGAGGGGGAAATACATCGCAAGACCAGCATCCGTCCCCAAACTGGAAAGAACTCAATGCAAAAGCTAACCTTGCACCTAAAGGAGCTGGAGAAGGAACAGCAACGGAAACCTTCAACCAGCAGAAGACAATTAATAAAGATTCGAGCAGAACTCAATGAGATAGAGACCAGAAGAACTGTGGAACAGATCAACAAAAACCAGGAGTTGGTTCTTTGAAAGAATTAATAAGACAGATAAACTATTAGCCAAACTTATTAAAAAGAAGAGAGAGAAGACCCAAATTAATAAAATCATGAACGAGAGGGAGGGATCACCACCAACACCAAGGAAATACAAACGATTTTGAAAACTTAGTATGAGCAGCTTTACGCCAATAAATTAGGCAATCGAGAAGAAATGGGTGCATTCCTGGAAAACCACAAACTACAAAACTGCAACAGGAAGACATAGAAAACCTGAACAGGCCAATAACCAGGGACGAAACTGAAGCAGTCATCAAAAACCTACCAAGACACAAAAGTCCGGGGCCAGATGGCTTCCCAGGGGAATTCTATCAAACGTTTAAAGAACAAACCATACCTATTCCACTAAAGCTGTTATGAAAGATAGAAAGGGATGGAGTACTTCCAAAGTCGTTCTATGAGGCCAGCATCACCTTAATTGCAAAACCAGACACAGACCCCACCAAAAAGGAGAATTATAGACCAATACCCTGATGAACACGGACGCAAAAATTCTCAACAAGATACTAGCCAACAGGATCCGACAATACATTAAGAAGATGATTCACCATGACCCAGTGGGATTTATCCCCGGGATGCAAGGCTGCTTCAACACTTGTAAAGCAATCAATGTGATTCATCATATCAGCAAGAGAAAGAACCAAGAACCACATGATCCTCCCAATAGATGCAGAGAAAGCATTTGACAAAATACAACATCCATTCCTGATCAAAACTCTTCAGAGTGTAGGGATAGAGGGAACATTCCTCAGCATCTTAAAAGCCATCTACGAAAATATCGTTCTCAATGGGGAAACACTGGGAGCCTATCCCCTAAGATCAGGAACAAGACAGGGATGTCCACTCTCACCATTGCTATTCAACATAGTACCAGAAGTCCTAGCCTCGGCAATCAGGCAACAAAAAGAAATAAAAGACATTCAAACTGGCAAAGAGGAAGTCAAACTCTCCCTCTTTGCAGATGACATCATAATGCAGCTAGAAAACCCAAGAGACTCCACCCCAAGACTGCTAGAACTCACAGCCATTTGGCAGTGTGGCAGGATACAAAATCAATGCCCAGAAAACAGTGGCATTTCTATACACTAACAATGAGACTGAAGAAAGAGAAATGAAGGAGTCAATCCCAATTACAATTGCACCCAAAAGCATAAGGTAACAAGGAATATACATAACCAAAGAGGTAAAGGGTTTCTACCCTCAAAACTACAGAACACTTCTGAAGGAAATTGAGGAAGACACAAAGAGATGGAAACATATACCATGCTCATGGATTGGCAGAATGAATATTGGGAAAATGTCAATGGTACCCAGGGCAATTTACACACTTAATGCAATCCCTATCAACATACTATGGACTTTCTTCAGAAAGTTGGAACAAATCATCTTAAGATCTCTGTGGAATCAGAAAAGACCCCAAATAGCTAGGGGAATATTAAAAAAGAAAACCATAGCTGGGGGCATCACAATGCCAGATTTCAGGTTGTACTACAAAGCTGTGGTCATCAAGACAGTGAGGTACTGGCACAAAAACAGACACATAGATCAATGGAAACAGAATGGAGAATCCAGAAGTGGGCCCTCAACTCTATGCTCAAATAATAGTCGGCAAAGCAGGAAAGACTATCCACTGGAAAAAAGACAGTCTCTTCAATAAATGGTGCTGGGAAAATTGGACAGCCACATGCAGAAGAATGAAACTGGACCATTCTCTTATGCCATACACAAAGAAAAACTCAAAATGGATGAAAGATCTGAATGTGAGACAGGAATCCATCAGAATCCTAGAGGAGAACACAGGCAACACCCTTTTTGAACTTGGCCACAGCAACTTCTTGCAAGATACATCCCTGAAGGGAAGAGAAAGCAAAGCAAAAGTGAATTATTGGGACTTCATCAAGGTAAGAAGCTTCTGCACAGCAAAAGAAACAGTCAACATAACTAAAAGGCAACCTACAGAATGGGAGAAGGTATTTGCAAATGACCTATCAGATAAAGGGCTAGTATCCAAGATCTATAAAGAACTTAGTAAACTCAAAGAAACAACAATCCAATCATGCTATGGGCAAAAGACATGGACAGAAATTTCACAGAGGAAGACATAGACATGGCCAACAAGCACATGAGAAAATGCTCTGCATCACTGGCCACCAGGGAAGTACAAATCAAAACCACAATGGGATACCACCTCCCACCAGTGAGAATGGGCAAAATTAACAAGGCAGGAAACAACAAATGTTGGAGAGGATGTGGAGAAAGGGGAACCCTCTTGCACTGTTGCTGGGAGTGGGAACTGGCACAGCCACTCTGGAGAACTGTGTGGAGGTTCCTCAAAGAGTTAACAATAGATCTGTCCTACGACCCAGCAATTGCACTGCTGGGGATTACCCCAAAGATACAGATGCAGTGAAATGCCAGGACACCCGCACCCCGATGTTTCTTGCAGCAATGTTCACAATAGACTAACTGTGGAAGGAGCCTCGGTGTCCATCGAAAGACGAATGGATAAAGAAGATGTGGTCTATGTATACAATGGAATATTACTCAGCCATTAGAAACGACAAATACCCACCATTTGCTTTGAGGTGGAGGGACCTGGACGGTATTATGCTGAGTGAAATGTGTCAGTCTTTAAAGGACAAACATTACATGGTCTCATTCATTTGGGGAATATAAAAATTAGTGAAAGGGAATAAAGGGAAATAGAGAAATTGAGTGAAAATATCAGTGAGAGTGACAAAACATGAGAGACACCTCACCCTGGGAAATGACCAAGGTGTAGTGCAAGGGGAAGCGGGCAGGGGGTTGGGGTGAGTGGGTTATGGGCACTGAGGGAGTCACTTGGCAGGATGAGCACTGGGTGTTATGGTATATGTTAACAAACTGAATTCCAATAAAAAATTACAAATAAAATACAAAATTAAAAAATACAAAATACAAAATATAACAACTATGAAGACTAAAGTTTCCCGAGATAACGTAAAATGTATCCACTGTTGGAGATCTTTGAGAAAGTAAAGGTCATCCTTCTACAAATAATATTGTATACTCTACGGGCAACTTTTCCTTCCTTACGATTCTATAATGATAAATCATCTTATAAAAAAATGATAAATCATGAGTTTATTCATTTGACATGTGTCTCTATTCTAAGCTTATATTTAAAAAAAGATGCATCAGAATCCAGAAAATAGTTTTTATATTTTTTAAGAATCTTGCAGCTTAAAATTTATTTTTTTCATTTAATGGATAGAGATTAAGAACCTCACTTACCTAAGAAAAAAATTCAGTTTTAATTAATGAAAAAACTAAAATGTTTATTTACGTCCTCTCTATTCTCAAAAGATATAAAGTCGACCAAGATTATACCACACAGTAAGTTTAATTAGAAACCACAAGAAAGACAACAGCCAAAGTTCAAAACTCATAATAAATCTGATTATGGCTTAAAACAGACTTCACTTTGTACTATGTATAAACACAACTCTTGCTAAATTAAATATAGGCTATCATACTTTATTAAACTTAAAAGGGTAAAATTTCCTCCCAGTTCTTCATAAAAACCAGCTGTCATTCTGAAGAATCTGAGCATGTTTTGTATTGCCTTTTATTAACTTGCATTTAAAATAATTTCTACCGCATTTTATAATATACAGCATCTGTTCTACCTTAGCCTCACTACTGCTGTGTTTTTAATAATAATCTCTCTAAACTCTCTTATCTTTACATTCATCTCATCCTTATTAAATGAATTCTTACCCCACAACCCCTCCCCTCATCTTCACATCCATCTAGCTATTCTATCCAGTTGCTTTCTAATTCTTTCCCTCCATAATGGCACACCTAAGATTTGTTTATTCCCACCAACCGTAATAAATCTCAACCCAGTACTTACTTCTCTGTTGTTATTACACTGTTTTCTCTTATATTCTTGAGGGCTTCCATTTCTCCCTAAGATTCTTTTCATTATAAGGATATCAAGAGGATAGTATGTGAAAAAACATGGGGGACAAAGTTCAAAACAACTTACCTTTGTAACACCAAGCATTGCTGAAGACGTTTGAGGAGTTTCGGGTGATACAAAAGCAAGAGGAGAATAGTCAGAGACATTGACGGATGGTTTACAGAGAGTTTCAGTCTTATCTTCCCTTGCAAAATTGTTGTCAGCAAATAAAGGTCTATCTTCTTGGCTCACAAGACCACATTTTGCTTCTATTTAGTGAAAAACAAAGTAAAGAGTACATGAAGATATCTGTAACTTTGAATTACTAAATAACACAAAAATGGACAAAACTCCGTGAAAAACACAAATCTTCAAATAGCTTACTCTTGGGTCGCAGAAAAGCAGCCATTTGCTTTCTTAAGTTTAGTTTCGGGACAGTCTAGAAAAAAAATTGATAGTTTTCAGGATTACAAGTATCACATTTCGTAAAAATAATTGTAATATTCACCATTACCAAATGAACACCATTACAAAAAGAACACAGGTTTTGGAGATCATTCAAATACAGATTCAAATCTCAGTTCCGCCATTTACTAACCTACATTTTCTCATGGGGTGAAGATTATAAGAGATTTAATAGTCCCAAAATGTTACTTTTCTTACCCCTGATTATTATACAAAGTCTTCCTCAAAAAGTTAAATAAAAATAGAGCTATCCGGGATCCCTGGGTGGCGCAGCGGTTTAGCGCCTGCCTTTGGCCCAGGGCGCGATCCTGGAGACCCTGGATCGAATCCCACGTCGGGCTCCCGGTGCATGGAGCCTGCTTCTCCCTCTGCCTATGTCTCTGCCTCTCTCTCCCTCTCTCTCTCTGTGACTATCATAAATAAATAAAAATTTAGGGAAAAAAATAGAGCTAACCTATGACCCAGCAATCGCAGTACTCAGTATTTATCCAAAAGATACAAACATAGTGATTTGAAAGGGCACCAGCACCCCAACGTTTAAAGCAGCAATGACCACAATAGCCAAACTACAGAAAAGCCCGATGCCCACTGACAGATGAATGGATAAAGAAGATGCAGTGTGTATAAATACAATGGAATATTACTCAGCCATCCTAAAGAATGAAATCTTGCCATTTGCAATAACATAGATGGGACTTAAGAGTATTATACTAAGTGAAATAAGTTAGAGAAAGACAAATACCATATGATTTCAATCCTATGTGGAATTTAAGAAACAAAACGGAGGTGCATAGCGGAAGAGAGGGAAAAATAAGATAAAAATCAGAGAGAGAGACAAACCGTAAGAGACTCTTAATCATAGGAAATAAACTGAGGGTTGTTGGAGGGGAGAGGGTTGGGGCAATGGGGTAATTGGGTGATGGTAATTAAGGAGGGCTCTTGAAGTAATAAGCACTAGATGATGTATGCAACTGATGGATCACTGAATTCTACCTCTGAAACTAATAATACGCTATATGTTAATTAATTTGAATTTAAAAATTTTAAAAAGGGGATCCCTGGGTAGCTCAGTGGTTTAGCGCCTGCCTTTGGCCCAGGGTGGGATTCCTGGAGACCAGGGATCGAGTCCCATGTCAGGCTCCCTGCATGGAGCCTGCTTCTCCCTCTGCCTGTGTCTCTGCCTCTCTCTCCCTATGTCTATCATGAATAAATAAAAAAATCTTAAAAAAAAATTTTTTTTTAATACTTTCTTTACCAAAATGTCTTAAAATAAAAATCTATCCCTAGGTAATTTAAATTAAAAAAACTAACAATAAGGGCAGCCCCGGTGGCGCAGCGGTTTAGCACCGCCTGCAGCCCAGCGCGGGATCCTGGGGACCCTGGATCGAGTCCCACATCAGGCTCTCTGTATGATGCCTGCTTCTCCCTCTGCCTGTGTCTCTGCCTCTCTCTCTGTCTCTATGACTAAATAAATAAAATCTTTTAAAAAAACTAACAATAAGAAATGTCATTATTGGGACGCCTGTGTGGCTCAGTGGTTGAGCATCTGCCTTCGGCTCAGGGTGTGATCCCAGAGTCCCACATCAGGCTCCCTACATGGAGCCTGCTTCTCCTCCCTCTGCCTCTGTCTCTGACTCTCTCATGAATAAATGAATACAATATTTTTAAAAATTAATTATTTTATTATATTTAAAATTTTTCAAATGTGTTTGAATGATTTATAATTGCATGACGATCTCTTATAAGAGAAAATATTAAAATTTAGTTTCTAGTAGTATTTATTTGGGCAAGTTGGCATTACAAACAGTTTAAGTTGCTTTTGTTTGTCAAAATGCTAAGGACAAATGATTATCTAACATCAGCTCCTTCCAGGAATGTGAGAAAAATAATAAGGCTTGTGGGGTAATGATTCAGGAATGAAAACCACAGACACACACAGACAACAGAAAGGCATAATCAAAAATATTGACAATAAACATAGAAAGAGATGGACTGAAAGAACAGACACTAAAGAAACGTGTTTTGTTTTTTTTTCCCCCATGTAAGGAAAACGTAGGGTACGGGAAAGTCATGTACAAAAAAATGCAGGGGGGACAGCCATGGTGGTTCAGTGGTTGAGTGTCTGCATTCGGCCCAGGGCGAGATCCTGGAGCCCCAGGATCGAGTCCCATGTCAGGCTCCCTGTATGGAGCCTGCTTCTCCCTCTGCCTGTGTCTCTGCCTCTCTCTGTGTGTGTGTGCGTGTGTGTGTGTGTGTGTGTGTGTGTGTGTGTCTGTCATGAATAAATAAAACCTTTAAAAAATGCAGGAAGAAGAAGAAAAAAAGAAAAACATAAGACGTGACCAATCAAGCATGATCTTAAGGCAGGGAAAAATGTAAGTTAAAAAAGGCCTGTGGAAAAAATGGTTAGGTTAGTATTAACTTATTAGTTAATACTAATTAATTATTAATTATTAATAATACTAACAACCATTTTTCCACAGGCCACACTATATGTGTGTGTATGTGTGTGTGTGTGTGTGTGTATGTATGTATGTATAGTTAGGAATATACAATGAACAGCCGCCTCTGTTTAATATATAAATGTAACATTTATATAATAGATTGCCCCCTATATATTTTCAGACCATAATGCTTTGAAACTAGAACTAAACCACTAAAAGAAGAAATATGGAAGGATTTCAAACACGTGGAGGTTAACGACCATCCTTCTAAACGATTAAAGGATCAACCAGGAAATTAGAGAAGAATTAAAAAGATTCCTGGAAACTTATGAGAATGAAGATACAATCGTTCAAAATCTTTGGGATACAGCAAAAGCAGTCCTGAGGGGGGAATACATCGCAAGACCAGCATCCGTCCCCAAACTGGAAAGAACTCAAAGCAAAAGCTAACCTTGCACCTAAAGGAGCTGGAGAAGGAACAGCAACTGAAACCTTCACCCAGCAGAAGACAATAAATAAATATTCGAGCAGAACTCAATGAGATAGAGACCAGAAGAACTGGGGAACAGATCAACAAAATCAGGAGTTGGTTCTTTGAAAGAATTAATTAATAAGACAGATAAATTATTAGCCAAACTTATTAAAAAGAAGAGAGAGAAGACCCAAACTAATAAAATCATGAACGAGGGGATCCCTGGGTGGCGCAGCAGTTTGGCACCTGCCTTTGGCCCAGGGCACGATCCTGGAGACCCGGGATAGAATCCCACGTCGGGCTCCCGGTGCATGGAGCCTGCTTCTCCCACTGCCTGTGTCTCTGCCCCTCTCTCTCTCTCTGTCTCTCTCTCTCTCTCTCTCTCTCTGTGACTATCATAAATAAATAAAAATTAAAAAAAATAATAATAAAATAAAATAAAATAAAATCATGAACGAGAGAGGAGGGATCACCACCAACACCAAGGAAATACAAACGATTTTGAAAACTTAGTATGAGCAGCTTTACGCCAATAAATTAGGCAATCGAGAAGAAATGGGTGCATTCCTGGAAAACCACAAACTACAAAACTGCAACAGGAAGACATAGAAAACCTGAACAGGCCAATAACCAGGGACGAAACTGAAGCAGTCATCAAAAACCTACCAAGACACAAAAGTCCGGGGCCAGATGGCTTCCCAGGGGAATTCTATCAAACGTTTAAAGAACAAACCATACCTATTCCACTAAAGCTGTTATGAAAGATAGAAAGGGATGGAGTACTTCCAAAGTCGTTCTATGAGGCCAGCATCACCTTAATTGCAAAAGCAGACACAGACCCCACCAAAAAGGAGAATTATAGACCAATACCTTGATGAACACGGACGCAAAAATTCTCAACAAGATACTAGCCAACAGGATCCGACAATACATTAAGAAGATGATTCACCATGACCCAGTGGGATTTATCCCCGGGATGCAAGGCTGCTTCAACACTTGTAAAGCAATCAATGTGATTCATCATATCAGCAAGAGAAAAAAAACAAGAACCACATGATCCTCCCAATAGATGCAGAGAAAGCATTTGACAAAATACAGCATCCATTCCTGATCAAAACTCTTCAGGGTGTAGGGATAGAGGGAACATTCCTCAGCATCTTAAAAGCCATCTATGAAAAGCCCACAGCAAATATCGTTCTCAATGGGGAAACACTGGGAGCCTTAACCCTAAGATCAGGAACAAGACAGGGATGTCCACTCTCACCACTGCTATTCAACATAGTACCAGAAGTCCTAGCCTCAGCAATCAGGCAACAAAAAGAAACAAAAGGCATTCAAAGTGGCAAAGAGGAAGTCAAACTCTCCCTCTTTGCAGATGACATGATACTGTGCATAGAAAACCCAAAAGAGGGCAGCCTGGGTGGCTCAGCGGTTTAGCACTTCCTTCGGCCCAGCGCCTGGTCCTGGGGACCCGGGATCGAGTCCCGCGTCCGGCTCCCTGTGTGGAGCCTGCTTCTCCCTCTGCCTGTGTCTCTGACTCTCTCTCTCACTGTATCTCATAAATAAATGAATAAATAAAATCTTAAAAAAAAGAAAGAAAAAGAAAACCCAAAAGACTCCACCCCAAGATTGCTAGAAATCATACAGCAATTCGGCATTGTGGCAGGATACAAAATCAATGCCCAGAAATCAGGTGCATTTCTATACACAAACAATGAGACTGAAGAAAGAGAAATGAAGGAGTCAATCCCAATTACAATTGCACCCAAAAGCATAAGATACCTAGGAATATACATAACCAAAGAGGTAAAGTGTCTCCACCCTCAAAACTACAGAACACTTCAGAAGGAAATTGAGGAAGACCCAAAGAGATGGAAAAATATGCCATGCTCACAGATTGGAAAAATTTCAATGCTACCCAGGGCAATTTACACATTTAATGCAATCCCTATCAACATACTATGGACCTTCTTCAGAGAGTTGGAACAAATCATCTTAAGATTTGTGTGAAATCAGAAAAGACCCCAAATAGCTAGGGGAATATTAAAAAAGAAAACCATAGCTGGGGGCATCACAATGCCAGATTTCAGGATGTACTACAAAGCTGTGGTCATCAAGACAGTGTGGTACTGGCACAAAACAGACACATAGATCAATGGAAACAGAATGCAGAATCCGCAAGTGGACTCTCAACTTTATGGTCAACTAATATTCAACAAAGCAGGAAAGACTATCTACTGGAAAAAAGACAGTCTCTTCAATAAATGGTGCTGGGAAAATTGGATAGCCACATGCAGAAGAATGAAACTGGACCACTTTTTTACACCATACACAAAGATAAACTCAAAATGGATGAAAGATCTAAATGTGAGACAGGAATCCATCAGAATCCTAGAGGAGAACACAGGCAACACCCTTTTTGAACTTGGCCATGGCAACTTCTTGCAAGATACATCCCTGAAGGGAAGCAAAACCAAAGCAAAAATGAATTATTGGGACTTCATCAAGGTAAGAAGCTTCTGCATAACAAAAGAAACAGTCAAGAAAACTAAAAGGCACCCTACAGAATGGAAGAAGTTATTTGCAAATGACCTATCAGATAAAGGGCTAGTATCCAAGATCTATAAAGAACTTAGTAAACTCAACAGCAAAGAAACAAACAATCCAATCATGCTTTGGGCAAAAGACATGGACAGAAATTTCACAGAGGAAGACACAGACATGGCCAACAAGCATATGAGAAAATACTCCAGATCACTGGCCATCAGGGAAATATAAATCAAAACCAGAATGAGGTATCATCTTCCACCAGTGAGAATGGGCAAAATTAACAAAGCAGGAAACAACAAATGTTGGAGAGGATGTGGAGAAAGGGGAACCCTCTCACACTGTTGTTAGCAATCTGAACGGGTACAGCCACCCTGGAAAACTGTGTGGAGTTTCCTCAAAGAGTTAACAATAGAACTGCCCTATGACCCAGCAATTGCACTTCTGAGGATTTACCCAAAGCTACAGATGCAGTGAAATGCAGGACACCTGCACCCCAATATTTATAGCAGCAATGTCCACAATAGCCAAACTGTGGAAGGAGCCTCGGTGCCCATCGAAAGATGAATGGATAAAGAAGATGTGGTCTATGTATACCATGGAATATTACTCAGCCATTAGAAATGACAAACACCCACCATTTGCTTTGACGTGGATGGAACTGGAGGGTATTATGCTGAGCAAAATAAGTCAATTTGAGAAGGACAAACATTATATGTTCTCATTCATTTGGGGAATATAAGAATTGGTGAAAGGGAACATAGGGAGAGGAGAAAAAATGAGTGAAAATATCAGTGAGAGTGACAGAATATGAGAGACACCTAACTCTGGGAAATGAATAAGGGGTAGTGGAAAGGGAGGTGGGGGGGGTTGTGGTGACTGGGTGATGGGCACTGAGGGGGTCACTTGGCAGGATGAGCATTGGGTGTTATGCTAAATGTTGGCAAATTGAACTCCAATAAAAAAAAGTTAAAAAAACATAAAATGACAAGAGGCAAGCCACTTTATATTTTAAGAGTAAATAATACACAACACTAAACTCAGAGCAGGAAAATTAATTTTACAAGAGAGTACTTTACCTTGGTACCAGAACTTAAGTCCTCATGTTTTGAAGGCCTTGAATCATCAGTATCAGCTTTGCAGGTACGACTTTACAGCAAAAATAGAAAACAAAGACAAGTTCATTTCTTTAAAAAGAAAAATCGAGTCAAAGTCAGTTGTTTATTAATGAAGTTTCTTGACATACGAAAATTTAGCCTCGTTTTGGTTAAGCTTTTATTTTTAATTCTAGTATCCTTAACATACAGTGTTACATTAGTTTCATATATACAATATAATGATTTGGTAATTCCATACATCACCCAGTGCTCATCATGACTAGTGCATTCCTTAATTCCCATCTCCTATTTCACCCATTCCCCTACCAACATCCCCCCTGGTAACCATCAGTTTGTTCTCTATAGCAGTCTTCTTCTTGGTAAATCTGTCTTTTCTGTCTCCTTCGCTTATTTTTATTTTGTTTCTTACATGTTACTTAGGAGTGAAATCATATTTGTCTTTCTCTGACTTACACTGCTTAGCGTAATACGCTCTAGCTCTCACCATGCAAATGACAAGATGTCATTCTTTTCAATGGCTGAACAATATTCCATTGTGTGTGTGTGTGTGTATATATATATATGTGTGTGTGTGTGTGTGTGTGTGTGTATATATATATATATATATATATATACACACACCACTTTTTATTCACTAATCCATCAACATGCACACTTAGGCTGATGATTGCAAATAATGCTGTAGTAAAAACATGAGTGCATGTATCCCTTTGAATTGGTGTGTTTGTCATATCTGGGTAAATACGCAGGAGTGCAACTCTTGGATTGTTAGTTTTGTTTTTAACTTTTTGAGGAACCGCCATACGGTTTCCCATGGTGGCTGTCCCAGTTTGCACTTCCACCAAAAGTGCAACAGGGTTCCTTTTTCTCCACATCCTCAACTACACTTGTTTCTTGTGGTTTTGATTTTAGCCATTCTGACAGGTGTGCAGCGCTATCTCATTGTAGTTTTGATTTGCATTTCCCTGATGACGTGTGATGCTGATCATCTTTTTATATATCTATTGGCCAACTGGACATCTTCTTTGGAAAAATGTCTGATATATTCTGATCATTCTTGACCTGGATTGTGTTTTGGGTGTTGAGATGTATCAGTTCTTTAGATTCTTACACTAACCTTTATCAGATATGTCATATGCAAATGTCTTCTCCCATTCTGTAAGGTTGCCTTTTAGTTTTGTGGATTGATTCCTTCACTGCAAAAGCTTTTGATTTTGATGTAGCCCCAACAGTTTATTTTGCTTTTATTGCTCTTGCCTCAGGAGACATAAAAAAAGAAAAACCTGGCTACAGCTAATACCAGAGAGATCATTGCCTGTGCTCTCTTCAAGGATAAAATGGTTTCATGTGATATATTTATATCTTTAAACCATTTTGAATTTATTTTTGTAAATGGTGAAAGAAAGTGGTCCTGTTTCAATCTTTTATATACCCATTCAGTTTTCCTAGCATCATTTATTGAAGGAGACTGCCTTTTCAAACCATTGGATATTCTTTCTTGCTTTGTCAAAGATTAATTAGCCATATCATTATAGTTTATTTCTGGATTTTCTATACTATTCTACTGATATTTGTATCCATTTAATGCCAATACTATGCCGTTTTGATTACTACAGCTTTGTAATATAACTTGAAATCTAGCATAGAGATATCTCCAGTTATGTTTTTCTTTTTCCAATATTGCTTTGGCTATTTGAGGTCTTCAGTGGTTCCATATAAATTTAGTGTTGCTTACTCTAGTTCTGTGAAACATGTCGATGGATTTTAGTAGGCATTGCATTAAATTTGTAGATTGCTTTGGGTCCTATACACAGTTTAACAATAGGTGCTCTTCCAATCTATGAGATGGAATTCTTTCCACGTCTTTGTGTCATCCTCAATTGCTTTCACCAATGTTTTCAGAATACAGGTCTTTCAAAATTTGGCCTCTGTGTTATTTTTTTAACATGTTATTTATTTATTTATTTATTTATTTATTTATTTATTTATTTATTTATTTGAGAGAGAGAGAGAGAGTGTGTGTGTGTGCACAGTAGGCAGAGAGGCAGGTGGAGGGAGGGGAAAGAAGCAGGGCCCCTGCTGAGCAGAGAGCCTTATATGTGGCTCTATCCCAGTACCCTGACATCATGACCCAAGCCAAAGGCAGTCGCTTAACCGACTGAGCCAGCCAGGCGCCCCTTGGCCTCTGTTTTCAAAAAGGGTTTAGTTATCTATTTTGCTTTCACCTCTCCTAACCTGTGAAATGCCCAGTAAAGGCCCAGTTTTAGTTCCCATAACTAAGTGTGACAGGTGAGGAATTCTCTGAAATGTCTGACAGCTAACTGGACAAAAGTTAACCACCATGAATTATCACCTTCCACCTGTCAGAATGGCTAGAATCAAAAACACACACTAAAAAATATTGGTGAGGATGCAGAGACTAAGGAATACTCGTGAGCTGGTGATGAGGATAGAAATTGGGGCAGCCACTGTAAAAAACAAAATGGAGTTTCCTTGAAGAAGTACCAATAGAAATACCACATGATCCAGTAATCCACTACTGGGTACTTACTTACCCCCCAAAAAAGAAAACACTAATTTGAAAAGACATATGTACCCCAATGTTTACTGCAGCATTATTTACAACAGCCAAGATATGAAAGTAACCCATGTCCATCAACAGATGTATAACACACACACACACACACACACACACACACACACACACACAGAGCAATATTACTCAGCCATAAAAAAGAATGAAACCTTACCATTTGCAACAATGTGGATTACCTGGAGGGTATTAAGCCAAGTGAAATAAGTCAGAGCAAAATAGACAAATACTGTATGATTTCACTTATATGTAGAATCAAAAAAGCAGAACAAATGAACAAACAACCAAAAAGCAGAACCAGACCCATAAGTACAGAGAATTCTGTATTGCCAGAAGGGAAGTGGGTGGGGGACAGACAAAAATGGGTGAAGGGAAGTGGGAGGTTCAGCATTCCAGGTATAGTAAGTCACAGGGATAAAAGTACAGCATAGGGAATATAGTCAATAGAATTGTAAGAGCAATATGCAGTAACACATGGTAGCTACACTTGTGGTAAGCATGGGGTAACAACATAGACCTGCTGAATCACTATGTTGTACACATGAAACCAACATAACGGTGTGTCAACTATACTTAAATTTTGAAAAGGAACTATCTACAGATGTTAAAGAACAAATTTATATGTTATTACTTGGAATACTATTCCCGAAGAGATTAAAAGATTAAAAATTATAAAATCCAAGTTTCACAAGTCCTGCCTTATTTACGTCCACATAAACTAGCAAGACCTTAAAAATCATCAAGGGCACTCAGATACCCAAGAAGAGAGACTGCTATACAAATAGTCCTGATATCTGTGCCTCTATTTACCCACACACTGCCTAATATTTTCTTTTTGTGAGCTACCACTCCTGGATCACTCCTCTGCAGGGCTCAGTGGCACTCTCCAACGTTTAAGTCTTTAGCCTGCCAAGGCACAGATTCCCAAAACAAGGAAAGGCTCAAATGACCAAGAATAGGAGCCATTTCCTGCTCCTGGGAACCAGCTAAATGGAGTCTGAGTCATCCATGCAGTCATCTCAATGTAGGCACCTTACCAACTACCCAAATGAAGCTCCGTTATTGATCTGACAGCTAGTCCTACCCCACCAAACCCTACACATACATGGGAAGGGCATCAGAGAATTACGAAAAGAGGTGGAGCGATCACAAGACCCTGTGACCTTGGGCCATACATTTACATAGTTCAGAATCTCCATTCCCCCCATTATTTGAAAGGATCTAACCCGCCTTCTGTAAGGTGGGGTAGAAGTCGATGATGTCCCATTCCTATTTGCTGTAAATACTCTTGCCAGTGGTTCAACTGATTTTAATGTTTCTCAACAGAAACTCTGAAGTAGGGCAGCCGGATAGCCCAGCGGTTTAGTGCCACCTTCAGCCCAGGGCATGATCCTGGAGACCCAGGTTTGAGTCCCAAGTCAGGCTCCCTGCATGGAGCCTGCTTCTCCCTCTGCTTGTATCTCTGCCTCTCTCTCTCTCTCTCTCTCTCTCTGTCTCATGAATAAATAAAATCTTTTTTTAAAGGAAAAGAAACCCTGAAGTATGCTAGTTCCTTCAATTAAACCAACAAAAAGAGGGATCCCTGGGTGGCGCAGCGCTTTAGTGTCTGCCTTTGGCCCAGGGTGCGATCCTGGAGACCGGGATCGAATCCCATGTTGGGCTCCCGGTGCATGGAGCCTGCTTCTCCCTCTGCCTGTGTCTCTGCCTCTCTCTCTCTCTCTCTCTCTCTCTCTGTGTGTGTGACTATCATAAATAAATAAAAATTAAAATAAATAAATAAATAAATAAATAAATAAATAAATAAACAAACCAACAAAAAGAAATGCTGCTCAGGACTCTCTTGAACGCTCTATTTTATTTTATTTTATTTTTTTTTGAACGCTCTATTTTAATATGCTTTTATAAACAACAACCAATATCTTGTGTTCTTTCTTTGTGTAATTGACCTTTGTCTACCTTGTCATAAACTCCAATATTCTGTCATCATTTCTAAAACTCTTTTTCCTATTCAACCCAGTGTGGTTCTTCTTGAAACATGCCCTCTCCTGCTAATTCCCGTCTCATGTACACTAGACCCACTCCCTATCTTTATATTATTAAATCAAAGATGAGAGAAAAGGGAAAAAATCTAAATTTAAATCTCATTTCTGTCAGTTATCAAATTCAAGTAAGTCACTTTAATCCCTTTTCAGTTTTAAATTCTCCACTTCAACAACCACTTGGTAAGGATGTTAAACATGGGTTACAGCATCAGAGAGTATTTTGATTAACACATCTCTAAGATTCTTTAAAACCCTGAAATTCTATCTGCTTTTCATTTTGTCTTTAGAAAAATGGAGAATCCTTAGCTGCAGAAATGATAAAAAGTAATGGAATAAAAGAAACAGCAAGAAAATTGGAGAAGAAAGTTTAAAAAAATCAAGAAAAGAGTATAGAAAGGACATGGAGAAAAGCAAAAAAGTCTACAAAAAAAGAAAAAGCTTCACAGAACTTATCAAGGGTGCCAGCCTAAAGGGAAAATTAGACTGAGAAGTCAGTAAATAGACAACTGTTTAGAAATACCCTCTAAATAGATGATAAATTTAATTAACGTTACATGGTCTATACCTAGATTACATATCCTTCACTTTCAGAAAAATCATTCATCTCAAGGAGAGCAGACGTCACTATATCTAAGAGCTTGCCTGATTAGGGCTTGCTTATGTAAAAGCTATGGTACTGTGGCCATAGGTAACTGAGATCCACTCCAAAATCTTTGACAGTAAAAACAAGAAACTAGTTACCACTGCAATAATTACCTCTAGCTATCACTAGTTGTGTCAAATATATTAGGAAAATGCTTGGACTTGCCTGGTTCTTAAGAAAACTCCAAATCAGAGTTAACATGTAATGAAATTTGACAATCTGGGATGATCTAAGATCTGTATCTTAATTCCAGTGCTGCTGAGGGGCAAAACATGTATGTGGGAGCCACGCAGGCTAACATTCAAATCATGGGTCTGCTACTCATTAACTATGGAATCCTGGGTCAGTTTATCCATCTCCCTGAACTACAGCTGACTAGTTAATAAAAAGTAGGCTATAACAGCACAGCTCCTTGGTGAAACTATTGCAATGACTAATAAGTAATAAGTAAGACGTATTAAGCACATAATACAGTGTCTAGCCCAGAAGACAACACTCAACAAATCCTTTCCTCTCCACTTCCTTGGTTAACACATCATTTTAAAAAAATCCATAAAAGTCCTACCTGCTTAAAGAGACTTCTTCAGACTTCTTAGCCACTAGTAAAGAAAGCAGGAAAATACATTTTAAGTCAACAATAGAAAAATACAGAATATTAAAACTGTAAGACAGATGATGACTTGTTCAAAAGTATTCCTTTGGGACCACACCTGGAAACCACACTACAGTGGATATTAATTGTACTATTGGTAGGCAGTTAATGCATTAAGAAATCTCATTTTCTCCTCTATATTTACCAATGCAAGAAAGAATTCTAGTTATCAGGATGTGGTACATACAAGTGGATGTTTCTAATGACCATTATTGTAACCAAACCAAACCCTATGAGACGGACAGGAAATGGTATCATTAGCAGAATCATTATCATAAAGTGACAATGGCAAACTTAAATAGCATGATTTTCCTGGACTTCCACTACTAGGAGCAGTTAAAACAGACTATACATATTTAGCTGGAACACAACGGAACCTCTCCAGCTCCTCAGTAGAGACTGCTAAGTTCAGGATGAAATGCCTCATCACAAAGTTCGGCTCGGCTCTGGTCACAATCTTGGGGTCCTGGGTGGAGACCCTCAGGGAGTCTGCTTTTCTCTCTCCCTCTGTCCTTCCACCTCGCTTGTGCTATCTTTCAAATAAATAAATAAACTCTTCTCAAAACCTTTTCTAGAGAAAGACATAAGGCCTAGAAAAAGAACATTTTATTTTTTTTATTTTTTTAAAATATTTTTTTCTTTATTTATTTATGATAGTCACACAGAGAGAGAGAGAGAGGCAGAGACATAGGCAGAGGGAGAAGCAGGCTCCATGCACCGGGAGCCCGACGTGGGATTCGATCCCGGGTCTCCAGGATCGCGCCCTGGGCCAAAGGCAGGCGCCAAACCGCTGCGCCACCCAGGGATCCCAAGAACAACATTTTAAATGGAATGAATTGAGCCTCCTGACTTGTTCAGTAGAGAGGGCTGAAAATTTCAAAATGGACTGATACTTGGCTAAGGAAATAAAAGCTTCCTTTGTCTTCCAGTATCTTTAACTTGGTATTCTTCAATCTATCCTCCACACGAGACGCCTGCAAACTATGGCCACAGGCCAAATCCAACCTGCCATCTGGTTCTGTAAATAAAGTTGTAATGGAGCACAGTCACATCTATTTCAATACATATTGCTATGGCTACTTTCACACGACAATGGCAGAGTGTGAGACCCCAGGGCCTAAAATATTCACTATCTGGCCCTTTTAAGAAAAGCCTGGTGATCCCCATTTTATGCCATAACCAAAGGGCCCTAATTCAAATCTAATCTGATTACTCTTCTATTTCAAATTCTCCTATCAATCCCTGCTGGCTCCCTCCCCAACAGCCATTCCATATTCTTCATTCTTGCTGGAGAACCACAGCTTTATTTGGATAGTTAGTGTCCCAATACACAAAGAATGTGGTCTCGCCCCAGCTGCAAAAGGAGAAAGGATTATTCTAAGCTAATCACAGTACCTGACTTACCAGTGACTGGTTTAGGAACAAGCAAGTCATGTTACCTAGCCTATAAAATGTTAGGGGAAGTTTACTGCAAGCTGCTGAGTTTTCTTCCTATATAAAAGAAACACAAAGACAAACACAGTTCTTCTGGTCATGGATATTGTCATGTGAAAATATGCCTGAAGCTGTTGCTAATTAGCCAAGCAGGAAAAGAGACAGGGACTCCTGGGTGACTCAGCGGTTGAGTGTCTGCCTTTGGCTGAGGCCCTGATCCCCGACTTCCCCGATCAAGTCCCATGTTGGGCTCCCTGCCTGGAGCCTGCTTCTCCCTCTGCCTATATCTCTGCCTCTCTCTCTCTCTGTCTCTCATGAATAAATAAATTAAAATCTTAAAAAAAAAACACAACACAAAGACAGCTCTATTCTATTATGAGCACCTTGAAAGACCAAAACTCTCTTCCATCTTTGCTTCCTATAACTTGCAAAACCAAAGCCAACCTAAAGAATTTCTGTGATAGAGATCCACTAAGTCAAAGGTTTCTTCCTACATTTCAGACCATGCAACACACTAGGTGCCACCTCTGGGGAGCAACGGTAACATCTTTGTGACTGCGAACATTTTTGTGCTTTTATTATAATTTGTTGAGCCCAAGTTGCCCTTTTTGAATATTTATTATGATCATCTTTTGACTAATAACAGAGTATCTTATTTCCAAAAAACTACAGTATTATGCAACAAACAGGAGAGAACATTGTTCTAATGAAGTCAACATATCACATTCTGACTTAAGAGAAGTGAAGTCACTAATAGTGAGATTGTGTTGATGCAACAGCATCTAAAATAACCTGTGCTCCTCAACAGGCTTCCGTAGGATAGGTCATCACCTAAAAAATCAAGCAATCTCATTGGTCTTTCTGCACACTAGCTAAGTTTTGCAGTTCTTATTGTTTGCCATTTGTGTAAAGGACCAGCAAGGTACTGCAGAGTTCCAGTTTTAAGGATAATGAGACAAATCACGCTATAATAATATTTACTAAATGAAATCCACTTGTAAAAGTCAAAATACCATTTGTATAACCAGTAATTTTTATAACATGTTTATAGAGGAAACATAAAACATACTAACTTGAAAATCTTTTTTCCTTATTTACACAAAGCTATCCCATAGGATTTTAAGTCTCATAACTAATGAGGGCACCTGGATGGCTCACTGGTTGAGGTTGTGATCCCAGGTTCTGGGATTGAGTCCTACATCAGGCATCCGTATGGAGCCTGCTTCTCCCTCTGCCTCTCTCTTTGCCTCTCTCTGTGTGTCTCTGAGGAATAAAGAAATAAATTCTAAAAAATACTAAGATAACGAATTTATTTTCAGACAATACTGCCTCATATTTTAAATTACCAAAAAGAACTTCTCAAATTCTGAATCCTAGACTATTAAGAAAGAAATTAAGAAACCAAACACCCATGCAATTTACACATCCGATTTGTTTTGTTTTGTTTTCATTGCTTTTTCATGATCAAAACTGCCTTACTCTGACTTCATCTATGTTAGGACCACCATAAGTAATTCACTCTAAAAAATCATACCTAGATCATGATTCTGTGAAGAATTTTCAGGTTTCATTTCTTCTTCATGTTCAGAAATTAGTTGGTCACTGCTACGTATAAGAAAGAGTGATAAACAATGAGACTTTTTTAATACTGATATGAAAAATATTTACCAGATATATCAAATTCTTAAGATTTTTCAAAGAATATCAGGGTTAACATCAAAACTTAAATTACCCGAATAGGTACTTCAAATTTGTTAGTTCTAAAAACTTTTATCAAGTATGTAATTATAATTAAAGGAGAAACAAAAGTAAGGTGAACCAGTCATGAGTTGAAGGCATTTTGCTCAGTAAACTAAGAGTTAGCCTGCCATAATGGAAAGTGTCTCAAATCCCAAAGTCCCAGCTCTAAAACCAGCAGCTTTTTGTTCTTAGACCAGCCACTTCTCTTCCACTCAAAGTCTTTCTCTATAAAACAGGAATCTTACCATCTTATATTACAAGGCTGTTAGGAGGATTTAATGAGGTATTATACCCAAAACGTGGTCTCTCAGGCAAGGTGATGCCCACAACTCTGGGAAGGGCAATATGAGACCTTCCATGACCTAATAAAAAAGGTATTCCACAGGAGTTAAAGCAAGCTTGGGGGGCAGCCCGGGTGGCTCAGTGGTTTAGCATGGCCTTCAGCCCAGGGCATGATCCTGGAGACCCGGGATCGAGTCCCATGTCGGGCTCCCTGCATGGAGCCTGCTTCTCCCTCTGCCTGTGTCTCTGCCTCTCTCTCTCTCCTCTCTGTGTATTCTCATGAATAAATAAAAATAAAATCTTAAAAAAATTAAAAAAATAAAGCAGGCTTCGGGTACAGATGTAGGAACAAAGGGGAAGGAAAGTCCAGTCTCTTCTTGTAGTATTATTTGAACTCCTTTAATAGTTTAGAATGGTCCTAACTAAAGTCTGCTAGCAGAAAAGACAAACAAAATCCTCGAAGGTTAATTCATCATGAAGGTCTGGGCTAATATATGGTTTCCACGTAAGGTTTTTGAGTGTGAAGGGAAGGGTGTATGGGGCTAAAGCCAGAAGGCCCAGCTGCCAGAACAGCATGCCGGTGGCTTTGGAATAGCAGCTGAGCATATAAGCATATGTAATAAACAAAAAAGGGTTGTAAGTTTGAATTCTAAGTGTGGATCACCATGAGGACTGACGAATGAGGATCAGCAAGGGCATCCTATGAGCAAAAGTCAATCATGACTGGACTGCAGAACCAGTTTCAACAGCAATGTTGCAGGAACAGAATCAAAGGAAACCACAGAATGATGAGCATGTCCTTTTTTCCATCCAAAAGGCTTATGAAAGAGGACTGTCTCTCTGGTCTTAGGGAAACCCTTAGGTTCTCGGGAAATTCAAGGGGGAAAGTATAGGCGATAACCCACAAGGAAAAGTATAAAGTTTTCTATGAAACTGAACATCTTAGGACACAATAGTTAGTCAAAACAGACGTTGAGGTGGGTAGTTCAGTCAGTTAACCATCTGCCTTTGGTTCAGGTATGGCCTCAAGGATCCAGCCCTGTGTTGGGCTCCCAGCTCAGCAGAGTGTCGGCTTCTCCCTCTCCCTCCACCCCTCCGCCTCACTTGTGCTTGCTCTCATTAATAAATAAGTAAATAAATAAATAAATAAATAAATAAATAAATAAATAAAATCTTTTTAAGAAGCACCCAGGTATAACATTATGTGAACCCCATGCAGAAGGGTTATAGTTGGAATGAAACAGATACAGTGAGGATCCCTAAGGATAAAGGTCTCAAGAGTCCTGACATAAAGAACCCTGCACCCATTGCTACTTCTAACTAGTCTAGCCTTTTGCTTGGTTTCTGGGTGATGATAGGCTCTAACTCACTGCCACCCCAAAGTGCTGAATCAAATTATACCTTCTCAGCTGTTACCTAGGAAGTAACACTATTTTACTATATTTTAAACCTCAGTTGAGAAATATCTAGCATGTTTTAAGTTATTTTCATTTTTGAAAAAAGATTTTACTTATTTATTCATGAGAGACACACACATACACAGAGAGAGAGAGAGAGAGAGAGAGAGGAGGCAGAGACATCAGCAGAGGGAGAACCAGACTCCTCACAGGGAGCCAGACGTGGGACTCGATCCCCAGGCCCCGGGATCATGCCCTGTGCCCACGGCAGACACTCAACCGCTGAGCCGCCCAGGTATCCTAGTAATAACTAGCATTTTAATGTAAACTTACATATTAATACTATTAATAATAGCATATTCTTCTGCAGTCCATCCATATACATCTTAGGAAAACCTTCCTAAAGAGAAGACTGACTATATTTCATGGTTCATCTTTTACAGCATATTTTACAGCAAGCATAAGGGCTATTCTAAAATAACAGAGAGATAACTTCATCCTTAAGAACTCAGAGTATTTAAGCACCTAATCTGATATACTTCATCAGGGTAATATCTCACATGTTGCTACAGAATTGACCACTAACATGTCCAAGTGTTCATTTTTGTAAATTAACCCCACGGCTAAAATGAAGGGACAAAAAAGAAGTCTCTGGTTCCACTTGGGTATCATAGTAGAAGTTGCTAATTTAAAACCCTCTGATGAACAAGAAACTATGCCGAGGTCACTGATCTGAATAGGTGAAGGGTTTTTTAAAAAAAATTCCCCATTTTGTGACATCTGGGTGGCTCAGCGGTTGAGTGTCTGCCTTTGGCTCAGGGCGTGATCCTGGAGTTCCGGATCCTGCTTCTCCCTCTGCCAGTGTCTCTGCCTCTCTTTGTGTGTCTCTCATGAATAAATAAATAAAATCATTTTAAAAATCCCCATTTCTTCCTTAAACTGGTACAGTGTACCTCCAAACCACCTGGAGGCCAGGTCGGTATAAAAGCTATCTGTAGGCTTAAAACAGTAATATTCACACTAATGATAAGAAAACAGTCATAGTTGCAGTTAGTGATGTTAAGTTAAACATGTGGTAGGCACTAAATCACATGATTATATATATATATATATATATATATATATATATATATATATATAATTATTTACACACAACCACCCTTGAAGGATATATTATTATCCTCCTTTTCATATCAGGATATGTATCTGGTGATGGTAAGTAATGTTTCCAAGGTCACATACCCAGCAAGGAGACAAGCTAACAATTAAACCTAGTCTTCTGTGAATCTAAAGTCCATCTCTTTTCTCTTTATCACTCACCTATGATTTATCCTCATTAAAGGAAGAGTCTATTCACCTAAGGTTCTCTTTCATCCTTCAATCCATTCCAATTAAAAATGAAAATGATAAAACATACTGGACATGAAAAAGTATAAAAACTGATGAACCCAGAGTATCTGCTAACGGTAACCACTTCGGGATCATCTAACAACATCAGTATTCTTCAACAAAAAGTAATAAAGCAAAGTGTCATCCAAAAAAACAAAACAACTCCTACTTATGCTTATTGTATATCTTTTAAAGTATGAAATAGAATCTTAAAAAATATTAATAAAAGAGTTCAGATATCCAGAATTGTGTCATAAAGTAAACTACAAGTTGGGAGTCCCCATTATAAAACTAATAATATTAATATGAAACCCTTTTAATATAAAATCCGATGGCAAAAAAACTATTGCAAATGACATCAATCAATATTACAAAGAAATATGAATTCTGCTATACACTGTTCATGTTGGCCTGTCAGAAAAATTGCTTTCTACCTAAGAGATGACATCCTGACATTTTTCACTATATGACTATAACTTAATCATCTTAAGATAAAATTTATGACATGAGAAATTGTTACCACTCAAGACAAAATAGTAAGGTTTAAAAAACAAAACAAAAAAATACTCTACCTTTTAACCGTATCCCCTGAAAGTAGACGTGCTCCTTTTCCTACTAAAAATTTCACCATTTGCTCTTTGTTTTCATTTAGAGCAACTAAAACTGGTGTGAGGCCATCCTGTAAAAGTGAAAAAACAACTTATAATTTATAAAATTACATATTTGCATGCTAAATTTTAAAATTTCTATACATTCTGCTAAACTTAAAACATATACTGTAGAAAGTAAAATAAAATTAGCCCCTTCCTTCTCACCACTCTGTTTTCACCACCTGCTCCTTCTTTTTAAAAGACTGCTTTCTCAGGGAGCCTGGGTGGCTCAGTTGGTCAAGCATCTGCCTTCAGCTCATCAGCTCAGGTCATGATCCCCGGGTCTCAGGATGGAGCCCTACCTTGGGCTCCCTCTGCAGCAAGGAGTCAGCTTCTCCCTCTCCCTCTGCCCCTCCCCTCCACTCGTGCTCTCTCTCCTGCTTGTTTGCTCTCTGTCTCTCTCAAAAACATAAAATCCTTTTAAAAAGTAAAATTAAAAAAAAATAGACCTCCACTACCTCTTCATAGATTACCTGAAGTCATTCTACAAACTCACTTCAAACATTGCCTGGCTCCAAGAATCTTTGCTTCTCTCACATAATATACCATGGTACACTCTATTCCACACCATCTAAACCAAGAGCTTCTCGAAGGCAGGGGTGATTTTTTTAATCTCTGTATCTCCACTCTCTAAAACATAGTAGTGAATATTTAAAATATTGTTATTGATTTTAATGGATATCTCTGGAATAGTGTTTTTTCAATTATATTCCAAAGAATACATAATTTGCAAGAAGGAAGACACTGTGCCCCAAAAGAAAGATTCAATGATCATCTATGTTTGTGAAATACTCAAAACTGCACTATACATGTAGCACAAATGAACTCCATTTACATTTGCTCATCCCCATTTGACAATTCCTTTTTTTTTTTTGTAGCAAACATTAATACTTGAGAAATAAGAGTTCTCAGGGATATAGCTTTAAGAACTTTCCAATAAAGGCGAGGGTTTTCTCCAGGTTGTACAAACTTGCTTGATTCTCTTCTATCAATGGTATGGGATCCCAGATGTCAACACAAAACACTGAGTCACTAAGGAGTCACTAAGGAGATGGACTCTGAATGAAAAGAGCTAGGTTTCAGGGTAGCTGGGTTGCGTAGCCAGTTGAGTGACCCTTGGTTTTGTCTCAGGGTGGTGGGATCCAGCCCCACCTTGGATTCTGGGCTCCCCTGGCACTCAGCACCAAGTCTGTTTAAGATACTCTCTCCCTCTTCCCCTCACCCAACCCCCCAAGACTGTGCATGTACAAGCTGTCTCTCTAAAATACGTAAATAAAGCTTAGTAGAAATCAAAAATAGAAAAAGAATAAATAAATAAATAAAAGAAATAAGCTTCAACTGAACATTGAATGCTTAATACTAAGTAGTTCGTGGTTGGGAAACCTGAGTGGCTTAGAGGTTGAGCTCCTGCCCTCAGCCCAGGGTGTGTTCCTGGAGTCCCAGGTTCAAGTCCCACATCTGGCTCCCGGCATGGAGCTTGCTTCTCTCTCTGCCTGTGTCTCTGCCTCTCTCTCAGTGTCTTTCATGAATAAATCAATAAAATATTTTTTAAAAAAATAAATAGTCCTTGGTCAAGGAGGGCACAAATGATGAGATGAGCGCTGGGTGTTATACTTTATTGTGGCAAACTGAATTAAAATAAAATTATAAATAAATAAATAAATAAATAAATAAATAAATAAATATCCTTGGACTTACTCCTATTATACAATGATAAAGCTTTATCTTAACTGTTAGAAAGCTCAGTATGAGATTTTTCTCATTTTTATCTTTTTGATTAAATTCAATTAAATAACATATAGTGTATTATTAGTTTCAGAGGTAAAAGGTTGTGATTCAGCAGTCTTATGTAACACCCAGTGCTCATTCCATCATGTGCCCTCTGTAATGTCCATCACCCAGTTACCCCAAACACCCATACCAACCACTCCAAGGACACTCAGGTTGGTTCTTATGATTAAGAGTCTCTTATGGTGTGTCTCCCTCACTCTGTCTTGTTTTACTTTTTCTTCTCTTCCCCTCTGATACTCTGTTTTGTTTCTAACATCTACATAATGAATATGACCATATGATAACTGTATTCCTCTGACTGACATAGGATATTATGCTACGTGAAATAAGTATGAGATTTGGTCTCAATTATATTAATTCTGGGACCCGTAAGGCATATCCACTTCTAAAAATCCTCTTAGTATTCCAGTTTCTACTGTGATTACTATTTATAATTATTTTGTATTTTAGGCAAAGTGTAAATCAGAAATAAAAATATAACAGCTTATCAATAAAAATAGGAATACTGGAGGAGCACTGTGTTTTTATAGATTGGTAAAATGAATTTAAATGAAAAATCTTAATAACAAAAAAATTCTAATACTGGCTTACATAGATTATTTTTAGCACAATCAATAATACTAAATAATTTAATATTCTCTGCAATATGCATAATATATCCAAATAAAATGGATTAACCTCATAGGACTGCAGATATTCCAAAAGGAACACGAATACAGTACATTTAAAGAAAAAATGGTTTTCAAAAAAAAAAAACAACTTTTAAATTTTAACTTGGAAAATTCATCCTGAGGTACCGGGTGACTCAGTGGTTTAGCATGGTGACCCGGGATCCTGGGATCGAGCCCACATCAGGGTCCCCATAGAGAACCTGCTTCCCCCTGTGCCTAGCTCTCTGCCTCTCTCTGTGTGTCTCTTATCAATTACTGAATAAAGTAATGAAAAAAATAAGGAGACAAAGAAACAGAAAATTCAATCCCAATCCTAAGAAATTAACATAAAATACAAAATATATATTATAAATTAATATGGAGTGTCTTGAAATCTTGAAATCTTTGTCAACATATACCATAAAACAGTAATTGTAAACTCAATGGTTATGGAGGCAAAGCAGGTGACACGAGTCAGTGAAGAACCTAGGCGGGGACACGAGCAAACTGGAGACACACGCCTCCTATAAAGGGACAGCCTCTGCACAGCATACCAAACAGCAGCATGGGCTCAAGGTACCAGAAGTGATCTGTAAGAAAAGCTCAAAATCCAGAGTTCTACATGCGTGCCATAATTTTAAATGTTAGCTCAACTGATAGTGGAAACTAAATACATCCGGGGGCCACATTTAGTCTATAGCCTACTTGTGTTTTTCTATTTGCTGTGACTGTTTCCAATGGCCGTGCATAAAACAAATACTTGGACATCAAACCTTTCCTAAAGCATCAGGATCACGTTTTACCAACAAATTAGGCTCCACCTTCTAAGGAAAATTGCTGTGAAGACTCATTAACACCTACTGTCAGAATTTTCCAATGCTTGTTTCAACTACAATCTATTTGTATTTACTTCCCTCACATTGCTAACCGAACAGACAGGAGTTCAGAGGAATGCTGAAGCAAAGTTATTAAAACAATTACCATCTGTATTGTCACTAACTACATGCTGAATGTTTAACACAGTAGTGATTATGCACTATGCCAGGGCCCTATGAATTTGAAAGACATCCTAAGATAGTCTATCGCACAGCTTCAACTAAAAAAGAAGGTTCACGGATTTCTACTGCTGCAATTGGGAAAACCCTGCTTGTAATAATCAGAATGGTAGCAAAACACGTAAAATCTTTAAAGGGTCAGACTCTACTTATTAAAAGACTACTCATAAAGACTTCCCATCTGGGTGCCGGTGAATGACTGATAGCTGGAAGAAAAGGTAATTATTTTTCAAGCCAACAGAGATGACCAATAATTTTCATCTGTAATTCTCAAAGAGATACAGAGAGATGAAAGGCTAATGTTGGAGAGAGTGGAAGGAAGTAGCCAGTATCCAACTTCAGTTAAATCTTCCAGAGATTTAATATTTTTACATCTCTAAATTTGTATATGTATACCTACCCATTCAGTAGTTCTTAGCCAAGAGTTGTATCAGAATCTCAAAACCCTATTTCCAAATTTCTGCGTACACACGTTATTGGATTCACTCCGTCGAAATCTTCACGGGACAGTTTAGGCTTGTAAATTCTTTTAAAGTTCCCTAGTTGACTGTGATTCACCAGCACAAGTCTAGCTGAGAACTAGTACAGTACACAACCATGCCAGTCTCCTCTTTCACCTATGTGGCCAATTCTCCCTATCACTTGAGGATTCAGCCAAAAACAGAAATGAGTCACTTATCAAACCTGCATTCAATTTCCATGGCTAGAGGTAGAACAAGGACTAGTAAACTCAAAGTGCAACTTGATTCCATTATTTACACACTCCTTACGTCCTTCCCATCAAGACATTCTAGATTTGCAAGAAGAGTTTAAACTCGTATCTAAGTGGCTATAGCTGCAAAATACTATACTGTGTTCTTTCCTCTTCTTGTCCACTTTTTTTTTAAGATTTTTATTGATTTATTCATGAGAGATGAGAGAGAGAGAGAGAGAGACAGGCAGAGACACAGGCAGAGGGAGAAGCAGGCTCCTCCATTCAAGGAGTGCCATGTGGGACTCGATTCGGGAGACCATGGGATCATGCCCTGAGCCGAAGGCATATGCTCAATCACTGAGTCACACAGGCGTCCCTTTTCGTGCCCATTCAACCACCAGTTTACTGCCAATCTGATGTCCTTAGAGTCCTCCTAGAATTGATCTCTATATAAATTTACAACACACTCACTGGTTCGTAAGTAAGAATTACTATCCCTGAAAATTGAAGACTCCTTACCTAAACATAAACACTGAAGAAAAACAAACACAATCCAAAAACCTTGTCTTGATATTTCCCCTCACTTGCCAAATGTCTAAATCACTCTGCATGTTCCTGACTGCTTTCTCCTTTGCCCCTCTTTTGTCCCTCTTAAGTCAAGGCTGATAAAAGACAAACTCTGACCGTGTTAATCAATCACTTTTTGATCAAATAGGAACTTCTCAACAGCAGCAAGATTTGATATTGTAAAATACACTTGTTTTGTGTTTTAAGACAAAGCCTATTTCCAAGGCAAATTTTGCTTTCCTCTGTTGTTTGACACTAAATAAGAAAACAAACTGGGTGAGAAAACATTTTTGAAAATAAAGTTTCAGAACACATTCTGTGTTCTCAAAAATATTTGCCATAAATACATAAAAGAAACCTGTATTCTCTAATGCTTCTTTAGAGGTATCATTATTTAGGGGCAACTGAGTGGCTTAGTCCGTTGAGCATCTGACTCTTGGTCTTAACTCAGGTGATGATCAGAGTTATAAGATCCAGCGCTGCGCCAGGCTCAGCACAAAGTCTACTTCAGATTCTTACTCTCTTTCTTTTCCCTCTGCCCCCACAACATCCCCTGCTTGTAGATGCTCGCTCACTTCCTCAAAAATAAATAAAATCTCACGGCTGAGTAATACTCCATTGCGGACATATACCACAGATTACTCAACAATTAGAAACAAAAATACCCACCATCTGCTTCAACATGGATGCAACTGGAGGGTATTATGCTGAGTGAAGTAAGGCAATCGGAGAAGGACAAACATTATATGGTCTCATTCATATGGGGAATAGAAAAGAGTGAAAGGGAATAAAGGGGAAAGCAGAGAAAATGAGTGGGAAATATCAGTGAGGGGGACAGAACATGAGAGTCTCCTAACTCTGGGAACCAAACAAGGGATGGTGGAAAGGGAGGTGGGTGGGGGGTTGGGGTGACTGGGTGACGGGCACCAAGGGGGGGGCACTTGACGGGATGAGCACTGGGTGCTGTGCTCTTTGTTGGCAAACTGAACTCCAACTAAAAAAATTTTGAAAAAGAAAAAACTAAAAGATAAAATAAGTACATAAACCCCAGAGTGTGAGGTGAAAAAATAAATAAATAAAAAAGCTTAATTAAAAAAAGGAAGGCAGGAAGGAAGAAGTATTATGGTAAGCCTGGGGGGCTCAGTGGGTCAAGCATCTCTCTCTGGTTATGGTCACGATCCCACTCCTGACATCAAGCCCCGTGCATCAGGCTACCTGGCTCAGTGGGAAGGCCTTTTCTTTCCCTACCTCTGCCTTTCCTCCCTACTCTTGTTTGCTCTCTCTCATATAAATACAATCTTCAAAAATAAAAAGTGTTGTTATTTAAAGCAAAAGCTTAGACAGTTATTTCAAAATATTTTCATCCAGGAAATGTTTGAGCTTCCGAATATGAAAAATCGACCCTATCTATGGCACACAACAGTGTTTCTGTAAGGGCAGCGACTGAAGGTAATGCATGTCAAAGAAAACACAGGGAGACTGGCAAGTGTGGTCATCACCAGCTCCCCATGCACACCTACCACCCCACTGAGGAAATACATAGGCTGAGCAGGAGCTACTCTCCGGAATGGGAGGCCTCACCGTGGTACATGGCTGGCAGAGTGGCTACCAGCACAAGCAGACACCACCTGTAGGATGTCATGACCTGATCCCCCTGCTCTCATCTTCTGAACCTTAGGGCCTAGAGTGCCCAAGGCCTATTACAACCTGCTGCTTTCTCCTCCCATTTACATTCACCCAAGCTACTCCTCTGGGTCACGGTCTCCTACTCATCCCCAGAAGCATCCATTTCCTAAGCCCCTGCACACCTTTCGGCCTCCATCATCACCACACTCCCCTCTAGGCCTTCAATCCTTTGTGGGCTCTGAGGGCACCATCTACTCCCAGGCACAAAGGGGAAGATTTTCTTTCTGGGGTGGAAGGGTGGCTAGCAGACAGAATGTGGTCTTTCTATATGCATTACTTTTCTTTTTCACTCACTCTGCTTTGGTTTTGGAGTTGTTTCCATGATGACAGGACCTACTGTATAAAATTCAGTGTCGATGTCTTCATATATATATGTACCTATGTACATATATATGTACATATATATATAAACCTTTTGCAGCTATCTATAAATAAATAAATAAATAAGTATATATATATATATAATGTCAAGTATGTTGTAAAAAAAAAAAGTTGACTTGTACCGTGTTTTTGGCCTCTATATTTGCGTTTTGTAAAAGCAGCTTCTCTGCTATTGAGACAATCCCTTCGTGGGCTGCATAATGGAGAGCTGTGTTGCCCTTGTTGTCTTTCACTTTAGGATCAGCACCGTGTTCCAGGAGAATAGTTACACATGCCTCTTCTTGGCATTGTATAGCCTGTGAGCATTACAACAAGAAACAGAATGTAAATTCTGGGAATTGAAAGGAAACATGCCACAAGTTTCACCAATGAGTTATGTTTAAATGCAACAAATGTTCATTCCAAGGACTTCAATCCAATCCACCTCAGGCAGACATAACTGTGACCACCCACCTTCACGAGAGCTGTCCTGTCTTCGCCATCACAGAGGTTAAGCTGGCAGTGCCGATCTACCAGGAGCTTCACCATATCTTCACGGCCAATGGCACAGGCCAAGTGGAGAGCAGTTCTGTGAGTGTGAAAGGACTTGTCAAGAAATTACAGTGTACCTTTTCAAAAATTGCAAATCAATTCATAGAATTGTAAATGTTAAATACTACATTATTCTCATGACTCCAAAACAAAGAATTAGTTTACTTTAGAAGAAAGTACAATATTTTTTAGTGATTTTTCACCGCTCTATTAAAAGAGCAGCCTATCTGATTAGGAAGAGCATGACCTCAAGAGGCAGCTCAACCTGGGTTTGATTCCCACTTTAACTCTGTCGCTTCACAGTGACCACTTAGCCTTATCGCAATTTCCTTATCCACAAAATGGGCATAAAAATAGTTATCTCAGGTCACCTGTCTGGCTCACTCTGAAGAGCATGTCACTCGATCTCGGGAGCCAGGGGTTCGAGACCCCTGTTGGTTATAGAGGTCACAAAACAATAGTAATAATAAATAAAATAAAAGGTACTTATCTCATAGGACCTCTTGTCGTGATCCTTAAATGAGGATCCATGCAAAGTGTTTAGATACTAGTTCCTACCACAAATATTATTAAAGCTATTACTACAACTTACGAAGACTCACTACAATTAGGTAAAATGATCCAATTATGCCTACTTTGCAGCTACGTTTAAGGATGAGCAAGAATACTCTATTTCAATGATTCCAAGATGCTCATTTTGTCACCTTTTAATATCTCTGACATCGGAATCCAATTTCTAATTCAAAATGTCTTAAAACTATAACTGGCATGATTTCTAAAAATTTCTTCTTGGTACATAAATAGTGGGGCATCATACAATCTACAGTGTGCCTGAAGTGAAAGAATGACATATACAACAGGTCTGTTGCACTTCTAGTCCTATGCTTGGAATTACATTGTTCAAGAACTAAAATAATTTTCAGTAGGTGAAAGCACATGACGGGTAAAAGAGACCACAATAGCAAAAGAATATTTTTAAGTAATTCTTAGTTTGCTTTTCAAGGAAGTTTGAGCCAAAGGAAACTCAGATTTCAAAGAAACAGGCACAGCTCATTTTATCTTTTTTGGAGGGGGGTATGTGGGGAAGCTCATTTTATTAAGCATTTCAATTAATAGAAAAATGTTTAGAATCATAGAAATCAAGTATTTCCAAGTACCAATATTAGTATTTAGTATTATTGCAATGTCAAAAGGGCAGGTAAAGGTAATCTTTTACAATTTCTGATCTTCAGAAATGTTTTCCTTTGACAGGAAGTTCCAAGGAAAAGCTTCAGGTGAGATTAAGTCCTAATACTTCCATTTAAAATTTCTCACCTTAGGGGCACCTGGGTGGCTCAGTTGATTGAGTGTCCAACTTTTGGTTTTGGCTCAGGATGATCTCAAGGTCGTAAGACGGAACCCCACATTAGGCTCCATGCTCAGGGTGGAGTTTGCTTGGGTTCCTCTCTCTCCCCCTGTCCCTCCCCTTTCCCATGACCCTCTCTCTCCCTTTAAAATAAATACGTCTTTTAACTTTTACAAAATAAAATAAAATCTCTCATCTTAGGAGTGCCTGGCTGGCTCAGTCAGTAGACCATGTGTCCTAAAACGTCAAGCCCCACGTTGGGTGGAGAGATTACACTTAACAATGAAAGCTTTAAAACCGGGATCCCTGGATGGCACAGCAGTTGGGCGCCTGCCTCTGGCCCAGGGCGCGATCCCGGAGACCCGGGATCGAGTCCCACATCGGGCTCCCGGTGCATGGAGCCTGCTTCTCCCTCTGCCTGTGTCTCTGCCTCTCTCTCTCTCTCTGTGACTATCATAAATAAATAAATAACTAAAAAGAAAAGAAAGCTTTGAAACCTAAATACATAAAATTTCTCATCTCGTTCATACTGGGCAACATGAAATCTTTTTAAGATTGAAAAGATCCTGAGTAGACTATGTCTGCTACGTAACCGGTGTTCAGGTTCTGTTTGAGAAATAAATGGACTGAAGAATAAATACATTTGGAGAGTTCAATAGTTTTTAAAGATTTATCTATTTCTTTGAGAAAGAGAGAATACATGAGTGCGGTGAAGGGCAGAGGGAGAGGGAAACAATCTCAAGCAGCCTCCCCATTGAACATTGAGCCTGACGGGGGGCTCAACCCCACAATCCTAAGAGCATGACCAGAGCCAATATCAAGAGTCTGATGCTCAACAAACAGCCACCAAGGCACCAGTTATATTTGCTACTTTTTTTCAGAAGAGGGAAACAACAAAAGTTCTATAAGCTATCACGGTATCATTTGTATTTTTTATTTTCATGAGGATTTAACTAAAATAAAATTTTATTGTTATTTACTTATTGCTTGTTATAAAGCTGCACATAACAAAATCATATGTATATATTTAACGTATGCATAATAAAATCTACAATACAGATAAAAATATTCCCCTGAGTTCTGAAGAGGCTAAAGGTTGTCAGAAAATACCAATCCTCGCCCATCAATTTTTTTTTTTTAATAGAAAGAGGGGCACCTGGGTAACTCAGTCAGTTAGGCATCTGCCTTTGGCTCAAGTCATGAACCTCGGGGTCCTGGGATCGAGTCCTACATCATCAGGCTCCCTGCTCCACGGGGTTTCTGCTTGTCCCCCTGCCCCTCCCTGCTGCTCATGTGCCTGATTTCTCCCTCTCAAATGAATCAATGAAACCTCTTAAAAGTAAATAAATAGAAATTCTTTTTGCCTACACAAGATTCATATTCTTGCTGTTCTCCTGGATTACTTCATTGATAATAAAACTTTGTTGGAATTTTTATATACCTTTTCCTGTAGAAATCAGACTTTTTTTTTTAAGAAACAAGAAAAATTCACTTACAATCCAAATGTTTCAAGATAACTAATTTTATATTTTTCACATCTTTTTGGCCAACACAAAACCATTGTCTGCTTATGTGTTTGTATCATCAAACCATTTTTCCCCTCATTTAATGATCCACTAAAGTACAGCTTTGCATGTTAATGTGTATCAATTATCTCTGCCACATTCAGTGGTCACATAGTAGTCCAGCCTATGGATACACTGCCACTTATTTATAAAGGCCATTAAATGAGTTCTTAATATACCGCTATTGTAAATAGTGCTGAGAAAAGCATATAGTATATTGTTTATCTTTAATTATTTACTAAAGATATTTTAAATTAATAAAATTCATGGGTAAAAGGAATACATATTTTTCAATTGGGACTTAACCACCGAACTATCTGAAAAGTCAAAAACAACTTTAACCAGGAGTATGAGTACCATCATTCCTTATCTTCACAAAGCCTGCAGATGGAAAATGGGATTTTACTCCTTTTTTATTTTAGATTTTTTTTTTTTTGACACAGAGAGAGCACCAGCAGAGGGGAGGGGCTGAAGGAGAAGCAGATTCCCCACTGAGCAGGGAGCCTCACCAGGGGCTGAATCCCAGGACCCAGAGATCATGACCCTGAGAGGAAGTCAGAAGCAGCCAACTGACTGGGCCACCCAGAGACCCCCTATTTCATTCCTTTAATACCTTCCCTGTAAAACATATTCTTTTGTATCTGATACACATATGTTGTAAATATTTTGCAAGGACATTCTCTTTTATTTTATTAATATTATTTTCTGATATACAGAGAGTTTTAATTTTTTATGTGGCTGAATCAACCTCCAGAACTCTTGCTTTTATTTTATTATTATTATTTTTTAAGATTTTCTTTATTTGTGAGAGACACAGGGGGAGAGAGGGAGGCAGAGCACAGGCAGAGGGAGAAGCAGGTTCCATGTAGGGAGCCCGACGTGGGACTCGATCCTAGGTCTCCAGAATCAGGCCCTGGGCTGAAGGCAGCGCTATACCGCTGAGCCACCTGGGCTGCCCGAACTCTTGCTTTTAAA
Source organism: Canis lupus baileyi (assembly GCF_048164855.1). Classification (NCBI taxonomy): domain Eukaryota; kingdom Metazoa; phylum Chordata; class Mammalia; order Carnivora; family Canidae; genus Canis; species Canis lupus. The sequence goes on along the minus strand of NW_027326411.1, from coordinate 485,889 downwards.
GTCATTCTTAAGAATGGTCTTGGTCAACATAAAAAATGGGCATAGAAGCGTTCATGTTTTCTTCTCTTGTACTGTATTTTGCATATTTAACATTTTTAATCTGTATTCCATCTGGAACTTATTTTTATGAGATAAAATTCTAGCTAGTTTTCTCCAAATAGCAGATATGTCATCAACATTATGAATGATTCACCTTTTCCTACTAATATGAAATGTCACCAGCATCAAGTTACAAAGTCTTAACATATACTTAGGTGTTTGGCATTTTCTTATCTGTTCCATTCATTTATCTGTCTTTTCAGCTGTTAGTCAATGAAAAATTTGAAGAAATTTAAGGTACATTTTAATAACTGGAAGGTATTCTATAAAATTTTTTTTTTAAGTTTTCATTTTAGTTCCAGTTTGTTAACATACACCGTTGTATTAAGTTCAGGTGTACAGGGCAGCCCCAGTGGCGCAGCGGTTTAGCGCCGCCTGCAGCCCGGGGCGTGATCCTGGAGACCCTGGATCCAGTCCCATGTCAGGCTCTCTGTATGATGCCTGCTTCTCCCTCTCCCTCTGCCTGTGTCTCTGCCTCTCTCTCTCTGTCTCTATGAATAAATAAATAAAATCTTACAAAAAAAAAGTTCAGGTGTACAATATAGTGATTGCAAAATTTTTCTTAATTTTATCACAATGAAAAGAACAGAGACCGCACGTATAATAAGCTCAGAATTTCTAAAACCATAACGTTTCTATTGCGTCATGGAATACTGATAAACACGGGAAGAGTACACATTTTCAGAAAAATGAGACTTCCTATTCACAGTCAGAACCATCTACCCATTTCCAAATCTCCTTCCAAGGTCCCTCAGTAAATAATATAGGTACAAACTGTACACAGATAGAAGTCAGATACTGCCCTGTATCCAAAGTAATTCTGGGAATTACTTCTCTCAGCATGCACTCTTTAATAACATTGGTATAGGATGTCCATTAAAAACAAACTACTACATATACGTAATTTCATTTCTTTTTTTAAGATTTTAGTTATTCTGAGACACAGACAGAGAGGCAGAGACATAGGCAGAGGGAGACACAGGCTCCGTGCCAGGAACCCGACTGGGGTTCCCAGGACCCAGGATCACAACCTGAAACAAAGGCAGATGCTCACCCACTCAGCCACCCAGGCGTCCCCTTAATTTCCTTTCTACTACTGTTGAAAATCCGTTAAATCACATCAAAACTGTCTGTAAAGCGCTCCCTACGGAGATACGAAGGGGTCCAAAGGCAGCTGAAGACGTTTTGTTGCTCAGTGGGCCGGAGTAGACCCCAGGTAAGGTTCCACGACCTAGGTACGTGCTGCGGGGCCACCAGAAGAAAGACGGCCAAGCGCCCTGGGTGGTCACCCAGGGCTCAGCTCTCCAGACTCAGGCCAGCAAGGTGAGTGCCTCTCCCCGACCTCCTTGCCTCCTCCCCGCCAGCTGCAAAGTCCCTATCACCTGTTCCTCTGGTCTCCCAGCAACAGAATCCCCTGCCACTTTTGCTTTGTGGATCTTTCTGAGACCTGTCTGGGATGTGGTACCCAGGGCCCAGGTTGGTGAGTTTGGTACCACTCAGATGCCGCGGGCTGGGCGGCCCTCCGCCGCCCGATCTTGAAGCCCAAGGGCAGCTCGCCCCTCTTACCCGTGAAGCTAAACATGGTCTTCATCGCAAAGCTTTCAGGCTTCAGACACAGGTTTTCGCCGCCTCTACAGCTCAACACTTAGTGCTGGAGATAAGCCAAGCCGGCCTCGCGGCAACGTCCCAGCAACTGAGCACCGGGGTCCAAAATCTCTCTCTGCAGAACAAATGTACCCCGGCAATGCAGCTAAACACAAATGCGCCTGCGCACCTCAGAAACTGGCGTCACTCGCCTGCTCACAAGGAGCCCATGGCCAAGAGTGCCCAAAGCGCATGTGCCAGGAGGCCCAAGCCTCTCAAATCTCCGCGGCCCCTTGAGCTGGGCTGGCTTCCCCTCAAACGTTGCCGGGATGGCTGAGCATTATGGGACATTTGCAAAAGACTCTGGGGTGTGGAAAAGCAGTCTTCCGGGCCCCTGAGTGGCTCAGTGGTTGAGCGTATGCTTTCAGCTCAAGTCCTGATCCTGGATTTTGGGATCAAGTCCCGCACAAGACTCCCCCGCAGGGACACTGCTTCTCCCTCTCCCTGAGTTTCTCATGAATAAATAAATGAAATCTCAAGGAAAAAAAAAAACGTAGTATTTACATACGACTAGGGCTAGAGTGCATGAAAGCACGTTCCCCCAGAATACTTCCCTAACGAATGCTCTCCCTCAGTTTATTCCTCTTCCACATCCCTCGGGACCCCTGTCAGTCTCCATGGAATGCAGCGGATGCAGCCAACAGAAAACTGTTCTCATGGTCAGACTTGGCAATGTGTATCATCAAGTGCAAGCTCACAAGGGGAGAACAATTCACATTCCCTAGATGAAATGAAAACCCGTTTCTGCATGCCTCCTAATCCTCCCATTTGGCCCAGCCTTACGTTTACATTTTCTTTATTTTTAGTTTTTGCTGCTATTCCCCAATTGAACCTTTAATCAATCCAAGATTTAGTTTGCAGTGTGGTGCAACATTTAAGTTTTGTTTTTTTGTTTTGTTTTTTTGTTTTTTTTTCTGAGAGAGAGAGAGGTACAGAGGGTGAGGGAGAGAGACGGAGGAACAGGAGCTAAAATCAACAAACACGAAAAATAAAAATAAACAGAGGCTTAACCAACTGAGCCACACAGGCTCCCGCGCCCCAACATTTAAGAACTCTTTAAAAAAATAGCTATTTGCTTCTAAATAACCCATCTTTTCTCACCTAGCTTAAAATGCCACTTTATCATAAATTCTGTTATGGTTTTCTTTTTCTGGGTTTTACACTGGATTCAATTGACCAGTTGCCTTGTATCAATCAGTACTCTAGTATTTTAACTGCTTTATACATATGCTTTAGTATCCAATGCAGGTCCATAGTTCCCCTTCTTAATCTTCTCCTTCAGTATTCTCTTGGCGATATTTACCTCTATGCTACTGGAGATATATTTTTAATCACTATGCCAAATTTAAAGAATTCATGGAGAGAATTTGTAATTAGGTTAAGAGAATTAATGTTAACAGAATCAATCTCCCTGAATCAGTGTATTTAGATGTATGTTATGTCTTTGTGCCTAAGTCTTATTTGACATCCCTCCTTAGCTTCCAGGAGGTTTTTTTTTTCCCTTATGTAAATCCTGCATACACTTCGTGATGTATTTATATCCTGGCTTTTTCTTTTTTCTAATGAAGTGATATATTTTCTGATTATAACTTCTAAGTGGTCACTCTTTTGATATCTGTATATTTATTTGGTAATGAGAATAAAGCACATTTTAAACTACATGCTTGTTAACAAAAGTTGGCAGTTTCTCGTAGATACTCAGGGAAGGCACGAATTGGATGGGAAAGATTTCACCAGAAAGATATACATCGAAGAATGGTATGATGTGGTTGAAAAAAAAATCAAGTAAAATACAAACAGGATAGGCTGTTCATATTTATGTGTATGTGATACACACACACACACACACACACACACACACAGAGGCTGTATACGAATGTCTACAGAAACTCCTTTGAATGTGGTGGTAATTGATCCATTAATTAATTACAACTGGACTACAGGCGATATTCTGGGTGAGGCAGATAGAAAAAAGCAGGAGCAAACCCATGACAACAGCTAATACAAAACTAGCTACCCCTAAACTCACCAGATTCCTATTACATTTGTTAATGATTTTAAGGATTAACCAAAGTAGGAGCTGCCCCTGACTGGCTTAGTTGATAGAATATGCAACTCTTGGTCTTGGGGTTGGGAGTTTAAGCCTCCTGTTGGGACTATAGCCTGCTTAGAAAAGGGAGGGGGTGGGGGCTTAGTCAGGCATCTGCCTTCAGCTCAGATCAGGATCTGAGGGTCCTGGGATCAAGCCCCGTATCAGGCTACCTGGTCTGTGGGGAAACTGCCTCTCCCTCTCCCTTTGTTGCTCCTTATCCTTGTTTTTTCTCTCTCTGTCAAATAGATCTCTCTCTCTCTCTCTCTCTCTGTCAAATAGATCAGTAAAATCTTTTAAAAAAAAAAAGAAAGAAAGAAATTGACCAACAAAACCTAACAGAAGCCACTGTTGGCACAAGATGCACCAGCAAAATTGGGAAGTTTGGTGTCTGTTTTTACAGCAAGACAAACGCATAGATAGAAGTGTAGGCACTTATTTCAGAGGCCATTTAATGCCATTTTGTGCATGTAGGTCGCATGATTTGACAAGAAGTAGTTTGGAATGAGCAACCTAGAAACTAAGGGGGTCTGCATCTTCAGAAACTGCTGCTGGAATGAGCTACAGAACTCTGGAGACCACTAGGGTCCCTTCTGAGAGGGTGGCTAGTTCCAGGGCAGATCATGTTCATTGGTGGAGGAGCAATGAACAAAAACAAAGGAACAACAACAAGAAACCATTTCTTGGCCCTATTCAGCTTAGCTAGACCAAATGGTATTGGTGCGTGTGAATGATTGCAACTATGAGCATCAAGCATTTGTCTCTTACAGGTGCCAGCTAGAAAATTATCTTTTGTCCCCTTAGAATTCCCCAGGGTGACTTATGAGACCAGTAGAGGCTCTGTGTAGTGACAATTGACTAGAAGACTGACATTTCCTAACGCAACCTCCGATGAGAGGCAACGGCATTACTAGGCTATAAGGAGACAGGAACTCCACACCAGGACTCCAGGTAAGTTGAACAATTTGGTTGACTGTAGTGTTTTTGTATAGATCAGAGATACTCAAAGAGTATATGGTAGTCCAACTCTGAGCTTCTTTGTTCCTTGGTCGAATGCTAGGTGGATCCCCAAAGACTTTCTCACAATCACCTGAAACCTAAGATTTCCAATTCCCAGACTTCTGTGGAAAACCATTTCGGATCTAGAACAGACATCCTCTAGAAAGTTCCTGATTAGAACTCCCATCCCCATGAGTCTCATGTATGTCCTGGTTCAACTTTGCTGCATACTCATTTGGTAGTTATACCAATGAAAATAACAAAGTGTTAGAGTAATGTATCTTTTATGATGAAAAGCAACTGAGATATGAATGCTTTACCAAATCCCTTAGCTCAGGTTTTCCAATTCTACTTCAGGGCTGTCATGTCTCCTCCTTTTAAGAGTTGCCAAGAAATTCACCACACACTTTCCATAGGGGCACCTGGCTGGCTCAGTCCATTAAAAGGCTTCGTTAAGGGAATCCCTGGGTGGCTCAGCGGTTTAGTACCTGCCTTTGGCACAGGGCGAGATCCTGGAGTCCCGGGATCGAGTCCCACGTCAGGCTCCCTGCATGGAGCCTGCTTCTCTCTCTGCCTGTGTCTCTGCCTCTCTCTCTCTCCTCTGTGTCTTTCATGAATAAATAAATAAGATCTTATAAAAATAAGGCTTCTTTAGCTCAGGTCAGGATTCAGGGGCCTTGGGGTTGCCCTGCCTCCAGCTCTCTGCTCAGCAGGGAGTCTACTTCTCCCCCTTCCTCTGTCTCCACCCCCATTTGTGTTCTCTCACACTCAAATAAATAAAAATCTTTTAAAAACAACCAACAGTTTTTCATAACTGTTTATTCATTCCTTTGGATATCTCTTCCCTTGCAGTCCACTCTATCTACCGAGGAAAACTGAATTTATGTCGTAATTAAACTATGATGAGAATTTGAGGGCTCCAGTGTGTTGAGGATGATCTGGGCCATAGTCTACTAAAAATCCCTGACCTGGGAGAACCACCTCAAAGGGACCACAAAATTAAATCAGAAACGTGTACTGAAAACCTGTATTCTGGCATTGTGGGAGTCAGTGAGGGAACAACAAACATGACATTGCGGTGTTCATGGAGTAGAGGCGAGTTTAATGCCACATTTAGGGTGAGCACAAAGGGCCTACGGAGTCATGTAAAAATAAGGGTAGTGACTCAGGGATGGATGCACAGGAAGAAGCAATATCAAAGCTAAAACTTAACGAGTAGGGGTTAGCCAGTGAGAGGGAGAGAAGCACATTCCAAAAAGAAGGGATAGTGTATCAGTGAGGATCCAAACAAGAGACAAACCACTTAGTAATTTCAACAGGGAACGTTTAATATAAAAAATGATGAACTATAACAGGAGATCAACTATAAAGATGAGAAAAGAAATCCAAATACCCTAAGGTGCAAGATTACCCAAGAAAGGTTACCCAAATGGGTAAATCCCAAGGCTGGGATTCAGGTCTCATTGAAGGAGATGTCGGAACTGCAGTCAGAGTTGCCCGGCCAAAGCTAGTCCGTGCTACAAAGCATGCAAACAGGAACTACCCTTCAGGAGTGCAGGGAGTCCTGTCTGATAAATGGATGTATAGGGAGGGTCAGGGAACAATGAGCCCACCGACAAGCAGAGCAGTGCAAGGCCTCCAGTGTATCATATGCACATGCAGAAGGATGCAACAAACCCCGTAGGGATACAGCAGAGTTAAGACTAAGGACTGGATGCAGAGAGTGAGTAGGGTGTCAACAGCATTTGCTAGGGGCATGGTATCCATTTTAGAAAGGTCACTGGCTGAGGCCGGACTGCATGCTCTGGAGTGCACAGCTGGGAAGAGTACTTCTGATGCTGGTGAAGCGGGGTTAGCAAGGGAGGAAGAGAAAGGAAGGAGATAGGAAGAAGAGAAGAAGAAGGAAAGGAGGAGGAGAAGGAGACGGAGAACACAAAGACGATGAAGATGAAGATGAAAGAAGACGAAGAAGAAGAAGAAGGGAAGCAAACCGGAACATGGGCCAGGGCCAGCGCTCAATCTCCAGGCTAACAGGAACAACCCTCTGGGACACAAATGAGTTGAGGTTGGTAATTGGATGCGCAGAGGAAGTCAGACATACAGGACTCAAACTTCTCTGCCATCCATCGTGCTTCAATCACACCTTCTTTAGCAACTTTGGACCCCCCCTCCCAAGTTACCTCTTCTGTGGTACTGTCTTCAGACTTCTCTGTCCCACCTTCTCATTACTATCTCATCATCATTTAGTAATTCTTTATATTTACTTCCACTGTTTAAAATACTATGTCATATCTGTCTTCCGATTGGACCCAGACTAATATAGAGGCCAGGGAGTTGCACTCTTTGGATTTGTCTTCTAGAGGATCTACCATAGAGAGCACAGTTGAACTGCAGCTCAAAATGTAGACAGCTGCTACATTTTCATATCCACCGTAGCACTCACACCAAGGCCTTGTGTCTCTGCTAGGCTGTGTCCAGCCAATGACTTAGCACAGAAGGAATACAAGTCATTTCTGTCTCCCGTAGGACCCCTCTATAGGCAAGCTTCTGATGGGGACTCAAGATCAGAAAACCCCGAGGGCCTGTGCTCTGATTCTCCAACAGGGGCTTGCCCTGAGATCCACGGTACAACTTTTCCCCACCACTGACACCATGAATAGCATAGGGTCTACTGGATCCTGCGACCAAAGCAGTGAGGACTCCTAAGCACAGCCTGCACCTGCTGCACAATTCATCTGCTCTGAGACCACTGAAGTCTTGCATTCCTTAGTTTCACCAAGGTGTATGGATGAAACGAGTACTCAATGTAGGACAAGGTTTCCCAACCTTGTACCATGGACATGGTGGATTGTTGTGGAGGCCTCTCTTGGGTATGTTTACCAGCACTCCTGACATCGACCCACTAGATGCCAGCAACATCCTCAGTTGTGAGGATCGGAAATGTCTCCAGACGAATCTATTGTTAGCAGTGTCTATAGCTAATAATACTGCATTGTATACTTAAACTTTGCTAAGAGGGTAGAGCTTATGTTAAGTGTTCTTACCAATTAATTAATTAATTAATTAATTAATGAGACCAGGAAGAGACTTTGGGAGGTGATGGGTAGGACTATGGCTTTAAGGCATTGATGATTTCACAGAGGTCTATACTTATCCACAAACTCACTGAATTCGATACATTAAGTATGTACAGCTTTTGACATGTCAAAAAACAGGTCTCCAGACACTGCCAAATGCTCCCTGAGGAGCAGAATTCTTCTCCCACCACCCCACCCCCAACGCATTGAGAATTAGTGGCGTAAAATATGCTACCTCCAGAACCCAAAGAGGTCTCCCAGTTTCTGTCTTTGTGAAAAGGTATTCAAAATGTGGCAATTTTTCTTTCACTCCTGCGAGAATATCCTGGCATGCCCACTGGATGCCTCAAAACTTCACGGATATGTCAATTCATGCCGTCTTACCAAGGGCCCAAAGCGTTATAGCCTCTTACTGATCCTCATGTCAAATTAGCATGGTGTCAATATGATAGGCCAATGAGATATTCTGGGGATGTTCAAATGGTCTAGCTCCATGAGTTAATAAAACGCTGAGGCAAATTAAATGAATGAACACTTTGCCTATACTCTATGAATATGAACTATTTCTGATTCACTAGCGGACTAGAAAAGAATGCATTTGCCAAATCAGTGGTGACACATACCATGTACCTGACGTCTTATCAATCTGTTCTGGAAGCAATAAGAGGCGCACAATAACTATGACTGGAATTACTCTTTGTTTAAGTTGACAGTAACTACAGATATTTGCCACAATCTATCCTGTCTCTGAATGGGCCAGACTAGTGAATCAAGCAGAAATGTGATAGAGCTCACCAGCCTTTCATCCTTTAGCACTATCCCACTGCATCTCTGCTAGGATGCAGGGTTGTTTTTGGTATACCCTACCAAATGAAGGCTTGGAGACAGTTTCAGAGGTTTCTGCTTGGACTCTCTAAATTTTTTTTTCTCAGTTATATTTCCTTATTCAGGAGAGACACAGAAAGAAAGGCAGAGACATAGGCAGAGGGAGAAGCAGGCTCCCTGCTGGGAGCCCTATGTGGGGCTCAATTCCCAGACTCTGGCATCAAGCTCTGAGCTAAAAAAGAAAAAACTCACAATTTCAACAAGAAACACTTTTAGCTACTGTAAAATCATACAGAAAAAAAAAAACTATTGCAAATGACATCAATCTATATTACAAAGGATTCTGAATTATACTATACAATGTTCTTCACCATGTCCTGTCAGAGTAATTGTTTTCTACCTAACCGATCACATGCTGACATTTTTCACTATACTTATAAATACTCTTCTTATTAAGTTAAACTTTCCGCCTTGAGAAATTGTTACCACTCTCGACCAAATACTAAGATTCACAAAAAAAAACCTTACCTTTTAGCGTAGTCAACTGCATTTATATTTGCTTTTTCTACTAAAAATGCCACCATTTTCTCTTTTTTTTCATTTATAGCAAGTAAAAGCGGTGTGAGGCCATCCTGTAGGAGTGCAAACAAAATTTATAATTTACAAAATTACATATTTGGATAATGAATCGTAAAAATTCTGAACGATCCTGTAACTTAAACATGTAACATAGAAAGTAAATAAAATTAGCCCTTTCGTTCTCAGCCCTCCATGGTTTCACCAGCTGCTCCTTCTTTTTAAAATACTGCTTTCTCACGGAGCGTGGGTGGCTCAGTTGGTCAAGCATCTGCCTTCAGCTCATCAGCTCAGGTCATGATCCCAGGGTCTCAGGATGGAGTCCCACCTTGGGCTCCCTCTGCAGCAAAGAGTTAGCTTCTCCCTCTCCTTCTGCCCCTCCCCTCCACTCGTGCTCTCTCTCCTGCTTGCTCACTCTCTGTCTCTCTCAAAAACATAAAGTCTTTTTAAAAACTAAAATAAAAATAATAAAATAGACCTCCTCTTCCTCTTCAACAGATTACCTGCAGTCATTCCACAAACTCGCTTCAAACATTGCCTGGCTCCAAGAATCTTTGCTTCGCTCACAATATATATCATGGTATACCCTAGTTATTTTCTTCTGCACCATCTAAACCAAAAGATTCTAGAGGGGAGGGGTTATTTTTTATCTCTGTATCTCCACTCTCTAAAACACAGTAGTAAATATTTAAAGTATCGTTACTGATTTTAATGGATATCTCCGGAGTAGTGTTTCTTCAATTATATTCCAAAGAACACATGATTTGCAAGAGATACTGTCCCCCAAAAGAAAGATTCAATGATCATCTATGTTTGTGAAACATTACAAAACTGCACTATACATCTAGCACAAATGAACCCCATTTACATTTGCTTATCCCCATTTGACAATTCCTTCTTTTGTAGCAAACATTAATACTTGAGAAACAAGAGTTCCCAGGGATATAGTTTTAAGAACTTTCCAATAAAGGTAAGGGTTTTCTCCAGGTTGTACAAACTTGCTGGATTCTCATCTATCAATGGTATGGGGATCCCAGATGTCAACATAAAACACTCCAGCTCCAAATGAGTCACTAAGGAGATGGACTCTGAATGAAAAGAGCTAGGTTTCAGGGCAGCTGGGTTGTGCAGGCAGTTGAGGGACGCTTGGTTTTGTCTCAGGTGTGATCTCAGGGTCGTGGGATCCAGCCCCACATTGGATTCGGGGCTCCCCTGGCACTGAGCACCAAGTCTGTTTAAGACACTCTCTCTCCCTCTCCCTCTCCACCTCCCCCACCCCCACAAGCCTGTGCATGTGTGTGCTGTCTCTCTAAAATGCATAAAGAAACCTTTTAAAAATTAAAAAGAAAAGTAAATAAATAAAAATAAAAGAAAGAAGCTTCAAATGAATTTTGACCACTTAATACTAAATAATCTTTGGTTAAGGTGGGCCCACAATGAGATGAGCACTCGGTGTTATTCTTTATGTGGGCAAATTGAACTCCAATAAAAAATTGTGGGTTTTTTTGTTTAAAATAAAAAATAAGAACAATAAAATATTAAAAATAAATAACTAAATAAATAGTCCTTGGACTTTCTCCTATTATACCATGATAAAGTTTTTTCTTAACTGTTAGAAAGCTCAGTATGAGATTTTTCTCATTTTTACCCTTTTATTCAAATTCAGTTCCATATAACATACTATTAGTTTCAGAGGTAGAAGTCAGTGGTTCCTCAGTCTTATGTAACACCCAGGACTCATTCCATCATGTGCCCTCCTTAATGTCCATCACCCAGTTATCCCATCCTTCCACTCCACCCCTCCAGTGACCTTCAGTTTGGCTCCTATGATTAAGAGTCTCTTAGGCTTTGTCTCCCTCAGTCTCTCTGGTTTAAGTTTTTCTCTTCTTCCCCTTCTCCTCTGTCTTGTTTCTTAAGTTCCACATATGAATGAGATCATATGATAATTGTCTTTCTCTGACTGACTCAGGGTATTACGCTAAGTGAAATATGTCAATGAGATTTTATTCTCAACTATACTCATTCTGAGAACCTAATGCACATCTACTTCTAAAAAAACCGGTTTGTATTCTAGTTTCTATTATCATTGCTATTTTTGATTATTTATAATTTAGACTAAGTGTAAATCAGAAATAAAAATGTCATGACTTACCAATAAAAATTCTAATACTAGATGAGCACTGGGTGTTTACATGTTGGGAAACTGAGATTAAGTAAAAACTATTAATCACAAATTCTAATACTGCTTTATACGGATTATTTTTAGTATAATAAAAGCTACTATGTAAATTGAGTATTTAGGGAATAATACCAAGGAGAAAGAGAATACTGTCTGGAATATGCATAATCTATCCAAGCAGAACCAGGATTAACCTCACATGGCTTACAGATATTCCAAAAGGTACATGATTACTGTACATATATAGAAAAAATGTTTGTAAAAAAAACGACTTTCAATTCCTAACTTAGAAAATTCATCCCGAGGCACCTGGGTGACTCAGAGGGTGAACATCATGATCCCAGGGTCCTGGGATCGAGCCCATATCAGGGTCCCCATAGAGAACCTGCTTCCCCCTGTGCCTAGCTCTCTGCCTCTCTCTGTGTGTCTCTCATCAATTACTGAATAAAGTAATGAAAAAAATAAGGTGACAAAGAAACAGAAAATTCAATCCCAATCCTAAGAAATTAACATAAAATACAAAATATATATTATAAATTAATATGGAGTGTCTTGAAAATCTTGAAATCTTTGTCAACATATACCATAAAACAGTAATTGTAAACTCAATGGTTATGGAGGCAAAGCAGGTGACACGAGTCAGTGAAGACCCTAGGCGGGGACACGAGCAAACTGGAGACACACGCCTCCTATAAAGGGACAGCCTCTGCACAGCATACCAAACAGCAGCATGGGCTCAAGGTACCAGAAGTGATCTGTAAGAAAAGCTCAAAATCCAGAGTTCTACATGCGTGCCATAATTTTAAGTGTTAGCTCAACTGACAGTGGAAACTAAATACATCCAGGGGCTACATTTAGTCTATAGCCTACTTGTGTTTTTCTATTTGCTGTGACTGTTTCCAATGGCCGTGCGTAAAACAAATACTTGGACATCAAACCTTTCCTAAAGCATCAGGATCATGTTTTACCAACAAATTAGGCCCCACCTTCTAAGGAAAATTGCTGTGAAGACTCATTAACACCTACTGTCAGAATTTTCCAATGCTTGTTTCAACTACAATCTATTTGTATTTACTTCCCTCACATTGCTAACCGAACAGACAGGAGTTCAGAGGAATGCTGAAGCAAAGTTATTAAAACAATTACCATCTATATTGTCACTAACTACATGCTGAATGTTTAACACAGTAGTGATTATGCACTATGCCAGGGCCCTATGAATTTGAAAGACATCCTAAGATAGTCTATCGTACAGCTTCAACTAAAAAAGAAGGTTCACGGATTTCTACTGCTGCAATTGGGAAAACCCTGCTTGTAATAATCAGAATGTTAGCAAAACACGTAAAATCTTTAAAGGGTCAGACTCTACTTATTAAAAGACTACTCATAAAGACTTCCCATCTGGGTGCCGGTGAATGACTGATAGTTGGAAGAAAAGGTAATTATTTTTCAAGCCAACGAGATGACCAATAATTTTCATCTGTAATTCTCAAAGAGATACAGACAGATGAAAGGCTAATGTTGGAGAGAGTGGAAGGAAGTAGCCAGTATCCAACTTCAGTTAAATCTTCCAGAGATTTAATATTTTTACATCTCTAAATTTGTATATGTATACCTACCCATTCAGTAGTTGTTAGCCAAGAGTTGTAACAGAATCTCAAAACCCTATTTCCAAATTTCTGCGTACACACGTTATTGGATTCACTCCATCGAAATCTTCACGGGACAGTTTAGGCTTGTAAATTCTTTTAAATTCCCTAGTTGACTGTGATTCACCAGCACAAGTCTAGCTGAGAACTAGTACAGTACACAACCATGCCAGTCTCCCCTTTCACCTATGTGGCCAATTCTCCCTATCACTTGAGGATTCAGCCAAAAACAGAAATGAGTCACTTATCAAACCTGCATTCAATTTCCATGGCTAGAGGTAGAACAAGGTCTAGTAAACTCAAAATGCAACTTGATTCCATTATTTACACACTCCTTACTTCCTTCCCATCAAGACATTCTAGATTTGCAAGCAGAGTTTAGACTCGTATCTAAGTGGCTATAGCTGCAAAATACTATACTGTGTTCTTTCCTCTGCTTGTCCACTTTTTGTTTTTTTTTTAAGATTTCTATTTATTTATTCATGAGAGTCTGAGAGAGAGAGAGAGACAGGCAGAGACATAGGCAGAGGGAGAAGCAGGCTCCTCCATTCAAGGAGTGCCATGTGGGACTCGATTCGGGAGACCATGGGATCATGCCCTGAGCCGAAGGCATATGCTCAATCACTGAGCCACACAGGCGTCCCTTTTCGTGCCCATTCAACCACCAGTTTACTGCCAATCTGATGTCCTTAGAGTCCTCCTAGAATTGATCTCTATATAAGTTTACAACACACTCACGGGTTCGTAAAGTAAGAATTATTATCCCTGAAAATTGAAGACTCCTTACCTAAACATAAACACTGAAGAAAAACAAACACAATCCAAAAACCTTGTCTTGATATTTCCCCTCACTTGCCAAATGTCTAAATCGCTCTGCATGTTCCTGACTGCTTTCTCCTTTTCCCCTCTTTTGTCCCTCTTAAGTCAAGGCTGATAAAAGATAAACTCCGACCGTGTTAATAAATCACTTTTTGATCAAATAGGAACTTCTCAACAGCAGCAAGATTTGATATTGTAAAATACACTTGTTTTCTGTTTTAAGTCAAAGCCTATTTCCAAGGCAAATTTTGCTTTCCTCTGTTGTTTGACACTAAATAAGAAACAAACTGGGTGAGAAAACATTTTTGAAAATAAAGTTTCAGAACACATTCTGTGTTCTCATAAATATTTGCCATAAATACATAAAAGAAACTTGCCTTCTCTAATGCTTCTTTAGAGGTATCATTATTTAGGGGCAACTGAGTGGCTCAGTCCGTTGAGCATCTGACTCTTGGTCTTAACTCAGGTGATGATCAGAGTTATAAGATCCAGCGCTGCGACAGACTCAGCGCAAAGTCTACTTCAGATTCTTACTCTCTTTCTTTTCCCTCTGCCCCCACAACACCCCCTGCTTGTACATGCTCACTCCCCCGCAAAAAATAAAATCTCACGGCTGAGTAATATTCCATTGTGGACATATACCACAGATTACTCAACAATTAGAAACAAAAAATACCCACCATCTGCTTCAACATGGATGCAACTGGAGGGTATTATGCTGAGTGAAGTAAGGCAATCGGAGAAGGACAAACATTACATGGTCTCATTCATACGGGGAATAGAAAAGAGTGAAAGGGAATAAAGGGGAAAGCAGAGAAAACGAGTGGGAAATATCAGTGAGGGGGACAGAACATGAGAGACTCCTAACTCTGGGAACCAAACAAGGGATGGTGGAAAGGGAGGTGGGTGGGGGGTTGGGGTGACTGGGTGACGGGCACCAAGGGGGGGGCACTTGACGGGATGAGCACTGGGTGCTGTGCTCTTTGTTGGCAAACTGAACCCCAACTAAAAAAATTTTTAAAAAGAAAAAACTAAAAGATAAAATAAGTACATAAACCCCAGAGTGTGAGGTGAAAAAATAAATAAATAAAAAAGCTTAATTAAAAAAAGGAAGGCAGGAAGGAAGAAGTATTATGGTAAGCCTGGGGGGCTCAGTGGGTGAAGCATCTCTCTCTGGTTATGGTCACGATCCCACTCCTGACATCAAGCCCCGTGCATCAGGCTACCTGGCTCAGTGGGAAGGCCTCTTCTTCCCCTACCTCTGCTCTTTCCTCCCTACTCATGTTTGCTCTCTCTCATATAAATACAATCTTCAAAAATAAAAAGTGTTGTTATTTAAAGCAAAAGCTTAGACAGTTATTTCAAAATATTTTCATCCAGGAAATGCTTGAGCTTCCAAATATGAAAAATCGACCCTATCTATGGCACACAACAGTGTTTCTGCAAGGGCAGTGACTGAATGTAATGCACGTCAAAGAAAGCACAGGGAGACTGGCAAGTGTGGTCATCACCAGCTCCCCATGCACACCTACCACCCTACTGAGGAACTACATAGGCTGAGCAGGAGCTACTCTCTGGAATGGGAGGCCTCACCGTGGTACATGGCTGGCAGAGTGGCTACCAGCACAAGCAGATACCACCTGTAGGATGTCATGACCTGATCCCCCTGCTCTCATCTTCTGAACCTTAGGGCCTAGAGTGCCCAAGGCCTATTACAACCTGCTGCTTTCTCCTCCCATTTACATTCACCCAAGCTACTCCTCTGGGTCACGGTCTCCTACTCATCCCCAGAAGCATCCATTTCCTAAGCCCCTGCACACCTTTCGGCCTCCATCATCACCACACTCCCCTCTAGGCCTTCAATCCTTTGTGGGCTCTGAGGGTACCATCTACTCCCAGGCACAAAGGGGAAGATTTTCTTTCTGGGGTGGAAAGGTTGCTAGCAGACAAAATGTTGCCTTTCTACAGGCATTACTTTTCTCTTTCCCTGCCCCTGCCTTAGTTTTCCAGTTGTTTCCAGGATGACAGGACCTGCTGTATAAAATTCAGTGCCGATGTCTTCATATATATATGTACATATACAAAGAAAACTTTTGCAGCTATTTTTATTTACTTATTTATTTATTTATTTATAATGTAAAATACGTTGTAAAAAAAAAAGTTGACCTGTACCTTGTTTCTGATCTCCATATTTACTTTCTTTAAAAGTAGTTTCTGTGCTATTGTGACATTGTCCCCTAATGCTGCATAATGGAGAGCAGTGTTGCCCTTGATGTCTTTTAGATCAGGATTAGCACCATGTTTCAGCAGAATATCTACACATGCCTCATCTTGGGATTGTACAGCCTGTGAGCATTACAACAAGAAACAGAATGTAAATTCTGGGAACTGAAAGGAAACATGCCACAAGTTTCACCAATGAGTTATGTTTAAATGCAACAAATGTTCATTCCAAGGACTTCAATCCAATCCATCTCAGGCAGATATACCTGTCACCACGCACCTTCAGTAGAGCGGTCGTGTTTTCAACATCACGGAGGTTTAGTTGGCATTTCCGATCTACCAGGAGCTTCACCATATCTTCATGGCCATTGGCACAGGCCAAGTGGAGACAACTCCTGTGAGTGTGAAAGGGCTTGTCAGGATTACAGTGTACCTTTTCAAAAATTGCTAATCAATTCATAGAATTGTAAATGTTAAATACTGCTTATTCTCATGACTCCAAAACAAAGAATTAGTTTACTTCAGACTTCTCTGTCCCACCTTCTCATTACTACCTCATCATCATTTAGTAATTTTTTATATTTACTTCCACTGTTTAAAATACTATGTCATATCTGTCTTCCGATTGGACCCAGACTAATATAGAGGCCAGGGAGTTGCACTCTTTGGATTTGTCTTCTAGAGGATCTACCATAGAGAGCACAGTTGAACTGCAGCTCAAAATGTAGACAGCTGCTACATTTTCATATCCACCGTAGCACTCACACCAAGGCCTTGTGTCTCTGCTAGGCTGTGTCCAGCCAATGACTTAGCACAGAAGGAATACAAGTCATTTCTGTCTCCCGTAGGACCCCTCTACAGGCAAGCTTCTGATGGGGACTCAAGATCAGAAAACCCCGAGGGCCTGTGCTCTGATTCTCCAACAGGGGCTTGCCCTGAGATCCACGGTACAACTTTTCCCCACCACTGACACCATGAATAGCATAGGGTCTACTGGATCCTGCGACCAAAGCAGTGAGGACTCCTAAGCACAGCCTGCACCTGCTGCACAATTCATCTGCTCTGAGACCACTGAAGTCTTGCATTCCTTAGTTTCACCAAGGTGTATGGATGAAACGAGTACTCAATGTAGGACAAGGTTTCCCAACCTTGTACCATGGACATGGTGGATTGTTGTGGAGGCCTCTCTTGGGTATGTTTACCAGCACTCCTGACATCGACCCACTAGATGCCAGCAACATCCTCAGTTGTGAGGATCGGAAATGTCTCCAGACGAATCTATTGTTAGCAGTGTCTATAGCTAATAATACTGCATTGTATACTTAAACTTTGCTAAGAGGGTAGAGCTTATGTTAAGTGTTCTTACCAATTAATTAATTAATTAATTAATGAGACCAGGAAGAGACTTTGGGAGGTGATGGGTAGGACTATGGCTTTAAGGCATTGATGATTTCACAGAGGTCTATACTTATCCACAAACTCACTGAATTCGATACATTAAGTATGTACAGCTTTTGACATGTCAAAAAACAGGTCTCCAGACACTGCCAAATGCTCCCTGAGGAGCAGAATTCTTCTCCCACCACCCCACCCCCAACGCATTGAGAATTAGTGGCGTAAAATATGCTACCTCCAGAACCCAAAGAGGTCTCCCAGTTTCTGTCTTTGTGAAAAGGTATTCAAAATGTGGCAATTTTTCTTTCACTCCTGCGAGAATATCCTGGCATGCCCACTGGATGCCTCAAAACTTCACGGATATGTCAATTCATGCCGTCTTACCAAGGGCCCAAAGCGTTATAGCCTCTTACTGATCCTCATGTCAAATTAGCATGGTGTCAATATGATAGGCCAATGAGATATTCTGGGGATGTTCAAATGGTCTAGCTCCATGAGTTAATAAAACGCTGAGGCAAATTAAATGAATGAACACTTTGCCTATACTCTATGAATATGAACTATTTCTGATTCACTAGCGGACTAGAAAAGAATGCATTTGCCAAATCAGTGGTGACACATACCATGTACCTGACGTCTTATCAATCTGTTCTGGAAGCAATAAGAGGCGCACAATAACTATGACTGGAATTACTCTTTGTTTAAGTTGACAGTAACTACAGATATTTGCCACAATCTATCCTGTCTCTGAATGGGCCAGACTAGTGAATCAAGCAGAAATGTGATAGAGCTCACCAGCCTTTCATCCTTTAGCACTATCCCACTGCACCTCTGCTAGGATGCAGGGTTGTTTTTGGTATACCCTACCAAATGAAGGCTTGGAGACAGTTTCAGAGGTTTCTGCTTGGACTCTCTAAATTTTTTTTTCTCAGTTATATTTCCTTATTCAGGAGAGACACAGAAAGAAAGGCAGAGACATAGGCAGAGGGAGAAGCAGGCTCCCTGCTGGGAGCCCTATGTGGGGCTCAATTCCCAGACTCTGGCATCAAGCTCTGAGCTAAAAAAGAAAAAACTCACAATTTCAACAAGAAACACTTTTAGCTACTGTAAAATCATACAGAAAAAAAAAAAAACTATTGCAAATGACATCAATCTATATTACAAAGGATTCTGAATTATACTATACAATGTTCTTCACCATGTCCTGTCAGAGTAATTGTTTTCTACCTAACCGATCACATGCTGACATTTTTCACTATACTTATAAATACTCTTCTTATTAAGTTAAACTTTCCGCCTTGAGAAATTGTTACCACTCTCGACCAAATACTAAGATTCACAAAAAAAACCTTACCTTTTAGCGTAGTCAACTGCATTTATATTTGCTTTTTCTACTAAAAATGCCACCATTTTCTCTTTTTTTTCATTTATAGCAAGTAAAAGCGGTGTGAGGCCATCCTGTAGGAGTGCAAACAAAATTTATAATTTACAAAATTACATATTTGGATAATGAATCGTAAAAATTCTGAACGATCCTGTAACTTAAACATGTAACATAGAAAGTAAATAAAATTAGCCCTTTCGTTCTCAGCCCTCCATGGTTTCACCAGCTGCTCCTTCTTTTTAAAATACTGCTTTCTCACGGAGCGTGGGTGGCTCAGTTGGTCAAGCATCTGCCTTCAGCTCATCAGCTCAGGTCATGATCCCAGGGTCTCAGGATGGAGTCCCACCTTGGGCTCCCTCTGCAGCAAAGAGTTAGCTTCTCCCTCTCCTTCTGCCCCTCCCCTCCACTCGTGCTCTCTCTCCTGCTTGCTCACTCTCTGTCTCTCTCAAAAACATAAAGTCTTTTTAAAAACTAAAATAAAAATAATAAAATAGACCTCCTCTTCCTCTTCAACAGATTACCTGCAGTCATTCCACAAACTCGCTTCAAACATTGCCTGGCTCCAAGAATCTTTGCTTCGCTCACAATATATATCATGGTATACCCTAGTTATTTTCTTCTGCACCATCTAAACCAAAAGATTCTAGAGGGGAGGGGTTATTTTTTATCTCTGTATCTCCACTCTCTAAAACACAGTAGTAAATATTTAAAGTATCGTTACTGATTTTAATGGATATCTCCGGAGTAGTGTTTCTTCAATTATATTCCAAAGAACACATGATTTGCAAGAGATACTGTCCCCCAAAAGAAAGATTCAATGATCATCTATGTTTGTGAAACATTACAAAACTGCACTATACATCTAGCACAAATGAACCCCATTTACATTTGCTTATCCCCATTTGACAATTCCTTCTTTTGTAGCAAACATTAATACTTGAGAAACAAGAGTTCCCAGGGATATAGTTTTAAGAACTTTCCAATAAAGGTAAGGGTTTTCTCCAGGTTGTACAAACTTGCTGGATTCTCATCTATCAATGGTATGGGGATCCCAGATGTCAACATAAAACACTCCAGCTCCAAATGAGTCACTAAGGAGATGGACTCTGAATGAAAAGAGCTAGGTTTCAGGGCAGCTGGGTTGTGCAGGCAGTTGAGGGACGCTTGGTTTTGTCTCAGGTGTGATCTCAGGGTCGTGGGATCCAGCCCCACATTGGATTCGGGGCTCCCCTGGCACTGAGCACCAAGTCTGTTTAAGACACTCTCTCTCCCTCTCCCTCTCCACCTCCCCCACCCCCACAAGCCTGTGCATGTGTGTGCTGTCTCTCTAAAATGCATAAAGAAACCTTTTAAAAATTAAAAAGAAAAGTAAATAAATAAAAATAAAAGAAAGAAGCTTCAAATGAATTTTGACCACTTAATACTAAATAATCTTTGGTTAAGGTGGGCCCACAATGAGATGAGCACTCGGTGTTATTCTTTATGTGGGCAAATTGAACTCCAATAAAAAATTGTGGGTTTTTTTGTTTAAAATAAAAAATAAGAACAATAAAATATTAAAAATAAATAACTAAATAAATAGTCCTTGGACTTTCTCCTATTATACCATGATAAAGTTTTTTCTTAACTGTTAGAAAGCTCAGTATGAGATTTTTCTCATTTTTACCCTTTTATTCAAATTCAGTTCCATACAACATACTATTAGTTTCAGAGGTAGAAGTCAGTGGTTCCTCAGTCTTATGTAACACCCAGGACTCATTCCATCATGTGCCCTCCTTAATGTCCATCACCCAGTTATCCCATCCTTCCACTCCACCCCTCCAGTGACCTTCAGTTTGGCTCCTATGATTAAGAGTCTCTTAGGCTTTGTCTCCCTCAGTCTCTCTGGTTTAAGTTTTTCTCTTCTTCCCCTTCTCCTCTGTCTTGTTTCTTAAGTTCCACATATGAATGAGATCATATGATAATTGTCTTTCTCTGACTGACTCAGGGTATTATGCTAAGTGAAATAAGTCAATGAGATTTTATTCTCTACTATACTCATTCTGAGAACCTAATGCACATCTACTTCTAAAAAAACCTGTTTGTATTCTAGTTTCTATTATCATTGCTATTTATGATTATTTTATAATTTAGACTAAGTGTAAATCAGAAATAAAAATGTCATGACTTACCAATAAAAATTCTAATACTGAATGAGCACTGGGTGTTTACATGTTGGGAAACTGAGATTAAGTAAAAACTATTATTCAAAAATTCTAATACTGCTTTATACGGATTATTTTTAGTATAATAAAAGCTACTATATAAATTGCGTATTTAGGGAATAATACCAAGGAGAAAGAGAATACTGTCTGAAATATGCATAATCTATCCAAGTAGAACCAGGATTAACTTCACATGGCTTGCAGATATTCCAAAAGGTACATGATTACTGTACATATATAGAAAAAATGTTTGTGAAAAAAAACGACTTTCAATTCTTAACTTAGAAAATTCATCCCGAGGCCCTGGGTGACTCAGAGGGTGAACATCATGATCCCAGGGTCCTGGGATCGAGCCCATATCAGGGTCCCCATAGAGAGCCTGCTTCCCCCTGTGCCTAGCTCTCTGCCTCTCTCTGTGTGTCTCTCATCAATTACTGAATAAAGTAATGAAAAAAATAAGGTGACAAAGAAACAGAAAATTCAATCCCAATCCTAAGAAATTAACATAAAATACAAAATATATATTACAAATTAAATATGGAGTGTCTTGAAAATCTTGAAATCTTTGTCAACATATACCATAAAACAGTAATTGTAAACTCAGTGCTTATGGAGGCAAAGCAGGTGACACGAGTCAGTGAAGAACCTAGGCGGGGACACGAGCAAACTGGAGACACACGCCTCCTATAAAGGGACAGCCTCTGCACAGCATACCAAACAGCAGCATGGGCTCAAGGTACCAGAAGTGATCTGTAAGAAAAGCTCAAAATCCAGAGTTCTACATGCGTGCCATAATTTTAAGTGTTAGCTCAACTGACAGTGGAAACTAAATACATCCGGGGGCCACATTTAGTCTATAGCCTACTTGTGTTTTTCTATTTGCTGTGACTGTTTCCAATGGCCGTGCGTAAAACAAACACTTGGACATCAAACCTTTCCTAAAGCATCAGGATCATGTTTTACCAACAAATTAGGCCCCACCTTCTAAGGAAAATTGCTGTGAAGACTCATTAACACCTACTGTCAGAATTTTCCAATGCTTGTTTCAACTACAATCTATTTGTATTTACTTCCCTCACATTGCTAACCGAACAGACTGGAGTTCAGAGGAATGCTGAAGCAAAGTTATTAAAACAATTACCATCTGTATTGTCACTAACTACATGCTGAATGTTTAACACAGTAGTGATTATGCACTATGCCAGGGCCCTATGAATTTGAAAGACATCCTAAAATAGTCTATCCCACAGCTTCAACTAAAAAAGAAGGTTCACGGATTTCTACTGCTGCAATTGGGAAAACCCTGCTTGTAATAATCAGAATGGTAGCAAACCACGTAAAATCTTTAAAGGGTCAGACTCTACTTATTAAAAGACTACTCATAAAGACTTCCCATCTGGGTGCCGGTGAATGACTGATAGTTGGAAGAAAAGGTAATTATTTTTCAAGCCAACAGAGATGACCAATAATTTTCATCTGTAATTCTCAAAGAGATACAGACAGATGAAAGGCTAATGTTGGAGAGAGTGGAAGGAAGTAGCCAGTATCCAACTTCAGTTAAATCTCTTCCAGAGATTTAATATTTTTACATCTCTAAATTTGTATATGTATACCTACCCATTCAGTAGTTGTTAGCCAAGAGTTGTAACAGAATCTCAAAACCCTATTTCCAAATTTCTGCGTACACACGTTATTGGATTCACTCCATCGAAATCTTCACGGGACAGTTTAGGCTTGTAAATTCTTTTAAATTCCCTAGTTGACTGTGATTCACCAGCACAAGTCTAGCTGAGAAGTAGTACAGTACACAACCATGCCAGTCTCCTCTTTCACCTATGTGGCCAATTCTCCCTATCACTTGAGGATTCAGCCAAAAACAGAAATGAGTCACTTATCAAACCTGCATTCAATTTCCATGGCTAGAGGTAGAACAAGGACTAGTAAACTCAAAATGCAACTTGATTCCATTATTTACACACTCCTTACATCCTTCCCATCAAGACATTCTAGATTTGCAAGCAGAGTTTAGACTCGTATCTAAGTGGCTATAGCTGCAAAATACTATACTGTGTTCTTTCCTCTGCTTGTCCACTTTTTGTTTTTTTTTTTAAGATTTCTATTGATTTATTCATGAGAGATGAAAGAGAGAGAGAGAGAGAGAAAGAGAGAGAGACAGGCAGAGACACAGGCAGAGGGAGAAGCAGGCTCCTCCATTCAAGGAGTGCCATGTGGGACTCGATTCGGAGACCACGGGATCATGCCCTGAGCCGAAGGCATATGCTCAATCACTGAGCCACACAGGCGTCCCTTTTTGTGCCCATTCAACCACCTGTTTACTGCCAATCTGATGTCCTTAGAGTCCTCCTAGAATTGATCTCTATATAAGTTTACAACACACTCACGGGTTCGTAAAGTAAGAATTATTATCCCTGAAAATTGAAGACTCCTTACCTAAACATAAACACTAAGAAAAACAAACACAATCCCAAAACCTTGTCTTGATATTTCCCCTCACTTGCCAAATTTCTAAATCGCTCTGCATGTTCCTGACTGCTTTCTCCTTTGCCCCTCTTTTGTCCCTCTTAAGTCAAGGCTGATAAAAGACAAACTCTGACCGTGTTAATCAATCACTTTTTGATCAAATAGGAACTTCTCAACAGCAGCAAGATTTGATATTGTAAAATACACTTGTTTTGTGTTTTAAGACAAAGCCTATTTCCAAGGCAAATTTTGCTTTCCTCTGTTGTTTGACACTAAATAAGAAAACAAACTGGGTGAGAAAACATTTTTGAAAATAAAGTTTCAGAACACATTCTGTGTTCTCATAAATATTTGCCATAAATACATAAAAGAAACTTGCCTTCTCTAATGCTTCTTTAGAGGTATCATTATTTAGGGGCAACTGAGTGGCTCAGTCCGTTGAGCATCTGACTCTTGGTCTTAACTCAGGTGATGATCAGAGTTATAAGATCCAGCGCTGCGACAGACTCAGCGCAAAGTCTACTTCAGATTCTTACTCTCTTTCTTTTCCCTCTGCCCCCACAACACCCCCTGCTTGTACATGCTCACTCCCCCGCAAAAAATAAAATCTCACGGCTGAGTAATATTCCATTGTGGACATATACCACAGATTACTCAACAATTAGAAACAAAAAATACCCACCATCTGCTTCAACATGGATGCAACTGGAGGGTATTATGCTGAGTGAAGTAAGGCAATCGGAGAAGGACAAACATTACATGGTCTCATTCATACGGGGAATAGAAAAGAGTGAAAGGGAATAAAGGGGAAAGCAGAGAAAACGAGTGGGAAATATCAGTGAGGGGGACAGAACATGAGAGACTCCTAACTCTGGGAACCAAACAAGGGATGGTGGAAAGGGAGGTGGGTGGGGGGTTGGGGTGACTGGGTGACGGGCACCAAGGGGGGGGCACTTGACGGGATGAGCACTGGGTCCTGTGCTCTTTCTTGGCAAACTGAACTCCAACTAAAAAAATTTAAAAAGAAAAAACTAAAAGATAAAATAAGTACATAAACCCCAGAGTGTGAGGTGAAAAAATAAATAAATAAAAAAGCTTAATTAAAAAAAGGAAGGCAGGAAGGAAGAGGTATTATGGTAAGCCTGGGGGGCTCAGTGGGTCAAGCATCTCTCTCTGGTTATGGTCACGATCCCACTCCTGACATCAAGCCCCGTGCATCAGGCTACCTGGCTCAGTGGGAAGGCCGTTTCTTTCCCTACCTCTGCCTTTCCTCCCTACTCTTGTTTGCTCTCTCTCATATAAATACAATCTTCAAAAATAAAAAGTTTTGTTATTTAAAGCAAAAGCTTAGACAGTTATTTCAAAATATTTTCATCCAGGAAATGTTTGAGCTTCCAAATATGAAAAATCGACCCTATCTATGACACACAACAGTGTTTCTGCAAGGGCAGCGACTGAAGGTAATGCATGTCAAAGAAAACACAGGGAGACTGGCAAGTGTGGTCATCACCAGCTCCCCATGCACACCTACCACCCCACTGAGGAAATACATAGGCTGAGCAGGAGCTACTCTCCGGAATGGGAGGCCTCACCGTGGTACATGGCTGGCAGAGTGGCTACCAGCACAAGCAGATACCACCTGTAGGATGTCATGACCTGATCCCCCTGCTCTCATCTTCTGAACCTTAGGGCCTAGAGTGCCCAAGGCCTATTACAACCTGCTGCTTTCTCCTCCCATTTACATTCACCCAAGCTACTCCTCTGGGTCACGGTCTCCTACTCATCCCCAGAAGCATCCATTTCCTAAGCCCCTGCACAGCTTTCGGCCTCCATCAACACCACACTCCCCTCTAGGCCTTCAATCCTTTGTGGGCTCTGAGGGCACCATCTACTCCCAGGCACAAAGGGGAAGATTTTCTTTCTGGGGTGGAAGGGTAGCTAGCAGACAGAATGTTTCCTTACTATATGCATTACTTTTCTCTTTCCCTCCCTCTGCCTTGGTTTTGGAGTTGTTTCCATGATGACAGGACCTGCTGTATAAAATTCAGTGTCGATGTCTTCATATATATATGTGCTATAGTACAAATATATCTACATATACATGTTGAAAAACCTTTTGCAGCTACATTTATTTATTTATTTACTGATTGATTTACTGATTTATTTATTTATTTATTTATTTATTTATTTATTTATTTATAATGTGAAATACGTTGTAAAAAAAACTTGACCTGTACCTTGTTTTTGGCCTCTATATCTCCTTTATTCAAAAGCAGCTTGCGTGCTATTGAGATATTTCCCTCATAGGCCGCATAATGGAGAGCGGTGTTGTCCTTGAAATCCTTAGTATTTACATCAGCACCTTTTCTGAGAAGAATATCTACACATGCCTCTTCTTGGCATTGTACAGCCTGTCAGCATTATAACGAGAAACAGAATGTAAATTCTGGGAACTGAAAGGAAACATGCCACAAGTTTCACCAATGAGTTATGTTTAATTGCAACAAATGTTCATTCCAAGGACTTCAATCCAATCCACCTCAGGCAGACATAGGTGTGACCACCCACCTTCACGAGAGCTGTCCTGTTTTCTCCATCACGGAGGTTTAGCTGGCATTGAGAAAGTACCAGGATCTTCACCATATCTACACTCCCAATGGCACACGCCAAGTGGAGAGCCGTCCTGTGAGCATGAAAGGACTTGTCAGGAAATTACAGTGTACCTTTCCAAAACATTCAAATTAATTCACAGAATTGTAAATGTTAAATACTGTATTATTCTCATGACTCCAAAACAAAGATTTAGTTTTCTTTGGAAGAAAGTACAATATTTATTAGTGATTCTTCACCGCTCTATTAAAAGAGCAGCCTATCTGTTTAGGAAGAGCATGACCTCAGGAGGCAGCTCAACCTGGGTTTGATTCCCACTTTAACTCTGTCGCTTCACAGTGACCATTTAGCCTTATCGCAATTTCCTCATCCACAAAATGGGCATAAAAATAGTTGTCTCAGGTCGCCTGTCTGGCTCACTCTGAAGAGCATGTCACTCGATCTCGGGAGCCAGGGGTTCGAGACCCCTGTTGGTTATAGAGGTTACAAAACAATAGTAATAATAAATAAAATAAAAGGTACTTATCTCACAAGACCTCTTGTCGTGATCCTTAAATGAGGATCCATGCAAAGTTTTAGAATACTAGTTCCTAGCACAAATATTATTATAGCTATTACTACAACTTACAAAGACCCACTACAATTAGGGAAAACAATCCAATTATGCCCACTTTGCAGCTACGTTTAAGGATGAGCAAGAATACTCTATTTCAATGATTCCAAGATGCTCATTTTGTCACCTTTTAATATCTCTGACATCGGAATCCAATTTCTAATTCAAAATGTCTTAAAACTATAACTGGCATGATTTCTAAAAATTTCTTCTTGGTACATAAATAGTGGGGCATCATACAATCTACGGTGTGTCTTAAGTGAAATAATAGTGACATATACAACAGGTCTGTTGCACTTCTAGTCCTATGCTTGGAATTACATTGTTCAAGAGCTAAAATAATTTTCAGTAGTTGAAAGCATTATGAGAAGAGAGGACTAAAAGAACAAAAGAATGTTTTTAAAGCAACCCTTACTTTAAGTTTCAAGGGATTTTAAGTCAAAAGAAACTCAGGATTCAAATAAACGGGGAGAGTTCTTTTATTTTTGGGGGGGTGGTGGGAAGCTCATTTTACTAAGCATTTTAATTAATAGAAAATGTTTAGATTCATAGAAATCAAGTATTTTCAATTACCAATATTAGTATTTAGTATTATTGCAATGTCAAAAGGGCAGGTAAAGGTAATCTTTTACAATTTCTGATTCAGAAATGTTTTCCTTTGACAGGAAGTTCCAAGGAAAAGCTTCACGTGAGATTAAGTCCTAATACTTCCATTTAAAATTTCTCACCTAGGGGCACCCGGGTGGCTCAGTTGACTGAGTGTCCAACTTTTGGTTTTAGCTCCGGATGATCTCACGGTCATGAAGACAGACGCCCACATTAGGCTCCATGCTCAGGGTGGATTTTGCTTGAGATCCACGCTTTCCTTCTATTCCTCCCCTCCCATGACCTTCTCTTTTTCTTTTTACAATAAATACATCTTTTATCATTTACAAAATAAAATAAAATCTCTCATCTTAGGAGTGCCTGGCTTGCTCAGTCTGTAGAGCATGTGTCCTTAAATGTCCAGCCCCATGATGGGTAGAGAGATTACTTAAAAATGAAAGCCTTAAAACCTAAATACATAAAATTTCTCATCTTGCTCATACTGGGCAACATGGAGTCTTCTTTTTTAAGATTTTATTTATTCATGAGAGACACAGACAGAAAGCACAGACATAGGGAGAAGCAGGTGCCTCACGGGGAGACCAATGTGGGACTCGATCCCAGAACTCTGGGATCACTCTCTGAGCCAAAGACAGATGCTCAACCACTGAGTCACCCAGGAGTCCCTGAAGTCTTGTTAAAATTGAAAAGATCCTGAGTAGACTATGTCTGCTACATAACTTGTGTTCAGGTTTGTCTGAGAAATAAATGGACTGAAAGAATACATAAATTTATTTGGAGAATATAAATAATAGTGAAAGGGAATAGAAGGGAAGGGGAAAAAATGGGTAGGAAATATCAGAAAGGGAGACAGAACATGAAGACTCCTACCGCTGGGAAACAAACTAGGGGTGGTGGAAGGGGAGGAGGGTGGGGGTGAATGGGTGACGGGCACTGAGGGGGGCACTTGACGGGATGAGCACTGGGTGTTATTCTGTATGTTGGCAAATTGAACACCAATAAAAAATAAATTTATTATTAAAAAATTCATTTGGAGAGCTCTGTAGTTTTTAAAGATTTATCTATTTCTTGGAAAAAGAGAGAATGCAGGAGTGCGGTGAAGGGCAGAGGGGCAGAGAGATAGGGAGACAATCTCAAGCAGCCTCCCCATTGAACATGGAGCCCAACAGGGTGCTCAACCCCACAATCCTAACATCATGACCAGAGCCAAAATCAAGAGTCTGATGCTCAACAAACAGCCACCAAGGCACCAAGAAAGTTCAATATTTTTAAAGAAAACTTTTGTGAAGTAAACTAATATTTTTGAAATAGCAATAAAATGTGTATTTGCTATTTTTTAATTTTTTTTCAGAAGAGGGATACAACAAAAATTCTATAAGGTTTTGCAATACCATTTGTATTTTTTATTTTTTATTTTTATAAGGATTTAACCAAAATAAAATCATTAACCGTTCACTTATTAGATGTTATAAAGCTGCACATAATAAAAACATATGTATAGGTCATCCCCCGTGGCGCAGCGGTTGAGCACCGCCTGCAGCCTGGGGTGTGATCCTGGAGACCCAGGATCGAGTCCCACGTCGGGTTCCCTGTAATGGAGCCTGCTTCTCCCTCTGCCTGTGTCTCTGCCTCTCTCTCTGTGTGTGTCTCTCGTGAATAAATAAATAAAATCCTTAAAAAAATAAATAAAAATAAATAAAACCGTATGTATATATTTAATGTATGCGTAATACAACCTACAATACAGATAAAAATATTCCCCTTAGTTCTGAAGAGGCTAAAGGTTGTTAGAAAATACCAATCCTCTCCCATCAATTTTTTTTGAATAGGAAGAGGGGCGCTTAGGTGACTCAGTTAGGCATCTGCCTTTGGCTCAAGTGTAGGGGTCCTGGGATCGAGCCCTACATCATCAGGCTCCCTGCTCCATGGGTTTCTGCTTGTTGTCCCCCTGCCCCTCCCTGCTGCTTGTTTGCCTGGTCTCTCTCTCAAATGAATCGATAAAATCTCTTTAAAGTAAATAAGTAGAAACTATTTTTTGTCTACACAAGATTCATATTCTTGTTCTCCTGGATTAGTTCATTGATAATAAACCTTTCTTAGAATTTTTATGTATCTTTCCTATAGAAATCACAGATTTTAAGAAAATGAAAAATCCACTTAGAATCCAAATGTTTGAAGATAACTAATTTTATATTTGCACATCTTTTTGGCTAACTCAAAACCATTGTCTGCTTATATGTATGTATCATCAAAACAATTTTTCACTCATTTAATGATCCAAAGTACAGCTTTGCATGTTAATGTGTATCAATTATCTCTGCCACATTCAGTGGTCACATAGTAGTCCAGCCTCTGGATACACTGCCATTTACAAATACAGGCCATTAAGTGACTCCTTAATACACTGCTATTGTAAATAGTGCTGAGAATAGCATATTGTATATTATTTATTTCTAATTATTTCCTAAAGATATTTTACATCAATAAGCTTCATGGCTCAAGGAAATACTTATTTTTCAATGTGGTACATAACCACCAAACTATCTGAAAAGTCCAAAACAACTTAAATTTTAAGTAGTATAAGTAACATCATTCCTTATCTTCACAAAGCTTGAGATGGAAAATGGGATTTTATGCCTCTTTTTAAAATATTTTATTTATTTGAAATTAAGAACACCAGCAGAGGGGAGGGGGAAAGAGAAAAGCAGACTCTCCACTGAGCAGGGAGCCTCACCAGGGGCTAAGCTCCAGGACCCAGAGATCATGACCCTGAGAGGAGGTCAGAAGAGGCCAACTGACTCAGCCATCCAGGGGCCCCTATCTCATTCCTGTAATAACTTCCCTGTAAAACGAAGATGTTCTTTTTCTCCAAAACATATGTTGTAAATATTTTGCAAGTACATTCTCTTTTATTTTGCTAATATTACTTTCTGATTCAGAGGCGTTTTTTTTTGTGTCTGTGGCTGAATCAAACTCCAGAATTTTTGCTTTTAATGTCATGAGCCCCTCTACTGCTCGCCCCGACTCCTCCCGCCCGCCTCAAAAGCCCTGTTACCTGTTCTTCCTGTCCCTTTTATTTAAGTCATGTAAACCAAAAACCAGCAACTGCTGTATCTCCTGCATTTTTTCTGTATCGCCCTCAATCACAGCTCTGTGGATTCCCCGGAGATCTTGATATCTGATGTGGTATCCGGGACCGGGGCTGTGGAAGCTGTCAACAGTCATAGTCATAGGCGGCGACCTGACCCTCAGAGGCCTGAGGTTGAAGCCGAAGCGCAGCAGGCCCCACCCATTCCGCGCTGTAGATCTCTTTTTCATAATGAAGCCGACAGGCTTCAGTGACACAGGTTTCACCGCCTCTAGTGCGATACACTCCCGCGCCAGCAATAAGGCAAGTGGGCCTCGCCTCAATGTCTCAGGGACTAAGCCCAACGACTTAGAATCTTCCTACGCAGAACCAGTGTAACCTAGCAACGCTGCTAAATGCGAATGCGCCTGCGCACCTCAGAAGCTGGCATCCCTGCGCATGCGCACAGAGGGCAGTGGCCAAGGGTGCCCAAAGCATATATGCGAGGAGGCCCAAGCCTCTCAAATCTCTGAGATCCCCTGTGAGCTGGCTGGCTTCCCTTTAGAAGTTGGTGGGATGACTGAGAATTTGGGGACATTTGCAAAATCCTCTGGGGTGTGGAAATGTAGTCTTCTGGGCCTGTGAGTGGCTCAGTGGTTGAGCATCTGCCTTTGGCTTCGGTCATGATCCGGGGTTCCTGGGATCAAGTCTTGCATCGCACACCCCACAGGGAGCCTGCTTCTCCCTCTGCCTATGTCTTGCCTCTCTCTCTCTCTCTCTCTCTCTCTCTCTCTGTGACTATCATAAATAATAAAAATTTTTAAAATTTAAAATAAAAAAAATAACATCACTCATTGAGCCCTGCACCACGCAGGGGGCTGATCAGCTCCCCCAAGTGCCCACACCTGAAAGTCAGCACAAAGGCCCCTCCACCAGAAGAATTGATATCAATCAATTAATAACCAAATTAATAACCAAATTTAAGACATACTTAGATAATAATACACTTATACTTGGTGACTTCAATCTAGCGCTTTCTACATTTGATAGGTCTTCTAAACACAACACCTCCAAAGAAACGAGAGCTTTAAATGATACACTGGACCAGATGGATTTCACAGATATCTACAGAACTTTACATCCAAACTCAACTGAAAACACATTCTTCTCAAGTGCACATGGAACTTTCTCCAGAATAGACCACATACTGGGTCACAAAACAGGTCTGAACCGATACCAAAAGATTGGGATCGTCCCCTGCGTATTCTCAGACCATAATGCCTTAAAATTAGAACTAAATCACAACAAGAAATTTGGAAGGACGTCAAACACGTGCAGGTTAAGAACCCTCTTGCTAAAAGATGAAAGGGGAAACCAGGAAATTAAGGAAGAATTAAAAAGATTCATGGAAACTAATGAGAATGAACATACAACAGTTCAAAATCTTTGGGATGCAGCAAAACCAGTCCTGAGGGGGAAATACATCGCAATACAAGCAGCCATTCAAAAACTGGAAAGAACTCAAATACAAAAGCTAACCTTACACCTAAAGGAGCTAGAGAAAAAACAGAAAATAGATCCTACACCCAGGAGAAGAAGAGAGTTACTAAAGATTCGGGCAGAACTCAATGAAATCGAGACCAGAAGAACTGTGGAACAGATCAACAAAACCAGGAGTTGGTCCTTTGAAAGAATTAATAAGATAAACCATTAGCCAGCCTTATTAAAAAGAAGAGAAAGAAGACTAAAATTAAAATCATGAATGAGAAAGGAGAGATCACTACCAACAGCAAGGAAATACAAAGGATTGTAAAAACATATTATGAAAAAAAAACATATTATGAATAGCTATACGCCAAATGGACACATTTCTAGAAAGCCACAAACTACCAAAACTAGAACAGTAAGAGATAGAAAACCTGAACAGGCCAATAACAAGGAAGGAAATTGAAGCGGTCATCAAAACCCTCCCAAGACACAAAAATCCAGGGACATGTGGCTTTCCCTGGGGAATTCTATCAAAAGTTTAAAAGAAGAAATCAGGGGATCCCTGGGTGGCGCAGCGGTTTGGCGCCTGCCTTTGGCCCAGGGCGCGGTCCTGGAGACCCGGGATCGAATCCCACGTCGGGCTCCCGGTGCATGGAGCCTGCTTCTCCCTCTGCCTGTGTCTCTGCCTCTCTCTCTCTCTCTCACTGTGTGCCTATCATAAATAAATAAAAGTTTAAAAAAAATTTTTTTAAAGAAGAAATCATACTTATTCTACTAAAGCTGTTTGGAAAGATAGAAAGAGAAGGAGTACTTCCAAATTCATTCTATGAGGCATCACCTTAATTCCAAAACCAGACAAAGACCCCACCAAAAAGGAGAATTATAGACCAATATCCCTGATGAACATGGATGCAAAAATTCTCAACAAGATACTAGCCAATAGGATACAACAATACATTAAGAAAATTATTCACCATGACCAAGTAGGATTTATTCCCTGGACACAAGGCTGGTTCAACACTCGTAAAACAATCAATGTGATTCATCATATCAGCAAGAGAAAAACCAAAACCATATGATCCTCTCAATAGATGCAGAGAAAGCATTTGATAAAATACAGCATCCATTCCTGATCAAAACTCTTCAGAGTGAAGGGATAGCGGGAACCTATCCAGAAAAGACCATATACTGGGTCACAAATCAGGTCTGAACCGATACGGAAAGATTGGGATCGTCCCTGGCATATTCTCAGACCATAATGCCTTAAAATTAGAACTAAATCACAACAAGAAGTTTGGAATGCACTTTGCAATATAATTCAAATTAGAAACCAAAGATGCATATCAATTTCGTTAACTAGTGACACTCAAATTTTTGTCTTCTGTAGAATTTGTAACATACCAATTTAAATGAAATTTATAACTAAAATTTATTCTTTTCCCTCATTTTTTAAAATAAATTTATTTTTTATTGGTGTTCAATTTGCCAACATACAGAATAACACCCAGTGCCCATCCCGTCAAGTGCCCCCTCAGTGCCCATCACCCATTCACCCCCCCCCACCTCCCCTTCCACCACCCATAGTTCGTTTCCCAGAGTTTGGATTCTTTATGTTCTGTCTCCCTTTCTGATATTTCCCACACATTTCTTCTCCCTTCCCTTCTATCCCCTTTCACTATTATTTATATTCCGCAAATGAATAAGAACATATAATGTCTGTCCTTCTCCGATTGACTTATTTCACTCAGCATAATACCCTTCAGTTCCACCCACGTTGAAGCAAATGGTGGGTATGTGTCATTTCTTTTTTTTTATAATAAATTTATTTTTTATTGGTGTTCAATTTCCGAACATACAGAATAACACCCAGTGCTCATCCCGTCAAGTGCCCCCCTCAGTACCTATCACCAATTCACCCCCCCGCCCACCTCCCCTTCCACCACCCCTAGTTCGTTTCCCAGAGTTAGCAGTCTTTATGTTCTGTCTCCCTTTCTGATACGTCCCACACATTTCTTCTCCCTTCCTTTATATTCCCTTTCACTATTATTTATATTCCCCAAATGAATGAGAACATATAATGTTTGTTCTTCTCCGACTGACTTACTTCACTCCGCATAATACCCTCCAGTTCCATCCACTTGAAGCAAACGGTGGGTATTTGTCATTTCTAATGGCTGAGTAATATTCCATTGTATACATAGACCACATCTTCTTTATCCATTCATCTTTCGATGGACACTGAGGCTCCTTCCAGAGCTTGGCTATTGTGGACATTGCTGCTAGAAACATTGGGGTGCAGGTGTCCCGGCATTTCATCGCATCTGTATCCTTGGGGTAAATCCCCAACAGTGCAATTGCTGGGTCGTAGGGCAGGTCTATTTTTAACTCTTTGAGGAACCTCCACACAGTTTTCCAGTGTGGCTGCACCAGTTCACATTCCCACCAACAGTGTAAGAGGGTTCCCTTTTCTCCACATCCTCTCCAACATTTGTGGTTTCCTGCCTTGTTAATTTTCCCCATTCTCATTGTGGTTTTGATTTGTATTTCCCTGATGACAATTGATGCAGAGTATTTTCTCATGTGCGTGTTGGCCATGTCTATGTCTTCCTCTGTGAGATTTCTGTTCATGTCTTTTGCCCATTTCATGATTGGATTGTTTGTTTCTTTGCTGTTGAGTTGAATAAGTTCTTTATAGATCTTGGAAACTAGCCCTTTATCTGATATGTCATTTGCAAATATCTTCTCCCATTCTGTAGGTTGTCTTTGAGTTTTGTTGACTGTATCCTTTGCTGTGCAAAAGCTTCTTATCTTGATGAAGTCCCAATAGTTCATTTTTGCTTTTGTTTCTTTTGCCTTCGTGGATGTATCTTGCAAGAAGTTACTGTGGCTGAGTTCAAAAAGGGTGTTACCTGTGTTCTCCTCTAGGATTTTGATGGACTCTTGTCTCACATTTAGATCTTTCATCCATTTTGAGTTTATCTTTGTGTCTGGTGCAAGAGAGTGGTCTAGTTTCATTCTTCTGCATGTGGATGTCCAATTTTCCAGCACCATTTACTGAAGAGACTGTCTTTCTTCCAATGGATAGTCTTTCCTCCTTTGTCGAATATTACTTGACCATAAAGTTGAGGGTTCACTTCTGGATTCTCTACTCTGTTCCATTGATCTATGTGTCTGTTTTTGTGCCAGTACCACCCTGTCTTGATGACCACAGCTTTGTAGTACAACCTGAAATCTGGCATTGTGATGCCCCCAGCTATGGTTTTCTTTTTTAAAATTCCCCTGGCTATTAGAGGTCTTTTCTGATTCCACACAAATCTTAAAATAATTTACTCTAACTCTCTGAAGAAAGTCCATGGTATTTTCATAGGGATTGCATTAAACATGTAAATTGCCCTGGGTAACATTGACATCTTCACAATATTAATTCTGCCAATCCATGAGCATGGAATATTTCTCCATCTCTTTGTGTCTTCCTCAATTTCATTAAGAAGTGTTCTATAGTTTTTAGCCCACAGCAAATATAATTCTCAATGGGGAAGCACTGGGAGGCTTTCCCCTAAGATCAGAAACAAGACAGGGATGTCCACTCTCACCACTGCTATTCAACATAATACTGGAAGTCCTAGCCTCAGCAATCAGACAACAAAAAGACATTAAAGGCATTAAAATTGGTAAAATTTATTCTTAAGGCTGACCGTGAAGACCATTTAATTTATTAGCATTTGGCTGAACTAAACACAGAAAGGACAAGGAGAAAAAAAGAGTTGTGGCTGCAATACTACAAAAGAAAAGAAATCCTGCAATCTGCAAAGGAAACAAGTTACAATTAAAATGCTAATTGCAAAAAAAGTGAAATGCTAATTGCATATGTAATACACTGTTTGATACATGATAGGTCACTTCTTTTGGCTAAAAAGGATATAAATCAGACGATATGGCGGGGGTGTGTGTGAGTTACATGTTATACTTTGATACTGAAAACCCTTGCTTGTTAAGTCAAAATAAGCTCATGAAATTCATTAAGAAAACAAAGGAATCTGAAAGTAACATAGAGATACTGGCCCTCTGTCTTATTAGTGCTGAGAGAGAACACGAAATGGACAAGGTCTGACCCAAGATGGCACACTATCCTGCTATTATATTACTCCAGAATAATCACATCAAAAAGTGAGATCTGGGGATCCCTGGGTGGCTCAAGGATTTGGCGCCTGCCTTTGGCCCAGGGCGTGATCTTGGGAGTCCTGGGTGATATCAAGTCCCACATCTGGCTCCCTGCGTGGAGCCTGCTTCTCCCTCTGCCTGTGTTTCTGCCTCTCTCTGTATCTCTCTCTCTCATTCATAAATAAATAAATAAATAAATAAATAAATAAATAAAATCTTTAAAAAAACCATTAAAAACCAGTGAGATCTTTTAGTTCATGCCAGCCTTTCTCAGGCCTCACCCCAGCAGTTAGAAGGGGAGTACGTGTCTATCAAGAAAGACCTAATAAAAGATACATAGTTTTTTACAAGAACATAAACCTTAACTTTTTACAGTGCAACTCCCAGACCAAGAGCAGCCACTTAAAAAGAACTACATGGAAAGTTAATTACATCTGCTTTACCCTCTACATCACTAAGCTATACTGTCAGAAAAACAGATTTAAAATATAACATGGTGAAGGCACTCATCAGAATTAAATAGGGGAACAATGGTCATAAACAACTCGCAAATGTTAGTGGCACGTGACACTGGAGATTGATTACCTCACTCCTACTCTGTGGACACATGTCCTCTGGGAACTCTGCTCCCCATTTCCACACTCCTGGGCCCCCGTGCGAGAGCTTCTACCATTTGGAACAGCACCTGTGACCAACGGGGAGTGCACGGGTGGAGAAATGTAGCAGACAGTGCGCTGGCCCTCAAAGACTTCTGCCTTGCAGTGACACACTTTACTTCTTTTCACATTTCATTGACTAAAAAGTCACATGACCATAAGTAACATAACCTTATATGTGTCTGTGAACAGCAAATATCAGACAGTATACAGCAGGATGGATAGATGCTTACAACAATATACAAAATTCTTTTTCATTCCAAGTGAATCGTCTGAAAGAAATTTTAGGTCATACACACAAAAGCCTATGATTTCACTTCTGGCATGCAAGGTAGGTACCACTATTATCATCATTCACATATAAGGAACAGAGGTGCCACGAGGTCAGACAATGAGGTATTATCATCACACTGTTGGCATGATATTCTTGGCACAGCCAGAATCCAAGTCCAAGCAATGTAGCTCCACAGCCCCGGCCCTGAACTACCACCACAGATGTGTGTGCACCAGAATGGAGAGCCCGGGGATCTGCACACACGGAATACTCCTTACTACACCCAATTGACCATATAGCTAAGGCACTCCAAGAGAGGTGACTAGACAAACATAATGACAATGAAATGACCTCAAGGATGAAAGACAAAGGAACAAAAGAAAAAAGAAAAGAGGCAGCGAAAGGTCCACACTTGACCTGGATGAATAATGAAAGGTGTCCTGGAGGTTGCAGGATCCCTCCCTCTAGAAATTACCTTTAGTGCCTTGAGCCTCACACCAGACTCTCACTCATTCAATGAGTGGTAGCTGAGTGCCTAAGGGACCAAACTAAACTTCAAGGAGTACTACTCAGTCCCTCCTCCACCGAAATCAAATGGAGCTGGTGACAAAAGTTCACTTGTAATTCTATGCTAGATTCTGGGACACATATTCCTGTGATACTGTGAATATGGTGGTGATGTCTCCAAGTCAGCTCATAAAAGCAGGTTTCAATCCATCCTATGAGGGGTGTCTGGGGGGCTCAGGCAGTTAAGCATCTGCCTTCAGCTCAGGTCATGATCTCAGAGCCTCAGGGAGGAGCCCCACATCAGGTGCTCAGCGGGCAGTCGGTCACCTTCTTTCTCTCCCTCTGCCACTTCTTACCTGCTCATTCATTCTCTCTCTCTCTCTCTCTCTCTCTCGTAAATGAATAAACTGTTTTAAGAAAAAAAATCTACCCTGTGAGATTCTACCTCAACCTTGACTTTTCTTCCAACAGAACTTGTGTTTCTATAGCCCTTTTCACACAACTCAGAGAAGCGTGGACCTAGCCTCTGTACAATCGCCACATCCCGTTCCATCTCGGCCCTGAGGAACAGGCCACTCCCTTTTACCATCTGGGTCCACAATGAATTGTGGTCAATGTACTCTGAGAACCAATGCAGAATGTCAGGCCCACGCTCATGACCAAACACCTTCCCGGCAACAGGACATGAACTACCACCTACCCTGGCAATAAAACAAGGGTTCTGAAAACCACACAGTCCAGAGACTGAGGAGATAACGAGAGATGAAGCGGGGTACTGCTAACGCCAACACAAGGCTCGGCAAGCCAGTCACCTCCGGTCACGTACAATCACCTGTAGGATGATTTGGCAAAGCTGAATACAGTGGGAGACACATGTTCATGCCCCAACAAATCCACTGTTAGGTAGAATAGCTCAGGAGCTTGTAACTTCCCTACTAGAATTCCTGGTCTCTGGAGATGGAGAAAAACAGGAATCACCTCCACAAGGGAAGTGAGAACTGCCTTCCTGCCTCCACTCATTCCAGGCAATCAACTACCTGCTCTTATGTGATGCTCAGGAGGAAACATCCCACGTGCATTTTTGTAGAGCAAATAGACTCCTGTTATTAAATTAGGAATC
The DNA here is from genome assembly GCF_048164855.1 of Canis lupus baileyi. Lineage (NCBI taxonomy): Eukaryota > Metazoa > Chordata > Mammalia > Carnivora > Canidae > Canis > Canis lupus. The sequence continues at coordinate 447,144 of NW_027326411.1, read as the reverse complement.
GATCCAAAAGTAAGGTGACTGTTCTGCAACGAAGCATGGTTGAATAAACACTTAAATCTCACACTAACTTTCAGAAGGCAGCTGATGTGTTACGCTGAACACAGACTACCTCGGTAGGAGACAGCCCCATCAAGCAACCATTTCGGGACATCTGTAAGAAGAGAAACTGAGCATTTCCAATGACAACCTGGCTCCTAATCACTCAGCCCCAGTCCCACACAGATCTCTAAGAAGGGCTACATATGGTCTCTGTCTTGAGAGTGTGAATTACAAAGGCAACTGTTTACTCAGGGTCTCAGGAATTCCTATCTTTGGCAGACTTTACCTGTTTCTGTGCCAGAAAAAAATGTCAACTATAACGTAAGAAATAAGGTTGTCTGCTTCCTCCAACACAGCTGGCTGAACAATTACCTTGGACTGCCCAAGGAGCATTACCAGCTTCTGATGCCCAGGTCTCCACTCTGTCAGACCAGGTGGCCATGGATCATTTGCAACATCTGGCTATCTTTTCCCTTTCCTCCCACCAAGGCAAATAGGACTGCAGAGGCAAGTAACATAACCACCCCAACCGGGTTACTCTGAACCTAACACCACCTCTCCCCTTTCGAACAGTACAATTTGTTTCTAACAAGCCCTGTACCCCCCCAAGTATCTTATAAAATATTCTTTTGAATCTCACTTACTACTATGTAAATCTCACCTTCCCTCCCCCACTACTTTGCTTCTCGTTGCTTCTAGACTCAAATAAAAGAGGAAACCAAAGGCCTGCACAGAAAATAAGTTTATAAAACCACTGCTCAAAACATGATCTCTCTGTCTTTCTCTCTCTCTCTTTCTCTCTTTAATAGCTTGGCTGTATCAATTATCTTGGAAATAACTTTTTTCCAAGCAACACTCATGGTGCTAATTAGTAAGAAAATTGGAATTACTGAAGGATGAAGATCACACATAAACTTCAAATTGGTCTTTCATTTTCTAATGTTTCCTACTTGGAAATATAAATATAAATAAATTCTTGTTAATAGGTTACCTTCTGAGCATCTGTTCAAGACTTACTTGTAGACTCAGACAAAGAAGACTTCCACTTTTAAAATTCTACCTAAATCGCAAGTATTAAAATCTTCACAAATTCACATGAATATCGAGATTTAAAATAAACTAATTATCCATCATATCTTCCTCCCTCTGGTCAACTACCCTGTCCACAACTTTGTGTGTTTCATTAAAAACAACATTCCAGGCTATCTTTTCCAAAGGAGAAACTGAATATTTCCAATTACAAATATAATTTGGCAGGGAGTTGGTATTCAAAATACACAACGAATTCTTTACAAACCAGCAATAAAAATAAGAACCAAATGATAAAACTAGGTAAAGCGAGACTTTTGGTTTCAGCTCAGATCATTAGGGAGAATGAAAGTCACAGAGCAAACTGCCTCTCGGAAATCAGAAAAAAACAGAGGAATAGAGAGATTCATGGCCAAGATCAGCTTAGCAAAGCAGAAGCCGGTGGAGCCAGAAGCTTGTAGGAAAACAAAAATGGTAACTCTGATGAATTGATGGTGACTGGATGCGGAAGTCTGAGAGTCAAAAACCTCCTGAGCCCCAGTCCTAGGGGAGGAGGCCCCTGCACGTTCCTTGCACCAAATTCTCATAGTGAAGACTGGAGAAAAATCCCCTTGGGTTTGCAATAGAAGAATAGAGAAACAATCATTTTGAAATACGTTAAGTCAAGAGCTTTTTCCGTAACCGAGGCCTGCCCTCTGAGAAAAGCAGCTTTAAATAGAGCCCTATTGGACCTGGGGAAAGAGCTGTAAGGTGAACTCCAGCCCCTGCTAGCCTTCCTGACCCAACTAAGGAAGGAGGGGAAAAAAGGAGGCTAAGAAATGCTTATAGGAGTCAGCAGAGCCCAGGACTCAGGCCCACTAAATAACGGACACTTAACCATCAAGATCACAAGAACAACTCCCCACCAACGGGGTGCCAGTGAAACCACAGTGGTCATAGCTGAGAGATGCACATCAAAGACCTCAAGAGAGTTCCTTAAAGAGCCAGAGGAGGAGGCAGGGAACGGGAGAGACACGAAGGTTTCCGAAGCCTCTGACACTGACAGCTATAGCAAACATTCAACACAACCTAACCTCTAGCTGGCTTAACATAAAAGCTCACACTAAAAGCTGGATTATATCAGTTCCTATTACCCAATAACTATGTCCAATTTTCAACAAAAATAATTACAAGACATGATAAGAGAGAAACACAGTTTGAAGAGATAAAGCAATCATAAGAATCAGACTCAGATATGACACAGATTTATGGAAGCAGGAGAAATACGGAGATTAAAATAAGTATGATGAATATGCTAATGCCTTAGCGGATTAATATGCTAATGTGAGATGGAAACTCAGAGAGAATTAAAGTGAAATGCGAGAAACCAAGAACAGTGTAACAGCAATGAAGGCTGCCTTTGGACGTGGCCAAGGGAAAAATCAGTAAGGTCGAAAATATGTTCATGGAAATTCCCAAAAGTGAAATGCAAAAAGAAACAAAATATCCAATAACTGTGGAACAATGCAAAAAGGATAGCAAACACATGATGGAAAACACCAGAAGGAGAACAAAGAGAGGAAGGAGAAGAAATATTCAAAGTAATAATAGCTGAAAATTCTCCAATATTAATGATAAAACACCAGACCACATACCCAGGAAGCTCAGAGAACACCAAACAGAATAAATGCCAAAAAGATCTACATCTTGCACTAATACTCAAACAGCAAAAACCAAAGATAAAGATACTGAAAAGAGCCAGAGGGGAGAAAAAAGCACCTTATCTACAGAGGACGAGGATAAGAAATACATCAGACACCTCATCAGAGATCATGCAAGCAAGAACAGAGAGGGTGCAGGTAAAAAAAGGTTAAAAAGAAAAACCCACCACCTAAGAATTCTGTAGCTGGTGAAATTGTACTTCAAAAGTGAAAAGAGGACCCCTGGGTGGCTCAGCAGTTGAGCGCCTGCCTTCAGCCCAGGGCGTGATCCTGGGAACCCGGGATCGAGTCCCATGTCCGGCTCCCTACATGGAGCCTGCTTCGCCATCTGCCCGTGTCTCTGCCTCTCTCTCTATCTCTCTCTGTCTCTCATGAATAAATAAATAAAATCTTAAAAAAATAAAAATAAAAAACAAAAAAGTGAAAAGAAATAAAAACAAAACACTCAAATAAACCCAAGGAATTTACTGCTCAGCAGACTTGTCTTGCAAAAAGTATTAAAACCAGCGTGCTGAGTTCTTAAGGAATATGACAAAGTGAAGTCAATTAAAGCAATGTTATAAAGGATGGGGAAAAAAGGAATTGAATATATTCTCCTATAAGGCAACTGCACTACCTGTGAAAAGGTGTAATGTTATTTCAGAGTGGACCTGGATTAGTTAGAAATGAATATAACAAACTGTAGGGCAAGCACAAAAAATTCTTTTAAAGAAGTATATGGGGATCCCTGGGTGGCGTAGCGGTTTGGCGCCTGCCTTTGGCCCAGGGCGCGATCCTGGAGACCCGGGATCGAATCCCACGTCGGGCTCCCGGTGCATGGAGCCTGCTTCTCCCTCTGCCTATGTCTCTGCCTCTCTCTCTCTGTGTGACTATCATAAATAAATAAAAATTAAAAAAAATATTTAAAAAAAAAAAAAGAAGTATATGGACAGGGTTGTCTGGGGGCTCGGTTGGTTCAAGCGTCTACCTTCAGCTCACGTCATGACCCCAAAGTTCTGCAATAGAGCCCTGCATTGGGCTCAGTGGGGAGTCTGATTATCCTTCTCTCCTGCAACTTCCTCCCCCTGCTCCTTCTCTCTCTCTCTCTCAAAACTAAAATCTTTAAAAAGAAAAAGTATATGAATATGCTAAGAAAGAATGGAATCCCATAAAATGTTAAACTAAAAGCAGAGACGGAAGAGAAAGAGAGGGTGATAAAAATATAAAAAAGAACAACTGTAATGAGTGAAAATCAGTTGCAAACATGGTGAATATTAACCCAACTACAGCAACAATTACCTAAAATGTGGATGGTCTAAATATGCCAATTAAAACAAGAGACTGGAGGTGCCTGGATGGCTCAGTGATTGAACATCTGTCTTCCGCTCAGGTCGTTAATACTGGGGTCCTGGGATCCAGTCCCACATAAGGCCCCCTGCTCAGTGGGGAGCCTGGTTCCCCTCTGCCTAGGTCTCTGCCTCTCCTTCTATGTCTTTGGTGACTAAATAAATTAAATCAAGCAAGCAAGCAATCAAACCAGAGACTGCAAGAGCAGATAAAAAGATCCAACTATATGCCGTCTACAAGATACCTACTTTAAATAGAAGTACAGGGATCCCTGTGTGGCGCTGCGGTTTAGCGCCTGCCTTTGGCCCAGGGCGCGATCCTGGAGACCCGGGATCGAATCCCACGTCGGGCTCCCAGTGCATGGAGCCTGCTTCTCCCTCTGCCTGTGTCTCTGCCTCTCTCTCTCTCTCTCTGTGACTATCATAAATAAATAAAAAATTTTAAATAGAAGTACACAGGTAGAAGAGAAGTAAAGGAAGGGGGAAAGAAACCAGGCCTACACCACCCAAAAGAAAGCTGAAGAACTCATATCAATTTCAGACAAGGCAGATGGCAGAATGAGGAAAATTCTCAGGGATAAAAGAAGGTATTACACAGTGAAAAAGGGATCAATTCTCTGAGAACACAGAACACTCCTTACTGTGTATGTATGTGCCTAACAAGAGAGGGTCAAAATACATGAGGCAGAACTGATAACATCCAAGGAGTCATGGATAAACACACTAGCACCTTTAGAAACTTCTATAGCCTTCTACACAATAATTGACAGACCCACTAGGCAGAACATCAGTGCGGATACAGTTGAACACAACAGCACCAACTAGTCTAACACTTCATCTAACACAGCACTACACAGTCTTCACAAACTCACGCAGAACCAGACAGACCACATCCTGGCCATAAAACACACTGTAACTATCTAAAAGAATGGAAATCACACACCATTAGCTTAGACCACATGGAGTTAAGTAAGAGAAATACAGCAGAAGAATCTCCATACATTTGGAAATTAAATGAGTTAAAGTTGAAGCACTGAAATTTTTAACTATTCTGAACTAAATGGAAATACAACTTATGCAAATTTGTGGAAGGCTGCAAAGGAGTGGTTAGAGGAAGATTTCAGCATTGAAGGCATATGTTAGAGAGAGAGAGAGAGAAGAGAACACTAAAATCAGTAACTTAAGCTTCTACCTTAGGAAACAAGAACAAGAAGAGCCAGGAGAAGAAAAGGAAGAATAAAATAGAAATCTGTGGAATTGAAACAGGCAAACATGGCTAGGTGGCTCAATCGGATAAGCATCTGAATCTTGGATTTGGCTCAGGTCATAATCTCAGGGTCATAAGACTGAGCCCTGAGTCAGGCTCTATACTCAGCAGGTGAGTCTGCTTGAGATTCTCTCTCTCTCTCTTCCTCTCCTTCTCCTCTGCTCATTCTCTCTCTCTTTCTCAGAGGAAAGGAAAGGAAAAAGGAAAAAGGAAAGGAAAGGAAAGGAAGGAAGACGCCCAGTTGGCTCAGCGGTTGGGTGCATGATCCTGGATTCCTGGGATCCAGTCCCACATCCAGCTCCCTGCATGGAGCCTGCTTCTCTCTCTGCCTATGTCTCTGCCTCTCACTCTCTCTGTGTCTCTCATGAATAAATACATAAAATCAAGAGGGAAGGAAGGAAAGGAAGGAAAGGGAAGGAAGGGAAGGAAGGGAGGGAGGGGAGAGAGAGAGGAAAACAATTGGGGAAAAAACAACAAAGTCAAAAGCTGGTTCTTTAAGATGATTCATAAAATTGGTAAACCTACAGCCAGGCTAGCCAAGAAAAAATGAGAAAAGAGACAAATTACTAATACCAGAAATGAAAGAAGAGTCGTCGCTATGGATCCCACGGAGATTAAAAATTAAAGGTAACGATAATCCTATGCCCTCAAATTTGAGGATTTACATGACACGCACCAATTCCGTAAAAGACACAAGTAACAAAAACTCCTACACAAAGAGAAATAGGTGATCTCAATAGGCCTATACCTAAAGAGAAATTAAATCAATAATTAGTAACCTTCCTCAACAGCAAGCACTGAGCCCTGACGGCTTCACTGGCAAAAATAAGAAGATGACATTATACCAATTCTCAAACTCTTTCAGAGAAAATAAAAGAGAGGCTGTACTTCCAACTCATTCTATAAGGCCAGCCTTATCCTACTATCAAAACCAGATAAAGACAGCAGAAGAAGGAAAACTATAGTAGTCTATACTTTTCTATAGAGATATAGACTACTATATAGTCTATAGACATATAGACTACTATATCTCTTATGAACAGAGATGAAAAACTCTTCAAAAAAATTTGAAAAATTTCAAATCAAATTCAACAACATATAATATGGATGCTATACCAAAACCAATGTTTTTTTTTTTCCAGGAATGCACAGGCTGTATAATATGCAGAAGTATTAGTGTAAGCCATCACTCCAACAAGATAAAAAATATCTATTTGATCATATCAACAGATGCCAAACAATTATTAAGAAAAATCCAACACGTATTCATGATAAAAGTTACCACCAAACTGGGAATAGAGGGGACTTCCTCAACTTGATAAACATGTATAAAATACCTAGAGCAAACCTACTTAATGGTGAAAAACTAGATTATTTCCCTCTAAGATCAGTAACAAGGCAAGGATATTCCCCTCTTACCACTAGTAAAGATTCAGTACTTAAGAAGAAGTCCTAGCTAATCCTCTAGGAAGGGAAAAGAAAAGAAAAGATTTACATATGGGGAAGGAAAAGGTAAAACTGCCTTTGTTCAGAGACAACATGACTATGTATGTAGAAAATCCTAAAGAAACACGAAAAAAACTCTGGGAACTAGTAAGTGATTATAGCAATGATTCAGGATGCAAACTTCATGTACAAATATCAATTACTTTCCTATATACCTGTGTTCTATGAAAGAGAGAAGAAAAAGGCTGACAAGTCCACCTTGATGAGAAATGGCTTCTTAAGGGGACTTATGGACAGAAGTGTGTCTTGGGAGGCTGAAAAATTAGTAGATCTCCACAACCCCACCTCCAGTGAGACCTGTTTTGGGGCCCAAGAAGCTGGCGGGTAACTGCTGGAAGCCCACCCAGGAGGAAATGCTTGAAAATCATAATCCTATCTCTAGAGCAGATGAAGGACATTCATGGGTGTACTTAAGGGTGTGACCAGACAAAAAGAAAGAATATGAGAGGGACCTGTGCTCCAGAAGGCTTCAGGCCACAGAGAGCCATCAGCATGGTGGGTCTGCCCAAGATAGCATTGTTCACACTGCCAATGAACAATGGGAATTTGAAATTCAAAACAAAATACCATTTACATTAGTGCCCAATCTAACAAAAAGTGTACAGAATCTCAATTCGTATAAAACTCAGCTGATGAGGAGCCCGGGTGGCTCAGCGGTTTAGCGCCGCCTTCAGCCCAGGATCTGATCCTCGAGACCCAGGATCAAGTCCCACGTCGGGCTCCCTGCTTCTCTCTCTGCCTGTGTCTCTGCCACTCTCTCTCTCTCTCTCTCTGTGCTCTCTGTGTCTCTCATGAATAAATAAATATTTTTAAAAACTCAGTTGAAAGAAATCAAAGATGATCTCCATAAGTAAATTCCATGTTTACGGACAAGAATATATAATATGATCAAGATGTCAATTCTTCCCAACTTGGTTTATATATACAACACAACCCCAACCCAAATCCTAGCAAGTTATCACATATATATGACAAACTCATTCTCAATTTTACATGAATAGGCAAAAAAAAAAAAAAAACAGAACAGCTGACACAATATTGAGAAATACAAAGTCAAAGGACTGACACCAACCAATTTCAAGATTTCCTATAAAGCTTCAGTAATAAAGACACAGCAGTATTGGTCAAAGAACAGAAAAACAGGGATCCCTGGGTGGTGCAGCAGTTTAGCGCCTGCCTTTGGCCCAGGGCGCGATCCTGGAGACCCGGGATCAAATCCCACGTCGGGCTCCCGGTGCATGGAGCCTGCTTCTCCCTCTGCCTGTGTCTCTGCCTCTCTCTCTCTGCGTGTGTGTGACTATCATAAATAAATAAAAATTTACAAAAAAAAAAAAAGAACAGAAAAACAGATCTGTAGAACATAACAGAGCTCAGAATAAAACCCACACGAATACAATCAACTGGTCTTTGGCAGAGGAGCAAAGACGATTCAGTGAAGAAAGGCCAGTCTTTTCAAATACTGATGCTAGACAACTGGATATTCACATGCAGAAAATCTTTGAATCTAGGCATAGAACTTATCCCTGTTCACAAAAATGAACTCAAATTAGATCACAGAACTAAATATAAAGACAAATCTGCACAATTCCTGGGTGACTTTGAGCATGGCAAGGAGTTTTTCCATGCAACTCCAAAAGCCCAACGTATGAAAGAGAAATTGCAAGGTTGGACATTATTAAAATTAAGAACTTCTGTTCTGTGAAAGAAACCGTTCAGAGAATGAAGAAACAAGCCACAGACTGGAAAAAAAATATTTGCAGAACACGTATCTAATAAACGACACGTATCCACAAAAGACAACTGTTAAAACTCAATGATAAGGGAAAAACACAACTCCCTTAAAAATAGGCAAAAAATGGAAAAGACACTTCTGTAAATCTAAGACTGTTCTAAAAAGAAGTCTACTATTTCAAAGGTATCTAATGAGAAAACTGTCCAAAGAATCCAAAAAGACGTTTCTGCAAAGATGATACAAAAATAGCCAATAAACACACAAAAAGATAATGAACTTCATCAGTCATCAAGGAAACGTAAACCACAGCAACAAGGAGGTATCATGTCCCACCTTCTTCTAGAAAGGTGAGAACAAAAAAGTCAAACAAAAGCAAGTGTTAGCTAAAACAAGTGTTGGTGGGGCACTTCAGCGGCTCAGTTGGTTACACAGCCGACTCTTGATTTTGACTCAAGTCATGATACCAGGGTCGTGTGAGATTGAGCCCCAAATCAGGGTCTGTGTTCACAAGGAGTCAGCTTGAGATTTCCTCTCTGCCCCTCTCCCTCACCACTGCCCACCTCCCTGCTCGCTCTCTTGCTCTCTCTCTCAAATAAATAAAATCTTTTTTTAAAAAATAGGGTTAAAAAAAAATAATAATAAAAAATAAAAATAAATAAATAAAAAAAATAAAAAATAGGGTTGACAAGCATACAGAAATCAGAAGCCTCACACACTGCTGGTGAGAATACAAAACAGTGGAGCCACCTTGGGAAACTGCTGGTTCTTCTAAGTGTTAAACACAGACTTAGCACTTAACCCAGCAATTCCGCTCCTACATACATGGCCCCCAGAAATGAAAATATGTCCACATAAATACCTGTATGTGAAGGTTCCTTTTTTTTTTTTTCATTTTGTATTTTTTTTTTCTCCAGGTGGGGTTTTTAACGGTCACTTTCCCACACTCTGGATAATTTCTGATCCCACCACAAGGAGCCCTTGAATTGGCTAATGTGAGAAACTGGGAATGAAGACCCCTTTTAACTGCCATCTTGCCGAGGGAGTCTCCTTTTTTTTGGAAAAAAAAATCGAAAGGTTATTGCGTGAGCCTGGATGAATCCCACTCTCAACCCTCCACGGTCCGACCCACCCCATCTCACCTCATACCCGTTTTTGGCAGGGAGAAGCAGGAGTACGTGGTCCCGAATTCTCCTCCTTCACCTTGTTAAACACTAGAGGGAAAGCCCGCCATGAATGGCAACGATTCACCTTCAAGCTGCCTCCCTTCATCCAACGTTAAAACCCTTTGCACATAAGGCAACGTGGAAGCTGATGTTTTTACTCACCTCGCTGTTTTAAAGCACCATTATGAAGTCAGGTTGTACAGTAATTAACAGTACCTTTTATATATATCTCATATCTGTCATTTATATATATATACACACACACACACACAAACTGGAAGAGGTAACAGCAGCTTATAGAAATGGATCTTCTTCAAGGTTTCCTGTGTGGTAAGCACCTGAAATACTGCATAAAAGGGTCTTGTGTGATGTGTCTCCCTGCTGCTCATTGGGCTCTGTTCTGCATGACCAGGAATGGTGCTGGCAAGAGAGCTCAGCGGCTGGAAGGAAAGTCTGCTGCTGAGCGTCACTATTTTCCACCCCCTGCTTGTGCTCCTATCTGATCAGGCTAGAGAAGACAACAAAACATACATAGTTAGAAAAAACTCCAATATATAGATTTCTGTAGAATTTCCTTTTTTTTCCCTCCTGTCCTTCCTCTGCAAGGTATTGTTGCTATGTCCTGTTACTGGTTTTTGCTGCAATAAACCCTCTTTGTTTCAATCACAGCAAGAAACAAAAATCCAAACAGAAACCCCTCTGAAAAGAGTAGAAAACAAAAGGTTTTACCTACAAAAAGGGGAGGGGGAGACAGGAGGGACCTTGGTTTTGTTTTTAAAAAGGACTGAAGATTAACATTGAAAAATCAGGAGATGATGTGCAACCCTTTGTGCAAGGCAAAGCCCTCTGGTACTTCCGCCTCTGGTTTTGTTTTAAATTTCCTTTTTCTCTTCTGCGTGCGGATACTTCTCTCCATCTTCATGTTGTCAGTGTTTTGCTGTGTTTTGTGTTTTCTTGTTTAACTTTGTGTCACTACCTCAGTCTGCCCTCATGTCCCTTACACACAAACAAAACATTCCTTCAGCAGAGCGAAGAGGTGGCGGATGACCGGCACGCTCCACGACCGGCCCAGCAGTCTCTGCGTCGCCAAGTGGCTCATGTTGGAGACATCAGTATAGTGGACAGGGAAGCCAAACACCCTTTCCATTTTAGTGCACCGTAAGATGTCCTCTTTCTCATTCATGAAGACGGGGACATGCTGGTCTTTGCCCTGCTTTATGGAGTTCGACCTAGTAGTAATGGTCCTCACTTTGCTGAACTTGGCTATCCAGCCGTGCTCCAGACACTCCTGCAGCTCCAGCTTATCATTCACAGTGGATGCCAATGGCCTCCTGTTCATACCAGGAAGGTTCCCCCAGAAGTAGTGGGCCCTGTGTGCAGCTGACACTTCTTTGGCATTAATCATCATAGGGTTGGACTCGAGAATTCGCGAGATGTCCCTCTTGTCACTAATGCCCATGGCCACCACATTCTCAAAGAGCCGGAAGAAGGGGCGGTCATCTCCCTCCTTGGGCCGCGCATCATGCAGCAGGTGGTAGAACTCAAAGAAGAGCCGGCCAGTGCCCTCGTAGAGTCCTTTATGGGCAGGATTGATGATGGAGAGACCATTGCAAGGACTGCCCCCAATCACCAGATCCAATGGGCCCCACTCCTGGATATGCTTCTGCGTGACGCTGCAGACGTCCCCAACATACATGATCTTCCCCACCGTGATGGAGTCCTTGCACACCTCGGAGGCGATGTAGCAGTCCACCTGAATCCCCAAATCCTTCAGCACCAGAAGCCCTGTAGCAATTCCATCAAATAGAGACAGCACCCGGATGGGCTTCCTCTTCTCAGCTGGGACAGGCAGGTAAACCTTCATAGGGTCAAATTCCTGGTCGTGGCTGTTGGTGAAGAACATCTGGAGCCATGAGGGCCAGTCGTCCCGCTGCCGCAGTAGCCCGTAAGTGCCCTTGTGCCCACACATGTAGCAGTTCCGGGGGTCCTCCTTGATGGCTGCCAGGTGGCCCCCAGCCCCAATAAGAGATCCACACCCTCCACACAAAAACACCTGCAGCAGTTATTGTTCCCACACATGAGCACCTTGCCCCCCACCCCCCACAGCAAATGGTGTGGTAGGACTGGTAGCTGTCATCATCATGGTGATACGTATGCACACTCCAGGAAGCAGTTCTTACAGTTTTGGCACATTTCTCCAACAAAGAGAGGGTGTTCCAGGGTAACGTTGAGGCTCCCACAAGAGATGCAAATGTCCTCGATGTTCTGGCACTTCTGCCGCACTTTGTACACCAGCTGCTCTCTTGTGCGTTCATCAATGATCTTAGGCTTCTCAGTCGTACTCTTTCGGGGCTTTTTGGCTGGGGGGGGTGGTGCATAGGCAGCTGCCTCAGGTTCGACCCACATGTCTGTGTAAACTTCTTTGTAGGGGTTCTTCTCTTCTTTGGGTGGCTTCAGGCCCTTGGGGCCAGAAGGCTGGAACCCTCCGAGAGACCACTCGATCATCTGTTCTGCACCTCCACGGACTTGGCAGTGTCGCTCTCATCGCTGTCGTGGCACGCTGGGAACAACTTCCCCGCATGGCTACAGGCCACCTGCAGGACTTCATAGATGGCTTTGCGGTACATGGGCTGCTTGTTGTATGTGGCCTGGTGGAAAGCACTGCAGAAGGAGCTCAGCGGCATCAACTTCTCAACACACACCATCAAGAACTTGCCATCTCCAAACCACATGACCCAGCGGGTGCCTTCAGCTCCTCAGCTCCGGCCTGTCATCCACCAAGACACAATGCGGCCTGGCCACCAGGAGAAGCCCCGACGTTTCCCCCACACCAGCTCCCCAGTGCCAAAGCCCCGGCCGTCCTCGTAGGCCAGCTCATCATTGGCTGCTTTGGTGGTGTTCTTGTCCCCAGCATCTGCCCCCACGGGCTCAGGTGTGGTGGCCACAGTGGGGGATGCAGGGTTGGTGGGCTGCTGCATTGCAGGAGGACTGGCCTCCTCCACCTTCTGAGACTAGCCAGACCCCTGGTTTTCTTCCACAGCATTCATTACTGCGATCACCTTGGCTTTTCTTCTCAGCCCATAAGGCCACGTGCAGCCCCTCTATGTAAAGATTCTTAGCAGCATTATTCATCATAGGCAATAGGTAGAAATGACCCAAATGTCCAAAGCTGGATAAAGAGGTTAACAAAGCTGGTATATCCATAAATACTACTGGGCCATAGAAAGGTATGAAGTATTGCTACATATTATCATGTGGATTAAGCTAAGTGACAGGAGCCGATGGCAAACAAATCTACCCACCATATGATTCCATTTACATGAATTGTCCAAAACAGGTAAATAGAAACAGAAAGTAGATTAGTGGTTGCATAGGGCTGGAGTGAGGAAGGGTCAGAGGATGAAGGATTAGCGGTAGACAGCTACATGAGACAGGGGTTTGTTGGGAGGAGATGAAATTATTCTAGAATCGTGGAGGTGGCTGCATCACTTTGTGCGTACACTTCACATCCTTGCACATATACTTGAGATGGGTAAACTGTCTGATATATGTCTCAATAAAGTGGTTACAAAGAGTTACTATCTAAATGTTGATGACACCCCAATCAGAGTTGCGAGATTTCACAAAAGGAAATATAAAAAGACAGCACAGTTCATACGTCCACTAAAAAAATAAATAAATAAATTACTGTTTCTCTTAAGTTCAAATTAAACTGGATGCCTTGTATTTTATCTGGCAACCCGACTCCCAAGTCTATTACCTACAACCTAGAACTTACTAATTATCCTCAAGATCCACGTATCCAACTACACAGTAGGAAGTTCTACTTGGTTAACTGCCAAATAGCAAATGAACATAAAACTAAAATCACCTTTCTTATGAGAAGATATTCAATTATGTCAGAAGTGGTAGGTCAGGGCTTGTGCAGGTCTCTGGAGCCCTCTCTCAACCCCCGATGGCCTGGCATCAACAATCTGGTGGTTGGATTAGTGGATGTGGTGTCTAGGAGCTGAGGTTTAACCAACACGGGGGAGGAGTTTCAATATGTTGAGAAACATCACCCTGATGGTGAGGGCAGGCTGAGCATCCAACTCCCTTTCTCAAAACAAAAATCACTTTCCTTCCCTCACCCATGGGTTCATTGCCATTGTCTTGACCTGGAAATCTCCAGGCCCATCCCATCTCTGTAGCAACTAAATTTTACTTCTGAAAAAAAAAAAACCAGTCTGATATCATCATTCTGCTGCTTTAACCCTTTCAATATACTGGCTCCTACCATGGTCAAATAAAGTCAAAGCCAATTAAGAAGAGGTCTCTACCTGGGCCCCTGGGTGGCTCAGTTGGTTACACCCCGACTCCTGGTTTGGGCTCAGGTCCTGATCTCAGGGTCGGGACCCCGGATCCTTCACAGGGCTCCACACTCTGTGGGGAGTCTGCTAAAATTTCTCTCTCCATCTCCCTCTGCACATTCTAGCACTTGTGCGCATTCTCGCATACGTGCACATGTGGCTCGCTTTCTCTCTCTTGCTTGTTGACATACTTGAAAGTGAACAGAATGGGTCAAAAGACACACGTGAAGTTTGCGTGTGATAGAGGCTGGGAGTGGGGGGCAGCTAGTAAGAAACATAGAATGGACTAGAGGGGCACAGTAAACATTAAAAGCACATTTTACAGCAATTACAGGAAGATCCTTGTAATAGTACACATGCTACTGTGCCACTTAAATGCTAGCAACATCAATTTGTTTACTCATTGCTTTTCTAAAACCAGGATATCAGTGACTATGCTTCCTCGCCACTTACTAGTCACATTTACTTTGAAAAACCACCAAGCTTAAAACTCAAGAGCTAGTGTAACTAAGACTTTGAAAAAAAATTAGTGTCCTTTTCTTAGTAGAAATAACAACCACCTATCACTACTTTTTGGTCTTTCACGTGCTATAATTTAATACTAAATGCCTGCTTGTATTTGCCTAACCTATGTAACTATCAAAGAAAGAAGATCTTCACTATTGTATTTGAAACTCACAAACCACCTTGTTAACATTATAACATTATAATTTCCATTTTATAGGAAGGAAACAGTGGCCACATTACAACTAAATAGAGACACACATGCATGCATTGTTTTGGGCATGTCTGTTTAATGGTTAAGGGGTGCTGATGAACACAACGATACACAAAGGTACCGTGGCAATTCCATAAAAACTAAATCAAGCACTCTAGTCTTTACATGTATTGTTAGGAAAAATGCCACATCTCAACTTCTTCATTTCTTGAGAGTTGCTACTGCTTGAGGCAGGCAAATTTCAGCCAATTTGATGGAAAAAAATGGACTAAGATTTCTTCTAGCCTGTGAAGCAAAAGCACATTGCAAGTGGCTGATTTTCAAATACTATACATCAGTAACATCCTTCTCTCGTGACAGACAACCATAGCAAATTCACCTGAGTTTGGTTTTGGTGCAGATAGAGCTAAGGCACCACAGGTATCAATTTCCTACAGACTCAGGTAAGACTCACATCTTTTTTTTCAGCATCCGGAGGACAGACCCGGCACTTGCTGCCTCGGGCGACGTGGCCGGAGGCTCTCGAGCTGTCCAGGGACCGTCTGTCCGCCGCTCGCGCTGCCCTAAACACGAGCCGCTTCCGCCTGGGCCCCTGGGCCCTCGCCGCTGCCCCGCGGGAGCCGGACGCCGCCCCCTCCTCAGGCCCCGCAGCTCCTCCAGCCAGCCCGTCTGCCCGGAACAGTCCGCGCGGCACCCACGCCCCGGGAGTGCCGGGTCCGGGAAGCACCGCCGGCGAGGCACCAGGCCGCAGCGCGCAGCCCACGACCGGTCACTCCTGCAGCTCGGGGTCCCTGCCTGCGCCCCGCCCGCGGCCCGTACCTTCCTCAGCGCAGACATCCTCGGGCGCTCGGAGTTCAGCAGGCGCAGGGCGACAGGGCACACGGCCCGTCCATCCGCAGGGCTGGCCGTCAGTCCGGGGGACAGCGCTCGAGCGCAGTGCACGCTGGGAGGCCCCCGCCGGCGCCTGCGCACTGGTCGACCGGGAGGCCCCGCACGCTGGGGGCCGGCCTGAGTGCGGAGGCACCTGGGGAGGGGCCACACCCGCACCGGGGAGCCCAGGCAGCACCGCGCCCTGCCGTCCGGGGGTCCTTCCGCCCCACCGCTCCCCCGCCGCCGCCGCCGCCGCCACGCGCCCCACCGCGCTCCAGCCCGGCACACGCTCGGAGCCCGCCGCCGGCGCCTGCGCACTGGGCGCCCAGGAGGCCTGGCGCGCTGGGGGCCGGCCGGCGCGCGGAGGCACCTGGGGAAGGGCCAGGCGAGCGCGGGGAGCCCAGGCAGCGCCGAGCATGGCGTCCGGGGATCCTTCCGCCCCACCGCTCCCCCGCCCCTGCCGGCGCGCAGGCCCCGCCCCGGATGCCACCTGTGGCGCGGGTCCCCTGGCGCTGGAGGCGGCGGTAGCCTGCAGCACGTGCAGCTCGCCCGCAGCCCCACGGTCCCAGCGCCGCCTGTGCGGCCGGTGCCAGGGCGACACGAAGGTAGCGCGCGTCCCCCCAGGGGCGGTGCCCCGCATCCGGAGGACAGACCCGGCATTAGCTGCCTCGTGCGACGTGGACGGAGGCTCTCGAGCTGTCCAGGGACCGTCTGTCCGCCGCTGGCGCTGCCCTAAACACGAGCCGCTTCCGCCTGGGCCCCTGGGCCCTCGCCGCTGCCCCGCGGGAGCCGGACGCCGCCCCCTCCTCAGGCCCCGCAGCTCCTCCAGCCCGCCCGTCTCCGGCACAGCCCGCGCGGCACCCACGTCCCGGGAGTGCAGGGTCCGGGAAGCACCGCCGGCGAGGCACCCAGGCGCCGCGAGGGACGAGGCCGCCGCGCAGCCCGCGACCGGTCGCCCCGGCAGCTCGGTCCCCGAGGCTCGCACCTTCCTCAGCGCTGACATCCTCGGGAGCTCGCGGTTCAGCAGGCGCAGGGCGACATGCTTTGTGGCCCGTCTGTCCGCAGGGTCGGCTGGCCGTCAGTCCGGGGGACCGCGCTCGAGCCCAGTGCACGCTGGGAGCCCCTCGCTGGCGCCTGCGCACTGGGGCCTCACGGGGTAAACAACCCCCACTGAGCCCTGCACCAGGCAGGGGGTTGAGCAGCTCCCCCAAGTGCTAACAACTGAAAATCAGCATGATAGACCCTCCCCCAGAAGACCAGCGAGAAGGACAGGGGAAAAACAAGTTATTGACCAAGCAGCACTGGAAAGTTCCAGGGTAAGACAAGGGACTTGCAGGATACAGAATCAGACGATATTCCCCCTTGTTTTGTTGTTGTTGTTGTTGTTGTTGTTATTTTTTATTTCTGTTTGCTTCCCCCACCCCTTTTTTCCTTTCTTTTTTTTCTTTTTCTTCTCTTTTTCTTCCTTTTTTCTTCCTTTTTTCTTTCTTCTTTTTTCTTTTCTTTCCGTCTTTCTCTCCTCTCTTTTTCTCCTTTTCCCAATACAACATGTTTTTGGGCACTCTGCACTGAGCAAAATGACTAGAAGGAAAACCTCACCTCAAAAGAACGAATCAGAAACATCCTCTCTCCCATAGAGTTACAAAATCTGGATTACAATTCAATGTCAGAAAGCCAATTCAGAAGCATTATTATAAAGCTACTGGTGGCTCTAGAAAAAAGCAAAAAGGACTCAAGAGACTTCATGACTGCAGAATTTAGAGCTAATCAGGCAGAAATTAAAAATCAATTGAATGAGACACAATCCAAACTAGAAGTTCTAATGATGAGGGTTAACAAGGTAGAAGAACGAGTGAGTGACATAGAAGACAAGTTGATGGCAAAGAGGGAAATGAGGAAAAAAGAGACAAACAAGTAAAGGACCATGAGGATAGATTAAGGGAAATAAATGACAGCCTGAGGAAGAAAAACCTACGTTTCATTGGGGTTCCAGAGGGCGCCAAATGTGACAGAGGGCCAGAATATGTATTTGAACAAATCATATCTGAAAACTTTGCTAATCAGGGAAGGGAAACAGGCATTCATATCCAGGAAATAGAGAGATTCCACCCCCTGAAATGAATAAAAACTGTTCAACACCTCGACATTTAATGGTGAAGCTTGCAAATTCCAAAGATAAAGAGAAGATCCTTAAAGCAGCAAGAGACAAGAAATCCCTGACTTTTATGGGGAGGAGTATTAGAGTAACTGCAGACCTCTCCACAGAGACCTGGCAAGCCAGAAAGGGCTGGCAGGATATAGTCAGGGTCCTAAATGAGAAACACATGCAACCGAGAATACTTTATCCAGCAAGGATCTCAATCAGAATGGAAGGAGAAAGAAAGAGCTTACAAGACAGGCAGGAACTGAAAGAATATGTGACCTCCAAACCAGCTCTGCAAGAAATTTTAAGGGGGACTCTCAAAATTCCCCTTTAAGAAGAAGTCCACTGGAACAATCCACAAAAACAGGGACTGAATAAGTATCATGATGACACTAAACTCATATCTTTCAATAGTAACTCTGAACGTGAACGGGCTTAATGACCCCATCAAAAGGCGCAGGGTTTCAGACTGGATAAAAAAGCAGGACCCGTCTATTTGCTGTCTACAAGAGACTCATTTTAGACAGAAGGACACCTACAGCCTGAAAATAAAAGGTTGGAGAACCATTTACCATTCGAATGGTCCTCAAAAGAAAGCAGGGGTAGCCATCCTTATATCCGATAAACTAAAACGTACCCCGAAGACCGCAGTGAGAGATGAAGAGGGACACTATATCATAATTAAAGGATCTATCCAACAAGAGGACTTAACAATCCTCAATATATATGCCGCGAATGTGGAGGCTGCCAAATATATCAATCAATTAATAACCAAAGTGAAGACGTACTTAGATAATAATACACTTATACTTTGTGACTTCAATCTAGCGCTTTCTACACTTGATAGTTTCCTAAACACAACATCTCCAAAGAAACGAGAGCTTTAAATGATACACTGGACCAGATGGATTTCACAGATATCTACAGAACTTTACATCCAAACTCAACTGAAAATACATTCTTCTCAAGTGCACATGGAACTTTCTCCAGAATAGACCACATACTGGGTCACAAATTGGATCTGAGCCGATACCCAAAGATTGGGATCGTCCCCTGCATATTCTCAGACCATGATGCCTTGAAATTAGAACTAAATCACAACAAGAAGTTTGGAAAGACTTCAAACACGTGGAGGTTAAGGACCATCCTGCTAAAAGATGAAAGGGTCAACCAGGAAATTAAGGAGAAATTAAAAAGATTCATGGAAACTAATGAGAATGAATATACTACCATTTAAAACCTTTGGGATACACCAAAAGCAGTCCTGAGGGGGAAATACATCACAATACTAGCAGCCATCCAAAAGCTGGAAAGAACTCAAATACAAAAGCTAACCTTACACCTAAAGGACCTAGAGAAAAAAAAAAAAAAACAGCAAATAGATCCTACACCCAGCAGAAGAGAGTTAATAAAGATTCGAGCAGAACTCAACGAAATCGAGACCAGAAGAACTGTGGAACAGATCAAACAAAACCAGGAGTTGGTTCTTTGAAAGAATTAATAACATTAATTAATTAGAGGTATTGAATAATATAAATGGTGAAGTAACCTCGTACTTGGAATTTAAAAAATTCTATCAGATGGTAGCGTGGAAAATACAGAAAGGAAAGAACAACTAGAAGGCTATAAAAGTGTAGGTTGAATCCAACAGATTTTGCCTTGGATATTTGGGTGATCATCCTACCTTAATCAGATTTGAAAGGTCTTTGAGACTGATTATTTCTTACCCCTTCTTGAAACATTGTGGGTAGTACATTTCCAAAGAAATTCAAAACATAAATGATAGATAGCATTTTCATGAAGATAAATTTAGAATAATTTTAAATACTGTAACAGAGTCTAGGTAGGAAAACAAAACATGTTAGTTATTTTAGCACAGAAAATTTGACAACACAGAAAATTTTACATGCAGGATTGGTTAAGCACATACTGCCTGTTATTGAGGAGTGGAGAAACCAAAAAGGAACACTGAGGTAACACACATACAGTATATATATATTTACCCTGAGAGCTGAAGTATGGTAGGAAGAGGATGTAGTTATTAGAACCTAATGGCTTAAAGGAGGGGCCCTGCAGAACTGGTGATATAGTACCTGCAAGCGGTGTGATGAAGCTGGTTCTGGCTTGGGTCAGATAACAGAGAACTGGAAACTGGAGCTGTGGCTGCTAGGTGTCTCCTTGTCCTGCCTCTCAGTGTGAATTCCAGTGCCTCCTATGGGCAGAATCTAACAGGAAGCTAGCTGACTAAACAGCATTATTTGCAGTATCCCAGTCCTAGTAGCATCACAGTAGAGAAGGGGGTGGTGTTGAGGCTGAGACAGCAGCTTAGTAAACCTTAATAGTTGTTGTCATCAAACTACTTGTAATGAGTTATTTCCAATAAAGTATATATTCAGGATTTTAGAATGAATCTAATTTCGTGGAAAGTGGCCTTGTTAATTTGCAAAGTAACAAACTCTAAAGTGCCATTTATCATTACAATTTCAATTTGGTAGTTCTTTGCTGATAGTTACAGTGGCAGGCCACTTGGACATTGTTTTGGCTTTTTAAAAAATCATAATTCAGAGAAAACTAATTCTGCTTGTTTTGATTTCTAAGACATGGGCTAAATGTAGTGAAATCAGAAAGAATAAATAATGGGCATGTAAGCTTGATGGACCCAAATCATAAACGGTGTCAGGGGATTTCATTTTATGGGTGGAAGCTGAAGACTGTTACCTGAATGGATTAAGTGTTACGTGTTTTCAGAATCAGGATTTCCCTTTCTATAAATTTCAAGTATAGGTATATAATCTCCGAGTAATGGTCTTTTTCATTATAATGCACCCAGTGCTGTGAGCATAACACCTAAATTATTTATAAATTACAAATTTAATCTTATCTGAGATGTTAGCTTTTGAATCTTTCTGCAGGTTACTGTAAACTCACTTTGTCTTTAAATCACTTTTAATGGAAGTTTTTGAGTAAAAATTTTAAAACATAAAATTAGTTTTTATCTAATATTTTCATAATGAAAGAATAAAATAACAGATGAATAACGTAGGTCAAGACATTATTTTAACCTAGGTTTAAGAAGTTATGGAATAACTTTTTTTTAAAAATAGTTCTTTTTTCTCTTTGAAGTTTTCAGACTTTAAATCCAACTTTGAAAATCAGTAACAATATTATCTAGTTATCTACATAGACATTTGGTTGTATGAATGATTTATATGTATCAAACGTTGATGATGGTCTAGTAGAAGTTAACCTTATTTTTTCAGTATTAGATTAAGATACTCACATGTAGTTCCCTAAGTCCTGTGATGAACATTTATTGTGATTTAACATAGAACCTAGCCTATGATAAACTATTTAGGAAAAACTTTTTTGAATGTCTCTTCCTTCCTAATATAAATCATAATAAGACTTACAGATCACATGTAGCTTGTTATAGATTAGTTATGCATATTTGTGATTTTTAAGACGCCTCCGAATTGCTTCATTTAGAAAAAAAAATTATTCACATTTAAAGAGTTAATTGATATCTTCCCTTCTACATATCTACCAATTTTGATTTGCTGGGAAGTTCTTTAAATTCAATCACAGATGACTTTGCATTTATATTCCAGCACCACTTGTTATCCCTTAAATATCTTCTGCATTTTTTGGAGCTTTTCAAATTGAGGCTCTCAAGATCTACTTTCTGTAACCAGTCTTTGCCTGAAGATATTCTACTTAATTTTTTAAAATATATAAATTTATCAGAAAACTCTTAGGCCCCATGAATTTCTTTGTTATAGTAAATGCCTTTCCTTGATGTTGTAGATGTTATTCAGTGAACCATTCCTTATTAACAATTCATCAGTTAATTTCTAGGATTAACTATTTTTTTTTCCATCTTTTCACTTGGGGAAGAAGTAGTAGGATTCTGTATTTTAAGGGAGAGTGCAGAAAGGGATATACACTTTTTTAAGAGGAGAAAAACATGGTTAAAAGACATTTTGAATTGAAGGAGAGCAGATGGGTGCCTCTTTATTTGTTTAGTACATTCTTTCAGAGCAGTCCTTTTCATCCCTTTTGGTCTCAAGACCTCTGTCTCTACAGTCATGAAAACTGAGAGCTGTTGTTTATCTTCTACCAATATTTACCATATTAAAAATTAAAGCTTGATAAATGAGTCACTTGGGTGACTCAATCAAACATCTGCCGTAGGCTCAGGTCAGGATCCTAGGGTCCTGGCATAGAGCTCAATGTCATACTATTCAGTGGGGAGCCTGCTTCTCCCGCCGCTCCTCACCCTTGCCTAAGAGTGCCTGCCATGTCCCCCAACTCAAAATCTTTATTTAAAAAACTTGATAACTATGAAAAATAATTCTAAAATCAGTTGATTGTAAACCCTTTAATGTTAGCTTATGTAATGTTTTTATGAAAAATAATTATAAAATTAAAAAAATAGATCTTGAGTATCTCTTTAATGCCTCTCTTAAGAGGAAACTTCAGATGTGCTCTGCATTCAATCTTCCATGATAACATACTTTTCTACAGCATCTGGGAAAACTCCACTGTTTTTGTGGTAGAATGAGGAAGAAAAAGACCATCATATTAGTGTTATTATGAAAATAGTTTTGATCTTTTGAAATGATTTTGGGGTCCCTCAAGGGTTCCTGGACAACACAAGGAAAACTCCTGCCTTAGTATATCAAGCCTAAGCCAGCAAATTTGAAGTGTTTGCAGACCTTTTTGAAGTTTAGTTCTTCGCTTGTTGGTTTTTTTTTTAATTTTTTAATTTTATTTATTTATTCATGAGACACACGGGGGGGAGGGGCAAAGACACAGGCAGAGGGAGAAGTAAGATCACGCCCTGGACCGAAGGCAGGTGTTAAACCGCTGAGCCACCCAGGGGATCCCTAGTTCTTGGTTTTAGATACTCTTTTTTTTTTTTTAATCAAATTTAACAACTTTAAGATCTAATGTTTAATATGGTGATGGTAACTGGTAACACTATATTGTGTAATTGAAATTTGCTGAGATGAAGACTTAAATGTTTTCATAAAATCTGTTAGGTGATGATGTGTTAATGAACCAGATGGGTGGAATCCTTTCACAGTGTCAAATCATCACAGCATACACTAAATATCTTCCAGTTTTGTCAATCATACTTCAATAAGGTTGAAAATACACAATGAAGAAAAGCATTGTAACACCTATTGCACAACAGTATTTAAATATTTCCCATTACTAAAAGGTTTCCCCCCCACAACCTTTTTTTTTTTTTTTGAGTATGGAAGTGGGGTGGAGAAGATAAACTAGAGTTATTAGTATGTTGTTGTAATGCTGTACGCTGAAACACATTTTGTTAAGTAAGACATTAAGTTATACTGAGCTAAGATTTGGTGGGCAGAATCCACACAGTGTCATAGACTCCTATTCTTCAAGGTTCTGGCCTGTAAACTTTTAACTGTCCTGGAGTTAACCTGGGTGTAAATTAACTGTCATTAAATAATATACCATTTACTTGAGCTGGAAAAAAAAATACCCTTTTTTCTTAAAGTGAGACTTTGACAAGGAAAAAAGTATGTTGATATAATTTTTTTTTTGATGCATGCTCCTTATCCCCTGCAGAACAGGTAACAATTCACAAAGCCATCGCTTTGAAGAGCAGTGGTGTAGATCACTCTGCCCTGCTCTGATGTCCTCTCATCCACCTGTCTCAAATCTTATCTACCTCTCCAACCAGACTAGTTATCATAATCAATCTCATGTAACCACCTTCCAAGCAACCCAAATCTTCCAGATACATGCATAGAAGTATTCAGTTTGGGGCAGCCCAGGTGGCTCAGCGGTTTAGCGCCACTTTCAGTCCAGGGCCTGATCCTGGAGACCCGGGATCGAGTTCCACGTTGGCTCCCTGCATGGAGCCTGCTTCTCCTTCTGCCTATGTCTCTGCCTCTCTCTCTCTCTCTCTCTCTCATAAGTAAATAAAATCTTTAAAAAAAGTATTCAGTTTGTATAATAATTTAGGTACAGGGAGTAGTAAGTGGTGAAAAAGCTTTTAGAACTTGGCCTTCTGTGATTGGGTTTCTGCAACTTGGTTGTAGCCTACCTTTGGAAACTAGAAGGATTGAGAATTAACTTTCTGTATGAGAGGTTTGGAGGCACAGGGCTGATTGCCAATAGCTTCATTATTTTGAGGCATAATCCCAAGAGCATAAGTGTGACAGAATCTGCAATATTTTTTCATCTCTTAAAATTATTGCAGCATTTTGAGAATTGGTATTGATTTGGTGGCAATAATGGGCATCCTGAAACTTAAGTTTTTATCCTTTTTTCTGTCACCAATTAGTTTTATGGCGTATGGATAACTCTTACGACTATCTCTAGGCTTGTTGCCTACTTGGCAAAATTAAAGCTGAGTCAGCAGGGCATGAAGGTTCATTCTTTTCCTCAAGCTTTAAGATTGTGTCACTGTCCACTGGTGAACCAGAATTGTAGACTACCAACGTATAACATTTCATTAATCTCAAAGCTCCTTTGAGGAAATAGTCCAGAAATTCATCTAGAAGTAACTTGGGATTCTTCCAGATTCCTGGGGCCAGTGCACTTCTTTAAATTTTACACTTTTTAGATCAGTAGCATGGAAATTGGCCCTCCTTTCAGATTTCTCTAATTTCTTTATAATTTTACTATACCTATAAAATACCTAAAGAGAATGTATCTGAGAGTTTTTGAAAGGCTAGTTTTTGTTACAGGGATATGAGTGATGCTGCTGACCTCATATATTATGTGAGACAAGGTTTAGCTTGCCCAATCTCATGGATTTTGAAGGTGAAGCAAATATATGGCTTTTAATTAGCTCTGTGTTTATAGTTTTATTTTTAAATTCTGTGGGTTTTTTTTTCTTCACTAAGTAACAGTGAATACAGACCAATTGTTCTTGGTTACTAATATATATGAGTATTATTGTGCATGAGTTTAAAATTGATACGCCATCATGTCATGAAATCAGTTAAGTATGGGTTTTCTAATCTCCACCCCCCCCCATGTGACAGGATTTCAGCAATTAAAATTATGTAATGGGGAACTTTGGTAATGCTTTTCCAAAGTCAAGATGTTAATTTTGCATTTCTCATTCTGTGCTTAATAAACTAATGTATATGAATCTGTTTTAATTTCGTATTTTACCGGATTTTCCATTGTTATTTTTGAAGGTTTTCATAGACTAAAGTCTCCTAAGAGATATAGATAGATATCTACACACACACACACATAGATAGATAGATATCTACACACACACACACACACACACACACAATTACATTTTATATCAGGGTACATTTTTTTTATGGTCTTTTCCCTTATATGTGCTTTGAAAACCATTGACTGTTGAAGTTTCATAATAAGTGGTTAAATAGTATTAATATTTTCTAATTTTTAAAAATGTATTTTTAAGCCTTATGATTCTGCAGATGACTGGTCTGAGCATATTAGCTCTTCTGGGAAAAAATACTACTACAATTGTCGAACCGAAGTTTCACAATGGTTTCCCAAAAGAGTGGCTTGAAAGGTATTTGCTCTTACTCATTAAAAAATACTTATTATTCTTGACTACAGCTTAACATCTTAGAACTTTCTCAGCTTAGGTTTCTTAGTGAAACTCCTCATTCCCCCCTTCAATTGCAATAGTTGGCCCATTATGTTTTCTATAATTTCTCTTTGCTTAAAAAAAAAAAGAAAGAAAGAAAAAACTTGGATAAGTCACTGTCCACAAGGACCTTGTAAACCATCAGTATATTTAAGATTTTATATCAACCTATATTATCATTTATAATGAACATTTTCATAATTTAAAGTATATTAATGTTTCCTTCATATGTGTAGAATTAATATTGGGGAGTTTTGGTTGTAGGGTTTAATGGTGTTATAAACAATTGCTATAATGCTATCACTGAGAAACATTAATGTTCTGTTAGCTATGTTTCATCTCCCATACCAGTTGATATTATGGCTATGTTCAGTTCTTTTATTTTCCATATAACATTCTGTTGAGCATTTGGTCAGAAGTGTCATATGTAAACTCATTGTACCTGATGTAATTTTTATGAGTTTATCTATGTTTTATTTTTAGAGAACAGAGACAAAAAGAAGCAAACAAGATGGCAGTTAACAGCTTCCCAAAAGATAGGGATTACAGAAGGGAGGTGATGCAAGCAACAGCCACTAGTGGGTTTGCCAGTGGAAGTAAGTATTAATTTTTTTTTTCTTTGAAACAACATGATGTTTAATTCACTCCTATAGTTTGTATGTTTATATCCATATGCATAGCTGTTTACATATGTAAACTAAAATAATGTAAATGTATAGTTTCTTTTATGTTAGATCTGTCTTCCTAACCTCCACCATTTTGTTTCCTGAAAAGGAAAAGAGTTCATGGAGGATTAGTACACGTATGTTATTCTTCACTACTCATACTGGCTATGATGCAGTTGAATTGGTGGAAAACAAAATCTCATATTGTGGATTGACTCTTAAAACAGGAGTTGTTTGGGTTTTTTTTCCCCCCTTTGCTGAATTGTGTCCTGTTAAACTGGACAGTGAAACTTCTTCCAAAACTCATTGAATGTTTGAATCTAACAATTGAATTGTAGCCACACACAGATGGTAACATTAAAGTGTCTCTTGGTGTTTTGTGTTTATCAGTGAGAAACTTTTTTACCTTTTATCTGGGAACTGATTACATCATCATAGATGTGAATAGCATCTCTATACTGTGAGCATACCTTAAAGGTTTTTGAGGTCACATTTTGTCTAAGTGGGACAATATGAGTAATATGCATTTATTTCTTAATTCAAATTAAATTTGAATTTGAAGCTTTTAGTAAAGGTCCTCTATTCCCAGTGGCTTCCTTTTGCCCAGAATAGAATTTAAATGCCACCATAGACTTCTTAGGCTTTTTATTAGATTTTGAAATTTGGAAGAATTTTTAAGATGTGTTCAGGGAATTCTTGGACATCTTCTTCCTGTAACTTACATAGAAGGTTGTATTTGGTCTTAGCAAGACAGTACTGCTTTTTTGATGGGAAAAGTTTTAAGATGAAGCAGATAGTAAAGTAACATAATTCTTCACTGAATTTTTAAGATATGTTCCTTTGAACATTTAATTTTTTTGTACTAGTGAAATTGTATTTAATTCTTACAAAACAATGATTTAGTGTACTGAAGTAAGGAAATTAAAACTATTTTTGAGACAGAAGACTTGGGTCCTGGTTCCATTTTACTTAATATCTTGAATAACTGTTACTTCTTGCAAACAATCAGAAATAAGGTAAAGGTTTTCCTCTCCAGGTTTAAAAAAAAAAAAAAAAACCGCACCCAGCTTGTAGTAGTTCTGTCTGAACAAACTGCAGAAGGATATTGAGAAGATATGGTGGAGGAGTGGCAAATGGTTGTAAAAAAAATAGTCACTTTTTTTTTTTTTTTTTTTTTAAGATTTTGGGCCAGGCCTCTCACTTAGTGGGTGATAGTTCCCAGAGAGGGAAAAAAAATAGCCTAGTGCGTCAGCTTTATTCTTTCCAAAATACCCTATCATTTTAAGTCTCTTCTCCTCTCTTGAAGTAAATGGAAGTAAATAAAGATCTGATGGAAGTATTGATGAAAGTGAAAGTAGTGTTTTTTTGTCTTTCTAATAAACCATCTTTAAGGAAATAAAATCAGAATTGTGTTTTTAAATTGTGTGCATCTTTTTCTTTCACAAATGAAGGAGTTCCTTCTCTTTTTTCTTTGTAATTTCAAAAGTGAAGCATGTTTGTTACTAAAAAATAAAAAGGGGATTTTTTTAATTTCATGAGCCAAGAACATTTGGGGACATACACTTTTTTCTGCGTGTATATAAATGTGTATTAAAACTACATATGTGTGTGTTTTACATAATGGCATTATATGTTACTATTTTTAACCTTTTTTTGTTCATTAATATTTTGAGGAAATATTTCTGTGTCAGTTTAGAAATCCCTGTGTGTTAAAATTACATGGTTTTCCTTTTTTTTTTTTTTTTTTTTTGATGTGCCCTCATTTATAGGTAATCATCTGTGGATACTTGGGTGGTTTTTATCCTTTTCCTACTGTCAGCAGTGCTGTGATGTCTATCTTTGCCCATTACTTCCTTAGTCACATTCCTAAAAGTGCAAATGAGGAGTCAGTAGGTCTCTGTGTGTGTTGAAGTACAGTCATGTGTCTCACTTTTTCAGTTTTAAGTGATAATTAGAAAAAAAAAAACCTTAGCTATATTTCTTTTTATTTTTCCTTAATTGGTCAACTGAGTTATACCTAAGTGTGGTAGTAATGAAGTCATTGAGTCATTTAAGTGCTTAACTTTTTCTGTCCAAAAAGTATTGGCAGAATTTTCCCATGTGTCCAGCACATTGGTGTTCATGTTGGGTAAGACCTAAAGCTTTGCAGTTTGAACTGCCAATACAAGGTATGCGTGTTGGTGGGGGTGGGCAGATTGAAAGATTTTATATGAAAGGAGAAAAAGGTAGAAAATCAATTTATTTTATGCACTACAGCAAATAATGTTATCTAGAACTTGACCTTGAAAACTTTATGGATAAAATTTTTAATTTGGTTTTACTGCTACTAGATTATTTTCATTGTCTTTAATCTGTGCCTTACAGAATTATTGCTCTATACTTAGAGAAACCTTAACTTGGTGTTTCTCAACTGTAGCACCAATGACATTTTGGGTTAGGTGATTCTTTGTTGTGGGTTGCTGTCCTGTGTCTTAGGACATAGAGTACTGTACCTGGCCTCTACATGCTAGATGCCAGTAGCACACCTCCTCTCTTCCAAGTTGTGATAACCAAGAATGTCTCCTTACATTTGCCAAATGTCTTTGTTGTGGAGGCGGTGTGCAAGTAAAGTCACCATGTTAACTGTTTCGTCTAGAGTTGTGAATCATAGAAAGCTGTTGTAGCTACAGCTTCCTTAGTTCCTATAATGCTGCTGCCACTGTAAAGCTTACAAGTGTCTGAAGAAGTATCAACTTTAATTTTCATCTGAATACATTTGCTTGATACTCTTTGACTCTAGTCTTACAGAAGTGAGATTTTTTTCTTGGTGTCCAGGAAATAAAAGTTATTGGTAATCAAGTGACAGGATTGGTGGGAATTGGGTATGGTATTATTTCTGTTTTATTCCTAAACGTTTCTGTTGTAGCAGTATTCTTTTCAGGAAGAAATTGTAGAATAAAATTTAAGTTCCTTGTGCATGCAAATGGATAGTTTACTGATGAGTTAATATCATGCAACAGATGTTTGTATTTTGCTGTGATTAGCTCAATCTGTTCACCTTTTTCTGTTAAGGTTAATATATGTGTAACTTACAACACTGAATTTCATTTATTAAGTCAAAGACTTTGTGTTTTGATATAACTAAAGCTTTTTGGCAGTAGCCAGTACATTCTGTTTAGTATAACATGTAGGAGTTGTACGCTGAAGGTTTGGAAACTGACTTGTAGTTTAAGCATACTTCCTTCTTTGTGCTGTCTTGGTTTCTAGATTCAGAGGAACCATGAATTGGGAAAAAAAAACCTAAAATACTCAATGGGGAGGGCATCTTTTGGTAATATTATTATTACATATGTGCTTGAATCTTAAGATATTTCTCTACTTGAAAGTTGTTTTAAGTTTCAGTTATTGATTAGACTTATAATTTTGGTTAGAGATTTTTTGATAAATTTTATCAAGATTGGAATTTTCCTTATTTTTTTGTGGAAGCAGAAGTATTTCTGAGGTTTAAATGTTTTGTGACCAAATTGGAAGAGGATGTTTTTAATATAACTGGTAATAGCAAGTAGATTTTTCTGACTATGCTGCTGGATGTAGGCCTTCTCTGTTTTCAGATAGCATTATCTATAACTTGAGCTTATTACTAACTTGTATTGTTAGCATTTTCAAAAATATGAACTGATTTAATTACTCATTGCACAGTTCATCATAAATTCAGCCGTCCCATTTAAAGCCCTAGCACAAACTACTTTAGAGACCACTAATTAGCTACTTCAGTATTCAGAAAAATCAGGCTAATAAAGCTAATATTCCTTTGCAGTTGAACCACTGTGGATAATTCAATTATTAGAACCCATGGCCCATATTTTAAAAGAATGGACCATTTGCTTTTTATATTTTTAAAATACTTTAAAATTTTTCATTTGAGTGAAACGTTAAAACTCCATATATGGACTGTTTGTTTGTTTTTTTTTTTCCAGTGTTTTGTTTGAATTGTGGTGTGGTTCTAAAGAATCCCCAAAAGCTCATAGCTCATTTGAAATCTGAGTATAGATTACTTAGAGTTGAGGCTAAATATCCTCTTTCAGTATTTGCTGGTGGTAAAACTGCAGATACTAACTGGGCTTGCAGTTTTATAACAAGATATAAGTATGTTGCTAAATTAGCTGATGTTATAGACAGGATTCTAACGTAATCTTTTTTCTTCCCCCTTCTGTCATTCCAACATCTCTTTTTTCGAACTGTGAACTAAAGTGGAAGACAAGCATTCCAGTGATGCCAGTAGTTTGCTCCCACAGAATATTTTGTCTCAAACAAGCAGACACAATGACAGAGACTACAGACTGCCAAGAGCAGAGACTCACAGTAGTTCTACGCCAGTACAGCACCCCATCAAACCAGTGGTTCATCCAACTGCTACCCCAAGCACTCTTCCTTCTAGTCCATTTACGCTACAGTCTGATCACCAGCCAAAGAAATCATTTGATGCTAATGGAGCATCTACTTTATCAAAACTGCCTACACCCACATCTTCTGTCCCTGCACAGAAAACAGAAAGAAAAGGTATGCCATTATTACTAGATGCTGCATGTTGAACTGTAGATTGAGTTTTTTTTATTATATTACAGTATCTCCATTAGCTTGAATAAGACTCTTAATTATAAATTCTTTTTAAAAGTCTTTTAAATGTTACTGCGTAGATTTAGGTCTAGAGTTAGCCATATTTAGCTTTTTCTTTTAATTTTAATTACTAAGCCTTAGCTGTTTTGCCTTTGACACTTCGAAGTCAAGTGCTTATTAATTTATAAGTTAGTAATGGTTTAAAGTCAAAGGACTGTCCCATCATATTTGTGTAAAAGTAATTTTTGTTTTTTGTGATAATTGTCATGATGGTTTAGTTGAGATATTGTCTCAATTTTCTGTTAATTAAAATTTGATATGAATAGAGACCTTTTAAAACCTGTTATTTCTGCACAACATGCAACTATTGGTTTCAGTTTGTGAATAAGAAAACTGTGTCCTGGGCCAGAGGACAAAGAGTCTTAAAGTCTGAATTAGAACTTAAATCTGAAGGGTAGAAGTTAACTTCAGAACTCCAATTGTGTTTATCCAGCTCAGTGCTGATAACCGTAGCATGTTAAAGGAGAAAAATTGTGGCTACAACTACTCAGGAGATAACATACAACAGAAGCAGAGTGATGAGATAATAAGTTTATTTGCACAGACCACTCACAATTCTAAACTTAACACATTATAATGTGTTTTAAGAAATGAAGGAAATTAAAAGACAATAGGCAAATAAATTATAGGCAGACCCATTAGCAGCCTAATTAGCAGATTAGCATGAGTAAATTCTGAGAAACTTTTAAATGTCCTGTGGGTTTAAGAGATGTTACAGGGAGCTAATGAGTCTTTAAGCTTTTAATCTATGGTTTGATTCATTATTTCACATTGATTTAATTTGCTTACAAAGGGTTCTCATAGATTTCTTTGCTGCTTGTTTTCTTTTATGCATGTTATTTGAATTTCTTCTGTAAGTACTCATTCCATATTTAAACCACGTACTTTGGGCCGCCCGGGTGGCTCAGCGGTTTAGCGCCGCCTTCGACCCAGGGTGTGATCCTGGAGACCCGGGATCGAGTCCCACGTCAGACTCCCAGCATGGAGCCTGTTTCTCCCTCTGCCTGTGTCTCTGCCTCTCTCTCTCTCTCTCTCTCTCTGTCTCTGATGAATAAATAAAATCTTTAAATAAATAAATAAATAAGCCACGTACTTTTGTCATCTGGTGCTTAATGCATCATAAACAGATCGTCCCAAATGTTGTCAGATTCCCCTAAGATAATTTGTACCAAAATCCATATGTTGAAGTCATATTTACCCTGATGCAGAATTAAATTTGTAAAGAGAATTCTTGAGGGAAATCTGAATTAATGCAGTAATTGTTAATGTGGTAGTACTTTCTAAAGGATGTTAACGGTTTTTCAATTTTTATAATTTTGATTATTTAGTCACAGAAATTCTTTTAAAAATCATTAAATCCTGTGGCCTTTTAAAAGTCTTTATCTTGGGGTGCCTGAGTGACTCAGTTAAATGCCTTTGGTTCAGGTCATGATCCCAGGGTTTTGGGATTGAGCCCTGCAACCCTCTCCCTGCTCAGCAGGGAGCCTGCATGT
Source organism: Canis lupus baileyi (assembly GCF_048164855.1). Lineage (NCBI taxonomy): Eukaryota > Metazoa > Chordata > Mammalia > Carnivora > Canidae > Canis > Canis lupus. The sequence goes on along the minus strand of NW_027326411.1, from coordinate 414,868 downwards.
CCCTGTCCCTCTGCCCCTCCTCCCTACTTGTGCTCTCCCTCTGTCTCTCACACCTTTTTTTTTTTCTCTCATACCTTTTTAAAATCTCAAATAAATAGAATCTTTTTTTAAAAAAAATATCTTTATCTCATTTCTCTCTTGTTAATTTAATTCTTAGCTCTTACCTCCTTTTTGAAATTCTTTCCATCACTGGCTTCTGGAATAATGCTATTTTTCAATATTCTAGTTCTCTTCTTGCCCCCTAAATAACCAGTATTGTTCATCCTTTTACTGTTTTCTTTTTTTCTTGCTCAGTATGTTCTCTTTTGCCAGGCAGTCTTATCTACAAAAGTGACTCCCAAATCTTTATTTCTGACTCCTACCTTTTATCTGCTTTATTTCAATAAGGACTTGTTGTGTCCCAAATGCCTCCCTTTCCCCACAGCTTATTCTCAGATTCTTGGTAAGTAACTACACTGTCCTCCACTGTTTCTTGTTCTTTAGAATTTGTCCTCATCTCTGTCTACTGACCTATCAGCAGATCTTGGATTCCGCCTTCTCTATCCTTTCTCTGGTTGTCGCCACTACTATGGAAACTCCAGGCATCTCTCTTGAAAAAGCCTTCTAATAACTGTTCTGCATCCTTCCATCCACACTATTCACTGACAGTTGTTTCATTATAAAATTTAGATTGGATTGTGTTACTTCTAATACTTTTCCATTATCCACAGGATACGTCCATACTTCTTAGTGCCTGACAGTCTGCTTGCAGCCTGTTATATCCTGGGCATGTTATATCCATTCTTGTTGTGAGCTTTCGCTGAAAAAGGACATGCTCTAACATTCCATCCTGTTGAGCTCTTTAAGAGGCAGCTCCAATGCCCTTGGGTTCTCAGCGTCAGTTATGCTCTCTTAGTCTGTGTTTCCCAAACCTCTCCCTGTTATATTTATTTATTATTATAGCACCTATCATATTGTAATTTTAGTTGACTTAATTAAACTGTTTAGAGTTAGGTATTAATTACATGTTGAACTTGGTTCACCTATACTACCTTCTCCCTCCATGCTTCACCATTCCTGACAAATTTTTAAAATATCATTAAAAAATTTCTTTTAAATATTTATTTATTCATGAGAGAGCGAGAGAGGGTGGGGGGTGCACAGACACAGGCAGAGGGAGAAGCAGGCTCCATGCAGGGAGCCCGACATGGGACTCAATCCGGGGTCTCCAGGACCACGCTCTGGGCTGAATTCTGCGCTAAACCACTGAGCCACCAGGGCTGTCCAAATACCATTAAAAATTAACTGTGTACCAGGCTTGGTGCTAAGTGTTTACTACATATTTTAGTTTATTTTTTAAGACAGTATTGCAAAGATGGTGTATCTTTTAGATAAGAAGAACCTGAACATTGCCACTGTTTAAGTACATGATGTTAGAGGCAGCTTCTCCAAAATTCATGTTATTTCCATAAAACCCTAGGGTAACGAAAGACACAAATCTATATATTTTTTTTTAATTTTTATTTATTTATGATAGTCACAGAAAGGGAGAGAGAGAGAGGCAGAGACACAGTCAGAGGGAGAAGCAGGCTCCATGCACCGGGAGCCTGATGTGGGATTCGATCCCGGGTCTCCAGGATCGCGCCCTGGGCCAAAGGCAGGCGCCAAACCGCTGCGCCACCCAGGGATCCCGACACAAATCTATATTAATTTGAACCCCAGTAATTAAAAATTGGTAACAAATCCTAGATGATTCCATTTTAATACTACAAAGTATATTTGCTAATCACAAACTTTTTCTAAAACTTTTACATATGGTAATTTTAAACTTACAGGAAGAAACTTGGTTACCTTGCAGTTGACTATTGAAATAGGAAAAATTGTATAATTTTCCCAAGTATTCCTTGTGTATAAATGAAGACTACTATTTTCAAACTGTTCATTAGTTGGTCTAAATTTGTGAAGTGTCCATTAATTTGAAATATTTTTTTTCTCTCAGGCACATCCATGTTCTTTAAGTTAAGCCTTTTTATTGACTGTTATCAATATACTGATTTCCTTGTTTGAGTTTTCCTTAACAAATAATTTATATTAAAAGGCTGATGATTGGGTAATATCAGACTTTTGGACTCTTGGTTGTAAGTGCTAATAGTATGGCTAGGCTCTATCTGGGGGTGTCCATGGTAAGATGCTGTGTTAAATAATAGCAAGATCTTTGTCATTATGACCCACTGCTCTATCCCTAGTTCTGGAAAAAATAATAGACCATCAATACTTGTAGATGGATAAGTAACAGAGAATGGTAATGGTGTGTGTGTTAAGGGCTTGGAAAGCACTTGCAGTAGTTCATGGTTTAAGAAATGGATTTGGAGAAAAAGAAAAGTATTATAATTGTTGTAAACCTAAAGATTTAGATCTGTTTAATGCCAGTGTGCCTTTTGAGAAGAAGCAACTAAATTAATTAATTTAAAGGATAAATTCAAAGTCTGTGCTTGCTTGAGAGACAGAGTGTGGAAAATCTGAAGCTCTGGTTTTGTAGGAAACAATCCTGGTGTTAGGTAGGGTGAAACAAGGTCAGGCATCTTCTTTTAGATCTGTATTTGTTGTTAGGATAACATTTGAACATCTCTTGGCATATTACTTTATTGGACAACCATATAACAGAGTGATAGAGACAATGATATACTTAAACACCTAAAACTTGGTTTTTATCAGTTGGTATCCCATTAACCATTCCTCATATATATATATATGTGTATATGTATATATATATTATTTATTTATTATACAGCGCAAGAGAGAGAATATGAACTGGGGGACTAACGGGGAGAGGGAGAAAGAATCTCTAGCAGACTTCCTACAGAGCATAGTGCGGAGCCTGACAAGGAGCTTGAGCCAAAACCAGGAGTTGGAAACTGGAACCTGGATGAGAAGTCATCCAGGAGCCTCTTCAGTCCCCCATAGACTGTTCTAAATTGTATCTAACTCTACCCTTTCTTCCAGATTCATGAAATGACAAAATAGGCAGGAAACCATTGCTTTGGCCAAATAACTGCCAGAGTGAGAGGAGTTTAATGACCTTAATTAATAAGTTTCTTACTTAGTAATTTTAGAGTTATGATTTATTAGCATAAACAAACTTGAAAAGTAAGGCAAAATAACCAAAGAAGCAGACCTATTCATTGAGTAATGCTAATCTGCTGAGGGCTAGTTTGCATCTAAATCCTTAATGTGGTTACTTAATTCCGCACTCAATCTAACAGGAGGGGGGATTAGTCATTAATGTGAGGTGTGAGTCACTTGGAATAAACTTTGCTTTTGTGTCTTGATGGTATGTAGACTGAGTGAAATTTAAATGAACCTGAAGATTTCAGTATGCATTAAGGCAGTACTAGCCTTTTATAAGCTAGTGTAGTAGGTCATTAACTAACTTGAGTGGGCCATGTTCAGCCCTCGCTCCTTTGCTTTACTTTATAATAATTTTTAGGATTACTAAACTCTTCATGAAAATTAGGAAAACTGGTTACAGATGTGTTAGTGACTCAAATTTTTTTTAAGATCTTAAAAAATTTATTTGACGGAGTAAAAGAGCACAAGCAGGGGAGAAACACCCCACCAAGCAGGGAGCCTGATGCAGGGATGCAGGGCTGGATCCCAGGGCTCTGGGATCATGACCTAAGCCAAAGGCAGGCATTCAACTAACTGAGCCATGCAGGCCCCCCATGATTCAAATTTTGTTGAATAACTGAATACGTTAGTAGAAGAATTTAGTCTGTATTAGTCTGTAACTTTAAAATTATGCTAGTTAATCTAAGATGGCACTTTTAACAATGGGACAGGGGGAATAGCTGTGATGAAAGAATATACTATTTATAATTTGAGGGGTGGGGAAGGGCTTTTTAAATCAAGATCCAGTATGCCTTTGCCTTTTAAAAAAAAAATGTTGATAAATTTAAACACAAGACATATCTCAAATTGGTAGAAAATACTTGCAACACGTATAGCAATATGTTAAGGATTCATTAAGAATACATCAAAATAGTAGGAAAAAAGACAATCTAATAGAAAAAATAAGCAGTAGATATGAACAAGCAGTTATAGAAGAGGAAATTAAAATTGCCAGCCTTGGCTTACAGCTATAAAAGTTAACTCAAAATGGATCAAATACCTAAGGTTAGGAGCTGAAACTCTAAAAACTCTAAGAAGGAAACGGGTGAAAATTTCTGTGACATTGGATTTGGTAGTGATTTCTTAGATGTGACACAAAAAGCACAGGCAACGAAGGAAAAAGATAAAACGGACTTCATCAGTATTAAAAGCTTTTGTGCATCAGAGGGCACTCTAGAGTCAAAAGGCAACCCATACAGTAGGAGGAAATAAATTGTAAATCCTATATCCAGTAAAGGATTAATATCTAGAATATATGAAATCCTATAACTGAGCAATTAAATGAAACAAGCTAGCTCAAAAATGGGCAAAGGACTTGAATAGACGTGTTCTCCAAGGCCAGCCAGTAAGCACACAAGGCATTCAGCATCAGGGAAAGCAATCAAAACTACAGTAAAAAAAACATTTCACACCCATAGGATGATTATTATGAAAACAAACAGCAATGAAAATAAATGTTTTTGAGGATGTGGGAAAAATTAGACCTCTTTTTTTTATTTTTATTTTTTAAGACCGCTTGTACATTGCTTCTAGGAATGCAAAATGATGCAGCTCCTGTGGAATACAGTTTAGCAGTTCCTCAAAAAATGAAACCTAGAATTACCATAGGATCAAACCATTCTGTGCTTGGATATATAACCAGAAGAATTGAAAGCCAGGGAATCAAACCGGTGGTTATACACTGATATTTGTACCATTGTTATTTAAAATAGCCAAAAGATGGAAATGGTTCAGGTGTCCATCAGCTGTTACAGGTTTTAAAAAAATATATATTAGCTAGACATACAGCCTTAAAAAGGAAGGAAATTCTGACGCATGCTGCTGTGACATAGATGAAATTGAAGACCTTATGCTGAAAGGAGGTAGTATAGTGGCTACTAAGGAGTGGGATGATGAGCCCTTGTTTAATTGGTGACAGAATTTCTGTTTGGAGAGATGAAAAGGTTTTGGAGATGGATAGTGCTATGTGATGTTTGCACAACAGTTTGTAAATACTTAATGGCCCTGAGTTGTAAACCTAGAAGTAGTTAAAGTAGTAAGTTTTATGTTATATATATTTTAGCAGGCTAAAAAATTTCAAGAGAAAGATTATCAGTGCATATTGGAAATTAAGATTAAAATAAGATTTTTCACCTTTAAGATTAGTGACAGTTAACAGCTGGATGTGGGGAAGCACAATTGGTGGGAATGTGTATGTCGGTTATTAGAGGAATCCCTTTAATAAAATCTGTTAAAAGTTTCAATACGGGGATGCTTGGGTGGCTCATGGTTGGGCACCTGCTTCGGCTCAGATCGTGACCCCGGGATCTGGGATCGAGTCCCACATCAGGCTCCCTGCGAGGAGCCTGCTTCTCCCTCTGCCTGTGTCTCTGCCTCTCTTTCTGTGTCTCTCATGAATAAATTTCAGAGTATGTTTATCCTTTACATGTATAGCATAAAGATTTCCTCAGTTGAATAAAAAAGCAAGGTGCAAAAATATATCTTAACATATTTTACATCACCATATTTCTGTACGTTTGTAAAATGCAAAGAAAAGGTTCTGGGTGGTGGATATGTGATTTAACATATTCATGAATTATCAAATTAAAAATAAGTGAAAATCACAGATTATATACCAGGTTACTGCCACCTAGATACCTTATTATTACATTTTTTTCCTACTACTTTTGAATACTTTGTTTCCTTTGTAACTTCCCCATGTTGTAATCTTCAGTGTAACACCATTACTACAAAACAGAACAAAACAAACTGCCCTTCTTGCAACAGTAGTTTGAGCTTTGTTCACATGTTCCCCTGAATATTATTACAGCAACTCTCCAAGCATCAGAGGAAATTAATGATTAGAAATGTAGTATGGTACCTTTTACCCTTTTTAAGTGCAGTGTCTTTAGATCTTATTGTAGATCTAGAAGGAATTCTTTGGCGTGCCAGAAAAATGTAGGTCAAAAATAGATTTTGACTTTGGTTTATGCTCTTGGATATTTTGGATGGGGGCCTAGATTTAGAAGAGGTGAATATTAACTTTAAACCATAAAAGAATTAGGGTATAGTAACAGATTTTTAGGTGACTCTGAAGTTTAGTCTTTAGTAGATTATGGCCCCTACTGGTAAGCATTGGAAATGTAAGTGAATAATTCATACAAGTATAAGGGGAAAGAAAAATTTTGTCAAAGCATATATACCAAAAATGAGAGGATAAAATTTTAAAGTTTATAGTAAAGAGTTGGTTAGAGATCTGTAAGTCTTAGAAATAATCATAAGGGAAAGTGACTTAGTTTAAGTTTAAAATAGGTGTGTAAGAGATTGAAAAAAATGCTCAAAGGAACCTAGATTTGCTTGGGGAGAGTTTACATTTAAGGAATGAGACTGGAGGATGATATTCTTTAAAAGTGGAAGAGCCTATAGAAATGGCTTTGTAATGCAAAAAGTGTTCTTTTACCTACATTTACTTCTTGGTCTTTATTTTGAAAGACCCAAGTTTTTATTTGTTTAGTTTGATAAAAATATATATTTGATGACATTACTGTTTATTCCAAATAGTTCCATTTCCTCTCTGTGTTTTTTAAAAAGAAAGGTTGAGTATTTTATAGGGTTATTTAAAATAAGCTTAAATAAGTTAAATTTATCTCTAAGACTACATATAGTTCCTTACTTTTATGAAAGTAGCATAAAGCTGTAATTGTCAGTTATTTAGGATGGAGATCTTAGACTTTCCTCCGTATTATCATAAATTCTATACTTAGAGATTAGAGGGAGAATGCATGTACGTGGACCTGGGCCTTTACTGCAGGATCAGGTACCCATTCAACAAGTACATGTTGATGCCATCTTGGTGTCATGTCCTCTCGTACCAGGGCTATAGAGATAAATACAACAAAATCCCCCTACTGAAGTTGTTAAAGTTCTGCAAGAAAGGAAAGACAATAAACTATATAATAGAAGATACTGGGTAACGTTAATAGATCTCTTTTAGGGCATTCAAAACACAGGAGAGGTACCCAACCAATACCTTTCTTTAGTAATATTTTAAGACTACCTTACAGAGTAGTATTTTATATCTATATTATTAAACTCAGTACATTGTTCTCAGTTATATATATAGATTGAGGAAAGTAATATGTAAAATGTTTAACATGTAACATGTTTTGGAAGGGCATTTGTATGGATGTGTCTTTATAGGGAGACAAGGTGAGTGGAGCTATTATTAAAATAGTGTGGAAATACTTATATATGTGAAGAGTCTAAAAAAACAAAACCAAGTGTATAGATACAGAGCACACAGCTTGGTGGTTGCTGGGACGAAATAAGTGAAGGAAGTCAGAAGATACAAACTTCCAGTTATAAAGCAATGGGGACATAATGTGCATAATAATACTATTGTATATTTTCAACTAAGTCTTGAAAGTTCTCATAGCAAGAAAAATAATTTTGTAACTGTTTGGAGATCATTTTGCAGTATATATAGATAAGAATGTTGAACACCTGACACTACTAGAATGTTGTATGTCTGTTATACCTCAATGGAAAAAATAGGAGACCTACCTGGGAAAAATGATTTAGCTTTTCTGTCTTGCATCTTATCCTTAATTCCACTCACTCCTGTACCTTTGTGCTATGCTGCTTTGTTTTGGTTTTGTTTCCTTTGGTTTTTAAGGTGAAAAGCAACCTTGAAAGCTCTAACCTGTTTTTTCAGAATCAACTAGGGTGTCAGAATCACCTATAGAATTCTTACAACTTCAACATATGCCTGGGCCTCCCCAGGTTCATTAGAGTGGAGCCCAGGTATCTGTTTTGTTTTGTTTTGTTTTTAGCTTTATAGATAATTCTGATAAGCTTTCTGCTGAAAACTGATACTCAAACCTTTTAATAGAAAAATTCTGGCCTTTAAAGATGTTGCCTGTTCAAGGGTCTCCTAGATATTAAGCAGGATCACCTGGTTTCCATACTACTCTTCAGTGATCTTTGACAGAACTTCAAAAGAAATTTATCTTAGAGTAAACAAACTTACTAAAACTAAGAGTTAAGGATATTTAGTTTTTGTTACTTTATTTCTTTATGGTAATATGTATAGTTTTCTTTTCTGGGGTGTTTCCTTTTTTTGGATTAAAGGGCAGCACTCAAGAGTTTTTTAAGCTGTGCTTATTTTAAAAATGTGTGGATAGATTGAGCAGCATCAGAATACGTTAAAAAACAGAAGAAAGCCACAATAAAAGTAACAAAAGAGTAAGGATCATTTCAGAGGTATGTAAGCACTAATTTGATGGTTCATGCAGAAAGTAAAAATGCAGAACTTGTTTTCATTTTAAACATTAATCAGGAATGCCCCTAAGCTGACCCTTAAGGAGTATGATCTGGAGAAAACTGTCATCATAAAATGTAAGAACTGACAGGTTTTCAAAGGGGAAATTTTATTTCTTTCAAGTTTCTGTATACTTGTATATGAATCCAGAGCAACAAAATTGAACGTGATAGGCAATCTGCTAAACTGAATAACCCTCTTTAAAATGTGTGCTTTACAAAAATTCAGATGTTACACTTTTATCAATTTTGATCATAGTTGATCAACATAGCCATGAAATATATTTTAAAGCAGCTGTGAAGTCCATACTTCAGAGAGCTATTGCCCCTAATTCTTTTGACTATTATAGTAGTGGTATAAAAAGGCTGATAGAGGAGTCCTTTTTCAGTAAGTTTACTAGTAATTCCCAGCTTCTGTGGGGACATGAAGATTAATAAATGTTTAGTTCTTAGAATTGGAAATGAGGATTTGCAGTTACTAGGTAGCAGTGTAATATTCAGATGCAGTATTCCTGCAACTTTTATACATCATATAATAGTCTTAATTTGGGATATATATATATATATATATATACAAACTTGAAAATCTTCAAGAAATAGGTGTGTATGGAAAATTAAAGATTTTTAGCAAATCTTCATATTTAGGCCAGTATTGTAAGCATATGCATGAACATCTTGATTAGTTGTTTTAATATTTTTATCCAGAGGTCCTCTGTTCCTCTTTTTTTCTTTCTTTAAAGTTATTATATTAGTAATATTCCATGGTATGAAAATACAGTGTTCATCTTTCTGTTGGTGAACATTTAGTTTGTTTCTAGTTTTGTGCTAAAATAGAAACAAGCATTGTATTATTATAAAAATTGTAAAGCCATTCCGGTTTCTTCTGGGAAATGTCTTTATTTCATCTTTTGTTCATTTTTCTTTCGTGTAGTTTGTCTTTTCTGATTATAGGAGTTCCTTAGAATACTTATCTGTGCTTTGAATGTAATTGGTTTGCTTTTTGTAGTTTTCTGCGTCTAGATGTCAAAGATACCTTCTTGTTTTCATCTTCTAGTTCTAAAGACACATAACAGAAGTTTAATCGACCTTATATTGGTTTTCTTTCAATTGTGAGTTTTTATACTGGCAAGACACATTTCACTAGCTGTGTTCTTTTTTTTTTTTTTCATGAACTTCATGGCCGTACTAGCCCTTACCTTTTTCTTTTTTTTTTTTTTAATTTTTATTTATTTATGATAGTTACAGAGAGAGAGAGAGAGGCAGAGACACAGGCAGAGGGAGAAGCAGGCTCCATGCACCGGGAGCCCGACGTGGGATTCGATCCCGGGTCTCCAGGATCGCGCCCTGGGCCAAAGGCAGGCGCCAAACCGCTGCGCCACCCAGGGATCCCTACCTTTTTCAAATAAGTTAATAGAATCAACTTCTCAAATACTGCCAAAAATGCTTTTGGAGTTTTGATTGCGATTGCATTGACTCTATATATGTAATTTGCAATGATAGCTTTCAGATAATGACCATTTTCCGTGCATGTTTTATTTATTTATTTATTTTTGGTTTATTTAAAATACTGAATATATGTATTGTGGATGGGTTGCTATTAAAAAAGCATCATTTCTAGTGCTAATAAGTTTTAAATGTGACAAATAGATATATTTATAGAAGGAAAGTATGTAATCTGGAAACTCAATTGTTAAGTATGAAAGTTCAAAGTTGGAGTTTCATTCTTCTGATCTGTAGCCTATATTGGAGGTGCTCGCCATGGTGTTAAATCCTGATTTGTTTTCTGGTCATTGTCATGTTTTGGAGGGCTGTTACTGTGGTCATAAACATTTTCACCTTAAATTAAGTCCAGGAGAATTGTATTGTACCTTTATCTTAATAGAAGCTTATTTGAACGTGTAGTTAATACATAACTAACTGTGTTTGAAACAGCATTACCAGTAAACAGAACATGAGACTTTTAGAATCAGACATGAATATAGCAGAATCACTGCTTTACCAAGTTTTGTGATTTCAAGCAAGTTACATAATCTTTCTTGTTTAGTTTTCTCACCTGTGAAATCGGGATATAAAAATACTTAACCCTATTATTCTAAGTAGGTAGATCTTTACTGAGCCCCCTCCCTGTGTCACCTTGGGAAGATGGAATGAAATTACTTGAGTTGGGTGTTTGGCACATGAAAGTTGCTCTTTCGATGTTGGTTCTAGTTTTCTCCAAGTAGTTTTTTTTCAGCCTTGTTATCTCCTTTTTACTTAGAGTCTACACCAGGAGACAAATCTGTATCACATTCTTGCACAACTCCTTCCACATCCTCTGCCTCTGGACTGAATCCCACATCTGCACCTCCAACATCTGCGTCAGCAATCCCTGTTTCTCCTGTTCCACAGTCACCGATACCTCCATTACTTCAGGACCCCAACCTTCTCAGACAGCTGCTTCCTGCTTTGCAAGCCACACTGCAACTTAATAATTCTAATGTGGACATATCCAAAATAAATGAAGGTAAATTGGTAACAGTTTTATTATTATTATTTGCTTCGTGTCGTTAGTAAATTCCCCAATTTAGGAGTGGTCTTTTGTTTCATTTTGAAATTCACATTTGAGCGTCATTCTTTGAAATTCATATCGTAACCTCATGGTTGTTGAAAGCCTTTGGTATTGTAATTGAGTTAGTAGTACTTGGATTTTTCCTGTATATTTTTCTTTTTTTTTTCTCTCTGTATATTTTTCAAGACTTGCTGTGTACGGTATTTACCGGAGATAAAGCTATTCTGTCTGCTTAATGTGTATAATAAATCTCTTTTTTTTAATTAAAATTAAATTTTTTTAATTTCTAAAAACTGATATAAAAACACTTAAATTCTAGCATATTGTTAATTCCAACTTTGCTTTTCAGTATGCTGTTTAGCTAGCAACATCAAAGAAGTCTGAATAAAAGTGGATATAGTTTTAATTGACAAGCTATTCAAATTCAAACAGTCTTAAGAGCATTTTAAAATTTTCTGTTTAGAATAGTCCATTTCAGTATGTGTACATTGTTACATAATATATTTAACAGTAGTGCTAAATGGTTAAGTTCTTCCTTTATCTTAAAAATGGAGCTATTTCACGCTAGTTGGTCAATAATTTTGTTCTTACTGTACTTTCTTGCATTTTGATTTTATTCTCTTAAGATAACTGTGCCATTCTATTTGATAGGTACATGTTTTACTAGGGAAAGTAGGACTTTAAGCAGTTTGAAGAGATGATAGCATAAGAAAATGTCAATAATAAAGGATCTTGTGCTTTGAAAATAAATGATGTTCCTAAATTACCTAGCTTCTTTTATTTAATGTCTGTTCTTTAAAAGATTGTTGGAGTGGGTATTAATGTAGGGTTTTATTTTATTTTATTTTTAAAGATTTTATTTATTTACTCATGAGAGAGAAAGAGAGGCAAAGACACAGGCAGATGGAGAAGCAGGCTCCATGCAGGGAGCCTGACATGGGACTCGATCCCGGGTCTCCAGGATCATGCCCTGGGCTGAAGGCAGGCACTAAACCGCTGAGCCACCTGGGCTGCCCTAATGTAGGGTTTTAATGGTCACCTTGTTTAGTAAAGCATTCACATGAAATAACTACCCTTTATCTTTTTAATTTCAGGTAACCTACAAAAGCCCTTTAGCTATTAATGAATAGATTTCTGGTATAATCAGAATTTCCAGGGAACACTCTTTACTGTTTTTAAAAAGTCTCCGGAGTTTCTTAAATTGAACACAAATTTTAAAGCAAAGGAAAACTACTGTTTTCCTTTACAAAAAAAAACCATTAAATTTCTTCTACCTCTGATCATTTCCTATCTCTGGACCCATTTTATTACCATCTTACAGATTTTTATTTTGAGAGTTCTAGTTTGAAACACTGCAGTTTCTTTGGGGTTTTTTTAGTTTTCAAGTTGTTACTAATACCATACTGTGCCACTATGTTTTTATTTTAATTTAAGATATGTGTTTAGTTCTTACAGCAGCTGTGACACAAGCCTCATTGCAGTCTATAATTCATAAGTTTCTTACTGCTGGACCATCTGCTTTCAACATAACTTCTTTGATTTCTCAAGCTGCTCAGCTCTCTACACAAGGTATTCATTTTCTTAGGTATTGTGAGAATTGTATATTAATTTGGAGCAGGGGGTTCATGGTAAAACTTTTTGGTTTCTGAAGAGACTAGCTATAACAATTTGATGTTTGTTTTACAGGATCCTGTAATTTGTTTTTAATTTTATTTATTTATTTATTTGAGAGAATGTACATGAGGGCGGGGAGAAACAGACTTTCTGCTGAGCAGGGAGCCCAATGTGGGGCTCAATCCTGGGACCCTGAGACCATGACCTGAGCAGAAGGCAGATGCCCAATCTATTGAGCCACTCAAACACCCCTGATGTTTGATGATTTTTTTTTCTAACACTAGTATATACAGTATTTTTTTTTCCAGATGAGGCAAACATTGACATTTATCTTCCAGTATTGCCATTAAATCTGTAATACATATTTAATTCAGACTTTAAGTTGTCAATGTACTCTAAAGCTGAGTGTAAACTGATATAAAGCTGAGTGTAAACTGATAGGTCCTCAATTTTTATGAAACATTGAATATATTTTAAGTGTTGGTTTGGTTCACATTTGATGTTTAATGATTTTTGACTGACCACAGGATACAGAAATGCTCAAGTCCTGTCTTAAATTACCTATTTCTCTTCTCCATGAAACATCCAATGGAAAGAGGCATATATAGGAACAAAGAAGAAATGAATTGGTCACTTTGACTTGTCCCCCTGCCCCAATTCTGAAAACTAATAAACTGAGCAGAAACACTTATTCTGAAATTGAAATATAATAGTGCAAAGACTTAACTCTCTGGTTATCCTCATGAGGCAGGAGATAAAGGGGTATAACCAGGCCTAAATATAGAATAAGAAAGAACAAATAAGAATGGTGAGGATGCCTTCCATGTGAGAATAGTTCAGGCTTACCTTCTTGCTTCAGCCTAAAAAAACAGGTTGGAGGAGGCATACATTGGATGTGCTTCTCTAATTCACAGCTCGTTTTTAGTCCGTGACTCCAGTGAGTATTTCAGATTCTGACTTTAAACAGTTAAGTGTTCTGTCTGGTGTTCAGGGGGCATGTAGAGGGATGGAAAGACCTCTACATATATATTACGGAAGTTTTGGTTTATTTGGAATTAATTAATTGCTTTACTTTTTCACAGCTCAGCCATCTAATCAGTCTCCAATGTCTTTAACTTCTGATGCATCATCCCCAAGATCGTATGTGTCTCCAAGAATAAGCATACCTCAGACTAACACAGTCCCTATCAAACCTTTGATTAGTACTCCTCCTGTTTCATCACAGCCAAAGGTATGTTGCTTTTGAGGGAAATTTGGAAAAGAAAGCACGAAAGCACTCACTTCTGGAAAAACAAGTTTAATGTTTTAGACTCTCTATTGTAGGAAAAGCCCTCTTTGAGAACGTGTAGTAGTGGTGGAGTGAATGATGGGTCAGCTTAGATGCAGGTTAGTCTCAGTAAATTGAGGACTCTAGAGGGAGTTGCATCTATGCTACTTTTAAACATTTTTTTAATTAAAAAATTATATTTATTTATTTACAGAGAGGGCATGGGGGGGGAGGGCAGAGGGAGAAGCAGACCCCTTGCTGAGCTGGGAGCTCACTGGCGGCTTGATCCTAGTACCGGGAAGTCAGACACATAACTGACTGAGCCACCTAGGCACCCCCATCATATGTGTTACTTTTATACGCTGATTGTTTTCTCTTACTGGCTGAGATTTGTGACCTGGAGGAAGAGTGGGATAAAGAAGGATAAAATAATTGTCTTAATATTTGTAGAGTTTTTTAACTTTTTAAAAGATATAACCTGTTTTCCAGTGGCTTTCCTCCCATACTTTTATTTTAGAAATGAATCCATTTCTGTGCTAAGAGCTTAATAGTATTATATTTAACTTCACATCATGAGAATCAACTACTATTTGCTTCATTTAATAGATAAGAGAATTAAGCCTTCAGTTAAATCCAGTTTTTGTGGTGGAATCAGAATTTAAGGCCTAGGTCTTTCTTAACACAGAATCCATTTTACTAAGCTTATACTACCTGTGTTTCTCCAAGCAAAAGTTTGCATGAATGGCTCCTCAGAGACAGTTAGAAAATTGCTGGTCTCTTCTTATTGGAATATAAACCAGACCTTAACAACACTGCCTTCAGATTTTATACTATATCATTTGAGTCTTGCCCAAATTTTTTTTTTTTTAAGATTTTATTTATTCGTGAGAGACACAGAGAAAGGCAGAAACACAGGCAGAGGGACAAGCAGGCTCCATGCAGGGAGCCCGATGTGGGACTTGATCCCAGTACTCTGGGATCACACCCTAGGTGGAAGGCAGACGCTTACCTGCTGAGCTACCCAGGTATCCCTTACCCAAAATTTCTTAAGCAAATCTTAGTCATACTCATTCTTTGCTTTGTAGTCCTATTACCAGCAAAACATTAAAAGATTTGGAAGTTGGTATATGCACAAATTGCAGTTTTTTTTCTTAATGGTAAATTTAAGAAATTCTTTTTAGTTAAAAAGTAGGCTATTTCAATCCTTCATGCTGAAGATTTTTTTTTTAAGAAGGAACTTTTTTTTTTTAAGAATTTATTTATTTATTCATGAGAGACACAGAGAGAGAGAGAGAGAGAGAGAGGCAGGCAGAGAGAGAAGCAGGATCCATGTAGGGAGCCCGACGTGGGACTCGATCCTGGGACTCCAGAACCAGGCCCTGGGCCAAAGGCAGGTGCCAAACTGCTGAGCCACCCAGGAATCCCCTGAAGATTTTTTTTTTTTAAGATTTTATTTTATTTTATTTTATTTTAATTTTTTATTTATTTATGATAGTCACACAGAGAGAGAGGCAGAGACGTAGGCAGAGGGAGAAGCAGGCTCCATGCACCAGGAGCCCGACGTGGGATTCGATCCGGGGTCTCCAGGATCACGCCCTGGGCCAAAGGCAGGCGCTAAACCACTGCGCCACCCAGGGATCCCTAAGATTTTATTTTTAAGCAGTCTCTACGCTTATCGTGGGGCTCGAACTCACAACCCTGAGATCCAAGAGTTGAATGCTCTACCTACTAAGCCAACCAGGGGTCTTGCCAAAATTTTATATTGAAATAAAGTTAAGGCTTAAAGCTTTAGGCTTTTTCACAGAAGCCTAAAAATAAAAACGTATTGAAAGATAACTTGAAATTGATGCTAGGACAGCTTTTAGGTCTTCCTTAGCTTATCCCTTCCCTATTTAAGTCATTTATCTAAACTCATTTTAGGGTCAGTCTGGATTGATACATTTAACTCAAAATTTAAAAAGAAATTAGTCTATTCTGCAATTTCATACTGTTTGCACTTTGTGAGAGAAGGAAAAAATTGTTTCAACAAAGGAGATCTTCTTAGAGCTTAAAACTCGTCAGGGTGTAGTATCTTAGGAGTACAATAAATAATGACTAAAAGTGATTGTAAAGTTTTACAATCAGTTATAAGATTAGCATTTCAAATCCCTTATGTATATGGGCATCAAATTTTTTTTTTAATTTTATTTATGATAGTCATACAGAGAGAGAGAGAGAGAGGCAGAGACATAGGCAGAGGGAGAAGCAGGCTCCATGCACCGGGAGCCTGACGCGGGATTCGATCCCGGGTCTCCAGGATCACGCCCTGGGCCAAAGGCAGGCGCCAAACCGCTGCGCCACCCAGGGATCCCCATCAAATTTTTTTTTAAGTGGGAATTCAGTATTAAGTAGACCTTATAAAAATGCTTATAAAAATGATTTTTATGTAGCCAGGCTATCCAGATTTGTTTGGGGGAATATTAAAAAAAAAAAAAAAAAGGAAGAAAGAAGAAAAAAACAAAACTATTATTGGAGGATGTGACTTAATCACAAATGGCTGTCTGCCTTCGTGCCTTAATTCGGGGCTTGTGTTTAAAAGTACTTGTTTTCTTTTTCTGTGGCATGTAAGTATGTGTAGTGTACATATCCTCACTGACAATCATGGTCCTCTTGTTCCACCTCTGTAGGGTAACATGTCTTTGAAGACCACTCCAGTGTTGACTCATTCACTGGTAGACCAATCTATACGCTCTGCATATGTGGTTTAAATTTGAGCAGCTGTATTTGTATGATATAGTAACATTAATTTTTACTGATATAAAAATAACTGAATCAGAGGAGCTATCTTAGTGTATTAGAAAGAAAACTGGGCTCAACATTAGAGAACTAGTTTGTGTTCTTCTGCTTTACAAAAAGTAATCTTAAAGTCTTCTGGGCCATTTTATGAAGAAATTCTATGTTAGTCTCAAAATGAACGTGGCTCTTCTAACTGTGAACTTTGGGAAATTAATCTGACTGCAATTCTTGAAGTCTCTAGATTTTTCAGAGTTTAAGACTATCCAACTAGATTTGGAGGGGTGTGTGGATTTGGGGACCTGGATGACCATGATTTACACAATTAAATATGTCTATATCACTAATAATTATGAAACAATTAGGGGACAGCTCATGTTATCTTAAAAATTACTAAAGAATAGAAATAAGAGACTTCACATTGATAGTACTTTTGGTTTTATGTACTTTCCATGGTATTTATGTATATAATAGAAGCCTGTCTCACCAGATTTTGACATTTCAGGTTAGTACTCCAGTAGTTAAGCAAGGACCGGTTTCACAATCGGCCACACAGCAGCCTGTAACTGCTGACAAACAGCAAGGTCATGAACCTGTCTCTCCTCGAAGTCTTCAGCGCTCAAAGTAAGTTCATGTGTGTTGAAACATTTTTTCATTAATGTTGCATGCTGCATTGTTTGAATATTATAAAAATATATGTATAATAGAACTTGATCTTGTAAGAATCCATGGTTAGCCTAAGTTTTATGTATTATAAGATTTACAAAGGCAAATCTTACTCCAAGTAGGTTGTTGTCTCTAGTAATGAAGCCAGCTTATTTTTTGAAGAAAGTCATTCTTCAGATTTTACTTAATAGAATATGATAGGAGTAACAATATGTCATACTTGTACAAAGAGGGCACCTGATTTTATAATACTTGTTGGAAATGACATCATTTTTTAACCTCCTCATAGCAGTTTTAGATATGAGTGTATTGCTGAATCCAAAAATGGGAAATACTATTTCTCAACTGGTATGTGTCAGGTTTTCCTAAGAGCTTCAATTTTGACCCCTGTGTGGAGTGCTTGTCAGATAGGGCTGTATTGTGTTACATGTTTCTTTGTTAATTAACAAATACAACTTTAAATGATTTTCATTTGATTGATTTTCCTATTTTGATTTCTTGCTATGAGGTAGCAAAATAATTCAACTATTGTTTTTATTGTTGTTTTCTAAACAAGCATTTCAGAACTTTTACATCCAAATGAGAGTTGTTCCCTTCAAAATAATCACCTTGGGAAGCTGTCTACTTACTCCAGCAATGTTGCCATTGCTCAGAACATTTTTGGGAAATACTTCTTTTAAATTGTCTTTAGAGGCTGCAGTATTATTTTAAATATCCTCAGTGATGAAAACTCTTCATCCTTTGGGAGATTTAGTTTTTGGAAATAACTGAAATTCATTCAGAGCCAAGTCTGGTGAAGCAGGTAGGAAATCAACTTGGGTGATTAAAGTTTTGGTTCTTACCACCATATCCCCAAACCCTAGCCAAACCATACAGTTTTAAAAGAAGATAACTTATCTCAGAGTGTTATTTTGGGTCTTATTTTGCCACTAAACTCATTTGTTGCTGTCCAATAAAATGCCTGTATTTTGCTTCACATTATCTACCCTCTGATTCAGTATTTTGTTCTGACACTAAACAAAGGCAATAGATTTTTTCCCCCTCTTTATCTACATGTACTTAAGATGCAATACTCAGTTGTGCCTTATATCTACAACTGTTAAAATATGACCATTTCTTAGTTACATTCTGAGTAGTGTTTCTGGTATACAAAATCACAGGTTCTGCTGTCAAATTTGAAGAGCACTATTAGTTTAAATTTAACTGACATTACTGTTCTTAGAAGGGCCCTTTTTCCTCCCAAAAGTGTGTTTAAGGAGTACATGATATATAACTACACTTTGGATTTTAAATTCTATGTATTTGATGTTAAAATAACAGATTTTTCTTAGGAATTTGGATATCTTTAATTTAATAGAAGATATTGACAATTTTTAGGTATCTCCTTTTAAAAATATACTATACATTCAATTCTTTTTTCTCTTCCAGTAGCCAGAGAAGTCCATCGCCTGGTCCAAATCATACTTCTAGTAGTAATGCATCAAACGCAACAGTTGTACCACAGAATTCATCTGCCCGACCTACATGTTCATTAACACCTACGCTAGCAGCACACTTCAATGAAAATCTCATAAAACATGTTCAAGGATGGCCTGCAGATCATGCAGAGAAGCAAGTATGTTACATGATTCATAGCAGATGTTTTACCTTTGGATGAATGACAAAATATAATTTCTTCTAGAAAATCTAATCTAGATCACTGAATTTAAGCTACATTTAAAGTAATGTCTAATTAGATTGTCTATAGTCAGTGCATTAAATTAAATATTTGGTAAGCACTTATTTTAGGGCATTTATGAGATAACTTTTTATGGTTTCACATAAAATATTTTAATATACTCAGCATTTAGCACTGTGCTGAGTGCTTTATTTTCTCCACTTCTCAAAACTGTTAAGCAGTGCAGATGAGTTCTCCCATTTTACCATTGAAGACCCTTAAGACCATATAAATTATATACCAAAGTCACCCAGTTAGAATAGTTATGAGGCTTAAAGCCAGGATGCTACTCAGCCAGCTGCTCTGATAGTTTTAGAACTTGTTCATACTATTACTCTTCTATCTCTCCACTAGACTAGCAAGTAGAAGTTAGAAAACAGTTTTGCTTTGGAATGAGGGACCTTTGGACATTCCAATTAACTGCCATTGGCTTCTCCCTTTTAGCAGCTTACTGACTGTCTGAAATTTTCTCTAAGTTCACAGAGGTAATATTGCATATCTTATGACATCAGAATACAGTGAAGTCCCTTTTAACATTGTTACACCTGAACTTTACTCTGGCTGACTCAGCATCTTATTAACCACGAATCATGAGCTCTTCTATCCTTAGTGCTATGCAATACTAAAATTGGAAATACTATATCCTCCAGAAGTTGAAGGGGGAAATCTTGGAAAAATACCTTCTTTCCACCATTAGACAGTTTTTTAAAGAAAATCCTTTTTCTCCTTTAGATTCACTATCATTTTTGTGGATTTAAAGGCGGATTGTTCTGTAATCTTGGTACAAAGTTGTCAGAAATTTAATGTTTTGGGGTTTTTGTTTTTTTTTTTGTACGTGATTGTGGCATGTATGTGATCTTTATTTCTTTAATTATAGGCATCAAGATTGCGAGAAGAAGCCCATAATATGGGAAGTGTTCACATGTCAGAAATTTGTACTGAATTAAAAAATTTAAGATCTTTAGTCCGAGTATGTGAAATTCAAGCAACTTTGTGAGAGCAAAGGTAAGTTTTTCACTGACAAAGTTTTTGTCTTAGTATATCTTAAATCAGACTGAAGAATATAAATCAAATTTCATTTCTGAAATTTAAAGTTCTCTTTGATAGAACGTGTTCCATAACACTGTAACTGCATTTTTAAAAAACGATTGATTTAAGAGAGAGAGTGAGTGAGGTGGGTGGGGGGGAGCAGAGGCAGAGAATCTTTAAGCAGACTCCCTACTAAATGTGGAGCCTGATAACACGTCTTGATCTCTAGACCCATAATAAGATCATGACCTGAGCCAAAACAAAGAGTTGAACTCTCAACCAACTGAGCCACCCAGGTGCCCCACACTATGATTACACTTTGTAATTTAATAATAATCCTGGTGAATGGTAATGGCATCTAGATTTTAGTTCTCTAACCCATGGTAGATGCTTCATTAGACTTTTGTCTTCTAACTCTGTAAAGTACAATAGTATTTAAATAGTGAAATGTTATAACACTGTTAACATATAATGTTAACTAAATGTTAACAACAACTGTTAACACAGTTGACAGCAACTAATTATAAAGGGTCTCCTCTTCAATTGAGGGTAGTATTTGGTTGCTGGCCATACTTGTTTCAGTTGAAATTTCAAATCACTGTAAACATTGTCTTTGGATATTTCCAAGATCCCTTGGAAATTTAATTGTCTAGCAAGTATATCTGTTTCTGAGGTGTTTTCACTTAAACTCTTCTTGTCTCTCAGTTTTTAATCTAGTATCCTACTCAAGCAAGGATATCTACATCCAAGTAAATAGGACAGATATTTTTTACATGTGTCTTATAAAATCAAGGACAAATTTTTAAGGGCCTCTCACATCCTATCTTTATAAGTCACTGGGTCACAAGTAGAGTTAGTCTTAACATGAATCTACAAATATTTAGTAAATACCAAGTTGGCATTTATAGTAAAAATTGAAAACTGTTTTTGTCTAATCCTTTATTAAATTCTCTGGAGTTGTATTTTGAATATCAACTGGGATTTGTTTATGATTGCTCTGAAAGTACTTCAAACATACATAAAACTTGACTACATTTTGGCTTAATAAGACAGGTGATTTGACTTTTAGGAAATTATTTGCTGCCCCAACTATTGACAACAGTATACACTGATTACCAAGCTATAAATACTATATAATTATGCCTATTTCACTGGTACAGGCAGTAAATATCATACTCCATAGAAAAGAAGGGTCAGAAGTTCATGGAAGGTTTATGAAGTTCATGGAAACCTAGTTAGCCGTGGAGTTTATTTTATTTTTTGTTTTAAATATGCTTGTTAATTGGAATTTGACTCAGCTTTCTTTATGAGCCTATGTTTATATTGAGAATTTGTTCTTCAAAATGATTAGCCTCTTGCACCTAGTTTATTCTAGGCTTATTCTGTTGTGGCCTAGAAAACATATTTGGCTCAGGTTGTGATCCCGTGGTACTGGGATCAAGTCCCACATCAGGCTCCCTGCAGGGAACCTACTTCTCCCTCTGCCTATGTCTCTGCTTCTGTATGTCTCATGAATAAAGAAATAAAATAAAATATGTGTCTCATATTTAATATGTGCTGCCTTTTGTGTGTATCTGTGGTGATACAGTAAATGACATTTTAAAAAATCAGTCTTTATAGTCAAATTAATTGAGAAATTGTTAGAAAACCAGGAGACATTCTAACTTTTGTCATCCTAGTGTTTCATGCATTCACTGGTCATTTTGTCTTAACTCTAGACTAACACATTTATTTATTTTTAAATATTTATTTATTTGAGATGGGGAGGGGCAGAGGGAGAGAGAATTTAGAGCAGACTCCCTGCTGAGCACAGAGCCTGCCATGGGGTTTGATCTCAGGACCGGACCTTAAGATCATGACCTGAGCCAAAAGCAAGAGTTGGGACACCCAACTGACTCAGCCACTCAGGTGCCCCTAGACCAATCCATTTTTAATTTCTTAGTTTTAACTGTAGTTATTCATTTTATCTTTTTTTAAACATTTTTAAAAGATTTTTTATTTATTTAAAAAAATTATTTATTCATGAGAGAGAGCAGCAGAGACAAAGGCAGAGGGAGAAGCAGACTCCATGCAGGGAGCCTGACGTGGGACTCGATCCCGGTCTCCAGGATCAGGCCCTGGGCTGAAGGCAGAGTTAAACTGCTGAGTTAAAACTAGACCTGCCCTACGACCAGCAATTGCACTGTTGGGGATTTACCCCAAAGATACAGATGCAGTGAAACGCCGGGACACCTGCACCCCGATGTTTCTAGCAGCAATGTCCACAATAGCCAAACTGTGGAAGGAGCCTCGGTGTCCATCGAAAGATGAATGGATAAAGAAGATGTGGTCTATGTATGGAATATTACTCAGCCATTAGAAACGACAAATATCCACCTTTTGCTTCGACGTGGATGGAATTGGAGGGTATTATGCTGAGTGAAATAAGTCAATCAGAGAAGGACAAACATTATATGGTGTCTCATTCATTTGGGGAATATAAAAATAGTGAAAAGGAATGAAGGGGAAAGAAGAGAAAATGAATGGGGAAATATCAGAGAGGGTGATAGAACATGAGAGACTCCTAACTCTGGGAAATGAACAAGGGGTGGTGGAATGGGAGGTGGGCGGGAGTTGGGGTGACTGGGTGACGGGCACTGAGGGGGGCACGTGATGGGATGAGCACTGGGTGTTATGCTGTGTGTTGGCAAATTGAACTCCAATAAAAAGAAATTTTTTTAATTTTTTAAAAAATTAAATAAATAATATAAAAATCATGTACTATGTATTTCCCTAAATTAAAGTGGAGTGAGTCAGAGCTCCAGGCGCTTGACAACTGCATCCCCTCACACTGTGTCAGTTTTGGGGCCATCATTGGAGACAGCCATGGTTCAGTGTGTTTCTGATCGCAGAGGTCCATGAGTCCCCAGGACACCAGATCAATTTTTGGAATTATTTACATACTTAGAACAATTGAGATAAAGAATAAGACTCTGGTGAACCAGGCAGATGGAAAACCTCTCTGAAGGTGACAAAAAGCCAACAGCTCTAAATCTACAGGAGCTTACCCCAAATGGACACAGCGATTCCCTGGGGCTCCCTGCTCCTACCTCCACAGTCTCTATCTTTATCTCCCCCATACTAGATCCAGGCGGGGTCACACACATATACATAAAGATTGGTTGGTTCCACAGTGACTCTACACTTCTTTCCTTTGAAGAATAGCATATGCTGCATGTCTCTAATAAGAAAGTAATACAGGTTCACTGCAGAATCTGGGAAAAAGTATAAGAGAGAAAGTAAAGGAAATTTAGGGAAAACTAATATAACATTTGGTTCTATGGCTTTCCAAACAGGTTTATATGTTTTTTAAAATGGGGTCATGCTGTACGTTTGCTTTTTCACTAAATTTCTACGTTTGCCTTACACCTTGTTAATAAATGATAATAATCTGCCATTTGGTCTTCCCTGATGTGAAAATGCTTTTTGCCTGTGAAATATAAACAGATTGAAAGAATTCAAAATCCAGCTTCATCCAGTTTAAACTTGAATATTGAGAGACTCAAATGTTATGAGAAGGGGTTATCTTTAGAATAATAATTACTAACTAACATTCATTGGATGCTTATTCTTATGTTAGGCATGATGCCAGGAACTCTAAAATGTTATCTGGTTAGATGCTTACAATAACCCTGTAAAATAGAATCATGGCCCTTATTTTCAAATGACACAGTAGCATAGAGGGGTCCAGAAACTCGCAAAGGACTCAGTTTGGCATTGGGGGTGGTGAGTCTTAGTGCCATGTCAGCCAAACTAAAGGTCATGTTTTTAACTACTGCATTCAATTATTCAAGTGGTCTCTATCGATAAAGTCATTTCTATACACTAACAATGAGACTGAAGAAAAAGAAATTAAGGAGTCAATCCCATTTACAATTGCACCCAAAAGCATAAGATACCTAGGAAAAAACCTAACCAAAGAGGTAAAGGATCTATACCATAAAAACTATAGAACACTTCTGAAAGAAATAGAGGAAGACACAAAGAGATGGAAAAATATTCCATGCTCATGGATTGGCAGAATTAATATTGTGAAAATGTCAATGTTACCCAGGGCAATTTACACGTTTAATGCAATCCCTATCAAAATACCATGGACTTTCTTCAGAGAGTTAGAGCAAATTATTTTAAATTTGTGTGGAATCAGAAAAGACCCCGAATAGCCAGGGGAATTTTAAAAAAGAAAACCATATCGGGGGCATCACAATGCCAGATTTCAGGTTGTACTACAAAGCTGTGGTCATCAAGACAGTGTGGTACTGGCACAAAAACAGACACATAGATCAATGGAACAGAATAGAGAATCCAGAAGTGGACCCTCAACTTTATGGTCAACTAATATTCGATAAAGGAGGAAAGACTATCCACTGGAAGAAAGACAGTCTCTTCAATAAATGGTGCCAGGAAAATTGGACATCCACATGCAGAAGAATGAAACTAGACCACTCTCTTGCACCAGACACAAAGATAAACTCAAAATGGGTGAAAGATCTAAATGTGAGACAAGATTCCATAAAAATCCTAGAGGAGAACACAGGCAACACCCCTTTTGAAGTCGGCCACAGTAACTTCTTGCAAGATACACCCACAAAGGCAAAAGAAACAAAAGCAAAAATGAACTATTGGGACTTTATCAAGATAGGAAGCTTCTGCACAGCAAAGGATACAGTCAACAAAACTCAAAGACAACCTACAGAATGGTAGAAGATATTTGCAAATGACGTATCAGATAAAGGGCTAGTTTCCAAGATCTATAAAGAACTTATTAAACTCAACACCAAAGAAACGAACAATCCAATCATGAAATGGGCAAAAGACATGAACAGAAATCTCACAGAGGAAGACACAGACATGGCCAACACGCACATGAGAAAATGTTCCGCATCACTTGCCATCAGGGAAATACAAATCAAAACCACAATGAGATACCACCTCACACCAGTGAGAATGGGGAAAATTAACAAGGCAGGAAACCACAAAGGTTCGAGAGGATGTGGAGAAAGGGGAACCCTCTTACACTGTGGGTAGGAATGTGAACTGGTGCAGCCACTCTGGAAAACTGTGTGGAGGTTCCTCAAAGGGTTAAAAATAGACCTGCCCTACGACCCAGCAATTGCACTGTTGGGGATTTACCCCAAAGATACAGATGCAATGAAATGCCAGGACACCTGCACCCCGATGTTTCTAGCAGCAATGTCCACAATAGCCAAACTGTGGAAGGAGCCTCGGTGTCCATCGAAAGATGAATGGATAAAGAAGATGTGGTCTATGTATACAATGGAATATTACTCAGCCATTAGAAATGACAAATACCCACCATTTGCTTCAACGTGGATGGAACTGGAGGGTATTATGCTGAGTGAAGTAAGTCAATCAGAGAAGGACAAACATTATATGTTCTCATTCATTTGGGGAATATAAATAATAGTGAAAGGGAATATAAGGGAAGGGAGAAGAAGTGTGTGGGAGATGTCAGAAAGGGAGACAGAACATAAAGACTCCTAACTCTGGGAAACGAACTAGGGGTGGTGGAAGGGGAGGAGGGCGGGGGATGGGGGTGAATGGGTGATGGGCACTGAGGGGGGCACTTGACGGGATGAGCACTGGGTGTTATTTTGTATGTTGGCAAATTGAACACCAATAAAAAATACATTTATTATAAAAAAAATAAAGTCACTTTTGGAGACCATGACAAGGACAAGGCTTAACATGCTGTTTACTAGAAACCCTACTGAATGACAACCTATTAATCTATTAAGAATCTTTTTTTTTCTTTTTGTTAGTATTTTAGACCACAGAGATGCAAAGAGACTTTGTTTCCAGCTTATGATTTAATCTGTAAAGTAAAAAAGTCTATCCAAATCACAGAATAGGGACTCTAAGCTCTCTTGAGCTCTCTCCCATGCTTTAATTAGATTGACATTTTAATAGATGTGATATCCTTCTAATCACTCTTCTATTGCCCAGAGTGAATTACTGCTAAATAACTCCTAGACAGCTGTGGCTACATCACTTTTAGAAGAAATTTTTGTGGTTAGCCTCTCTTTGGGGTAGTCAGAGCTTCTGAATGAGTAATGATAAATCATTCTAAGTGATGTTTGCCTCAGCAGGAAGGAAAAAAATACCCAACAACCTGCAACACGTATCTGTTGATGACTGAACTGCTTCTTCCAGATCCACTATGACCAGAAGTGAGTTCTACTTCAAAACGTTAGCATGACAGGAAGAGATTGCAATTGAGCTTGGCGAGTATCAAGGACACTGCTTGCAGAAGAGTTATTGAAGACTGAGTTTCGACAGCCTTGAGACGAGGGAGTTGTGCAAGCTTTCTGAATAGTGAGAATTATAAAATGAAACCCACCTCATCTTCATGGATAGAGTTACAATTTTTTCCCTTTTGCAATATGCTAGCTAAATTATTTATCCTGAGGCCTTAAAGAATGAGTGGCTTCCAAAGTCATTTCAGAGTTTGAAGAAAAATCTTTTCCAAAAATTAAGCCAGTGTTTCCTCCAGCCATGACTTCCACCATCTGGCCATAGATTCTTTTCCTTCCTGCTACCTCTCATGTGGGCTGGCCCCTCACCATGGCTAATGATGCCCAGATGTCCTGGATCCACAGGGTCCCCACCTTCAGCTGCCTGTCAATGCATCATCTCCTCTAACTCCTGCCAGGAAATAAAAATTAGAAACCACATTCCTCTCTTCTGGACCAATAGCAAAGAGCTCCCTGGTCAGGGTAGGGTAAGTTGACATCTCAAAGCTTTCAGGGTAGGTTATATTTCCATTAAGAACAACAGAATATCTTTATTTTTCCAGCAGTACCCATGAAGGCACAGACCCCAGCAGTCTGTGTGCAAACCTGTGAAACTGTTGCTTGGCTCCTTATCAGTTAGGGAGTCTAGCCTTGATGGCTTTCCTTGCTATGCAGAGCATAAGAACTTGAGACTAATGGCTCCTTGTTAATTCCAAGTGGTACCTTTGTTATTGTAAAATGCACAGGTATTCTGACGCATCAATCTAGGCTGGAGGACTAAAGGTGAAGGAAGTGGGACTTATAATTTGAAAGGAACTTTTCAAATAAGCAGAGTACCACCCATCTGTCATGCCTTAACTTCACTTTCAATCTTTTTCACTAAATATTCTTGATGCTAAATTGTTCTGCGTAATCCCAATCTACCAAGATTGCTCCTCTGTGATCTCAAAGGTTCCACCTTTCCAAAGTCTAAGACTTTCACTTTGAAACTTCACTTTGAAAATGAGAATGCTGTCTATGGGGAGGAAATTGTTGGTGAGTGACCAGAAAGGGGGTTTGGAAATGTTAAATATTCTCATTTCTGTCTTTAGTTCATTGTTATTAACTACAAGGCTGGTCTAGTGTGAGGCGCAGAGACAGTTTAGTGCAGTGGTTGGAGCCCAGACCCTGGAACCAGACAGCAGGAGTTGGACTCTTGCTCTACTACTTACTATCTCAGCTGGCCAGCCGCTTGACTTCCTTGTGCTTCAGCTTTCTCACCTATAATGGGTCTAATAGCACAAGACTCATAAACTTCTTTTGAGGACCATATGATTGAATATTTTCTAAAACAGAAGAGAGCTTGAGCACTTACACCAAGCACTATATAAATCCTCATAAAATTAAAAAAAATTAACCTCCTCTCACTTTACTTTTTACATCTAGAATATGGGGTTGAATGTAGTCACCCGTAAAAGAGTATTGTTCAGAGATTTAATAAGAAAACCATTATGTAAGAACAAAATATTTTAACTCTGGGCAAAGTCCATCAGCTCAGATTAATGGATTAAGTGTGCAGAATCTATCATCGTCAAGGACAAAATGATGCTACTTTGTGCCAAACTATCACAACATGCCAAGACCAAGAGGACTGGAGCCACATGAAAGAAGAGCTGCAAACTTGAAGTGTCTAATGGATGTCGTTACTTCATTTTCGCAAGGGGAATATTGGAGATGTTACCCAAAATGTTTCATCCATGAAAGCTACGTTTCCAGCCAAAGTCTCAGAAAATGACTTCCTAACTATGCATGAATAACTCCCTGTGTGTTGCAAGGAGCATTAATTGTTTATAAAAGCACTCCATTTACATTCCAGTTGGGCTACTAGTTTTGAAAACTGGATGGACTTACCAATTCTTAGCTAACCCTTAATTCTGGCCCAAAGTTGACATTGATATTCATCCTCTAAGTTCTTCAGTAGCACAAGAACTCTTTTTCCCGAGATCAATGATATAGCTGCCACACTGCAGTTCTAGAAGGTTGACTTGTCAAATGAATGTGTAGCTGCATAGTGTTAGGTTGTGAAGTATTAATAGGTCTATCTTCAATAAAAAGAAATGGAAAAATATGCATTTGTAATGATCTAGAAACTGGCTGGAGAGTCTGGCTCCATCCATGTATTTCCTTTTTCTTTTTTTTTTCCATCTATGTATTTTCAAGCTCTTCAGTATCTCTGAGAAACCATCAAAAAGTATTTTTCCTTTGATATATGAACTGTAGTGTATCTTTGAATTGGCTCACATTTTTGCCATGCTTTTCAAATTCCTCAAATTACCATCTCCAGAAATGGCACTAGAGACTAGGAGACCTTGCTGTTAAACCTGTCTGACTGCATTAACAGCAGAAATGACACAATAAAAGAGATGACGTTCACAAACTTCTTGGATCTTTCCGAGGAGTAGCAAATGACAGCTTCTCTACTCACAGTTCATCTGCTGTATTTATTAATAGAAAAGAAACATATTTTAG
Organism: Canis lupus baileyi; assembly: GCF_048164855.1. Lineage (NCBI taxonomy): Eukaryota > Metazoa > Chordata > Mammalia > Carnivora > Canidae > Canis > Canis lupus. The sequence continues at coordinate 386,009 of NW_027326411.1, read as the reverse complement.
ACACAAGATGAACAGGATTACTAGTCCTTCTACTTTTCAAATACATTTCAACGTTAATACATTTAAAATGTTAAAACTGTACTTGGCATGTCAGTGTTCTATGTTCACACATTTCTACATTTAAAGGTTCTGCGATTTTCTGCTTTTCATTTCAGAAACAGTCATTTAAAGTCTAAAGTGGAGTAGGGATGGGCTTTGAAATGAAGATTGGGAAGATTTTTGCTGATGGTATTGAAGGGCATGAGAATTTTAAGAAGGAACTAGGCATAAAAGGAAGATAAAATCCTTCTGGTGCCTTGGCTGTGGCTAGAGGTTCAAGAGCACTAGTCTAAAGGTCTTCTGATGTCCCATTTCGATGAAATCCCACCACCACCACGACCACCCCTCCACCTCTGCCATTTAAATCTTGCCAGAGGTATCCACTCTAAATTTCGTCCAGAAATCTACATCCCAACACATTTATTAAATTCCAAAAACATACAGATCCTAATCCACTATTATCACCTAAATTTAGAATACAAGAGATTTATAGGGAAAAAATGGGAAAAATTGCTGCATGGTAATAAGTTGATCTGTTTGAAGGGAAAACAAAAACATTTTATAGATCAAAAAACCATCTTTTTGTATCATAATTTTTTGAAGCACAAGATATGTCCTGGGACCATAGGAAAACAGCCGACTCACCAGGCATGCAGCCTTGGGCAAGCTATGCACACTGCGTCTAAGTGTCTTTCCCTACAGAATGGGGACAGCAGTAACCCTACTTCCCTGGGTGGCTGTGAGGGTTAAATGAGGTAGTGAGTACTGAACTCTTGGAACAATTCCTGGTCCATAGTAAAGGCTATGGCATCATGATTCCTGAAGTGAAGAAGCAATGCTGTCACCCTTCACCAGCCACAGGAGCTGCTCCAAGTTCCACGGAGGTGCTAGCCCTATATGTGCTTTCTGCTATCACACCCTAGCCTCTAACCTGTCTTCTTGAATGCTGTAGAGAGGAGAATAATACACACAGGGAACCTCTCCAAAGGGCAGGCTCCTGGATCCCGTCTCTGAGACTGTGACTCCATAGGTCATAGAGATGCCAGAAATGTGCCTTTGAATGAGTTCCCCAGGTGCTCTAATATATGGCTGCCTGGGGAGAAAAACTGCTGCAGAGCATCACAATATGTGCTGCCGAAGTGAGCACTGCTGCAGAGCATTAGAAGTGGTTGTGTTTGGTGCAGGAATTTCTGGGTTTCACTCAAGTGTAGCAGCAAATGTACAATTTCTTCAGTTTTTCTCAAAAATCATTATGGATTCTTAATGTTCCAACAAAGATCAAATAACAGGGCTGTATTTAACAAACTAAGTTCTTGATTCTATCTTCATGTGAATAGAAGATATAACACTATTGTTGGAAAATATTTTTCAGAAATGGGTGCTCCAGCTTCAGAGATAGTTTTCATTGCCTATTTTTACTGAAATATGAATATAATGCCACTAAAAATGCCTTTTTTGGGGGAGAGATAAAACATTTCACTTTACTTGCATTGTTTTTCCCCAGTTATTACAATTTTTAATATACTATGACATATAATTCAGGGATAGTCATTACAAATACAAACTAGAGAAAAAAGAAACCCAAGATTTTTGCTGTAATATATTACAGAATACTTCAGAATAATCAAATCATCCTCTTTCTTCTAATTGGAACAGTGATGGTAACAATATACTGTTATAAGATCTGTGTTTTCTGTTTTGAAAATAAACATGTTGGCCCAACTGTATATTGCTGTGGTGGTGGGACCTTTTATTTTTGTAACCCTTGTATTTTTTTATCTTTCCTTTGGGAAAATAGGGTGACAGATAGTAATCCACATGGGATGATTAAAAACTAATTATTCAACGTAACATAGATTTTTTTCTTTCTAGGGTAGGATAATATGCTTTTAAAAACTAAAGTAAACTTAGTTTCTGCTGCTCTTAGTAGAATGTTTTATTCACGGCTGCCTCAAAAAGAACAGAGCATTGTTTTATTATACATCAACATAGTGATGAGGTTTTACAAACAGTTTTTGGTCGTTTTTAATGTTATTTTTATAACAGCCCTGAGACATAACTAGAGCTATATGATCTCTAAAGAGGAACAAGGTTAAGGGTACAGAGGGCGCCTGGGTGACTGAGTTGGTTAAGCATCTGCTTTCAGCCCAGATCCTGATCCCAGGGTCCTGGGATCGAGTTCTGTATTAGGCTCCCTGCTCTGTGGGAAGCCTGCTTCTCTCTCTCCTTCTGCCTGCCACTCCCCTTGCTTGTGCTCTCTGTCCAATAAATAAATAAAATCTTAAAAGAAAAAAGGATATAAGGTACAGAACCACTATGCAAAAAGCGGGCTACCACCAAGGCCAAAATCACTGAAATTGAATGCAGTGGAAATGATGTTGAATGTAGCTGTGAAGTAGGATTGAGAGAGTCCTGTCCAGGCCTGTGGGTGGCTTTGCTCTTGAACAAAGGCAAAATGTCAGAGCATCTTCTTGGACCAAAGGACCAAGAACCAAAGTGCAAATGGTGGTCACCTCAAAGCCACCTAATGGTTGATGGGCAGGCTGAGAACAGAGAATGGCCCAGGTGTCTGTGGAAGGGTGAGCTGAGAATGTTCCTTTCCAGAGCATGTAGACCCATCCTGTGCTGAGACCCAACTGCCAATGGCCTACCAAAATTATATATAGTGAATAAAAAGGGTCACTAAAATAATAAAGTTCCATACCACAGCCTTAAGAAATGTAATATTCAGGAAAGGTACTTCTGTGAGCTTCACAAGATATTAAAAATATAGAACTTAATCATGGAAACAAAGAAATGATAAAGAGAAAGCAAGCACCCATATACATCAAAAAACAAAACAAAACACAACACCAGATCTCAATGACCACCAGGGAAGAAGGAGAACAAATATAATATACAGAAAAATTCTTGCAAAGCCATTTCATGAAAATTTAAGTACAAAAGAATGGCACATTTTCATGATTTAAATATATTTAAATGCAAACAGCTGCCATACATATTGTCTTATAAATGTTATGTGCTGTGGTTTGTAAATAAGGCACCTTAAAAATAAAAAGAAAATATTTATTTTATCATTAAATATTATTTAGAGAAAAGAACAATGAAACTAAAACTTTCTCAAGGCTAAAAGTAGTCCTCTGCCATTCCTTATATTTTCTACCTTTTACCATAATTTTGAGACTTTAGAAAGAAATGTAGCATTTTAACAATCAATAACATAAATCAATTTTAAACAAAAGAGAGAAAGGGAGGGAAAGGCAGGGGGCTGTGCAAAAAGAAAAAGAAAGCAAAAGTTACATTTCCAGAACAAACTAGATCCACTTACCCACATTTTTGTTTCTGGTGATGGAATACTCTATATACATTCTCAAAATGATTTAAAAATTAAAATTTCCAATTCTAAATTCTCTTCAGACATCCAGAATTAGATGGTGAATGAGCAACGAGAAACAGTCATTATTGCCTTGAATCAAAATGATATAAAAGAGTCTGGCTTTCCGGTGGTCATCAAGACAGTGTGGTACTGGCACAAAAACAGACACATAGATCAATGGAACAGAATAGAGAATCCAGAAGTGGACCCTCAACTTTATGGTCAACTAATATTCGATAAAGGAGGAAAGACTATCCACTGGAAGAAAGACAGTCTCTTCAATAAATGGTGCCAGGAAAATTGGACATCCACATGCAGAAGAATGAAACTAGACCACTCTCTTGCACCAGACACAAAGATAAACTCAAAATGGGTGAAAGATCTAAATGTGAGACAAGATTCCATAAAAATCCTAGAGGAGAACACAGGCAACACCCCTTTTGAAGTCGGCCACAGTAACTTCTTGCAAGATACACCCACAAAGGCAAAAGAAACAAAAGCAAAAATGAACTATTGGGACTTTATCAAGATAGGAAGCTTCTGCACAGCAAAGGATACAGTCAACAAAACTCAAAGACAACCTACAGAATGGGAGAAGATATTTGCAAATGACGTATCAGATAAAGGGCTAGTTTCCAAGATCTATAAAGAACTTATTAAACTCAACACCAAAGAAACAAACAATCCAATCATGAAATGGGCAAAAGACATGAACAGAAATCTCACAGAGGAAGACATAGACATGGCCAACACGCACATGAGAAAATGCTCTGCATCACTTGCCATCAGGGAAATACAAATCAAAACCGCAATGAGATACCACCTCACACCAGTGAGAATGGGGAAAATTAACAAGGCAGGAAACCACAAAGGTTCGAGAGGATGTGGAGAAAGGGGAACCCTCTTACACTGTTGGTGGGAATGTGAATTGGTGCAGCCACTCTGGAAAACTGTGTGGAGGTTCCTCAAAGAGTTAAAAATAGACCTGCCCTACGACCCAGCAATTGCACTGTTGGGGATTTACCCCAAAGATACAGATGCAATGAAATGCCAGGACACCTGCACCCCGATGTTTCTAGCAGCAATGTCCACAATAGCCAAACTGTGGAAGGAGCCTCGGTGTCCATCGAAAGATGAATGGATAAAGAAGATGTGGTTTATGTATACAATGGAATATTACTCAGCCATTAGAAATGACAAATACCCACCATTTGCTTCAACGTGGATGGAACTGGAGGGTATTATGCTGAGTGAAGTAAGTCAATCAGAGAAGGACAAACATTATATGTTCTCATTCATTTGGGGAATATAAATAATAGTGAAAGGGAATATAAGGGAAGGGAGAAGAAGTGTGTGGGAGATGTCAGAAAGGGAGACAGAACATAAAGACTCCTAACTCTGGGAAATGAACTAGGGGTGGTGGAAGCGGAGGAGGGCGGGGGGTGGGGGTGAATGGGTGACGGGCAATGAGGGGGGCACTTGACGGGATGAGCACTGGGTGTTATTCTGTATGTTGGCAAATTGAACACCAATAAAAAATAAATTTATTATTAAAAAAAGAGTCTGGCTTTCATACATAAGAGTAAACAAACTACATATTTTTGTCATGAAAGTACAAAATAATTGTGTTTTTGGGTGGCTGGGGTGGAGAAGGCTAATGACAGCCAGGAAAACCATACATTCCTTCTAGTATCCCCAAGCTCTTGTAGGTAAGTTAGGTAAGTGGCCTTCTCCCCTTTTTAATAGGATGTGGTAGTTCTAGTCACTTTTCCACACTCAGGCGTTGGAAGCAAGAAGAGGGATTGGTATTCAAGGGAAGACTAGTTTTTTATCAAAAACAAAGAGATGGGTAGGCCTCTGCTCCTAGAAGAGTGCCATAGCACCATTGTTCATGACATTTCCTATTGTTTTGGATGTCTATCTCCTTAGACGCACACCCAGGTAATGCCCAGCATGAATGCACCACTCTTTGTTTTGCATACAGTTTGCACATAGGTGCACAGCCAAGGGAGCTGAAGGCATCTACTGAGCATAGGAGGAGTAACAATCCTTCTCAGGCCACCCAGAAAGGGAGCTGAACACAAGACATTACAAAACACATATGAAGAAGTGAGCCACTGTTTCAGGCCTCAGGGCAGCAGTTAATTACACAGACCTCAGCATAAGATGAGAACAGGAGGTGAGAAGGTGGAGTTGGCAAGTAAGTCTTTTTAGAAAAAGTATTTCTTTTATTTTCCAAACTTGAAGTATCTGGATACATTATCTAGTTGATTTTCAGCCTGCTTTAGGAGGCTTATAAAAACCATTCTATAAAATAATTGTTTATTAGACAACATAACATATTGATTCTTACTCAGACAAGAAGGTGGCCAATAATACTCTCAAAGTGAAATTAGTAAGGAATCTGTATTTGAGTTGACTTATAAGAGTCTGTAGGAGAAGAATAAAGAAACGAAAGATGAGCAGTAATGAAGAGCCCTTGGTAAAAATACATTTAATTATTCATACAACTAATGATTGTAAAAATAAAAATTGGCAGGGCTAGGAAAAGCAGAAAGTGGGCCTAGAAATAGAAAAGAGATTATCTTATACCGAAGAAAAGAGGAAGTAATAGGAGTTGCGTGGGGCAAGTGTTGGAAGCACCTATCAAAAGGTTGCTTTAGAAATGTGAGTCAGAGTTCATGACTAATTGAAGAATTTTTCAAATGGAATTTCAAGCTAATTTTAGAAATATTTGAGGCACAGAGAGAATAACCAATTAGTTGCTCAATTCGCCCAGCTGCTTTTAATGGGATTTGTGCCTTTGTTTTGGTTTATCATGAATTGAGCACACCTGTTCTCTGCTAATAGTACAAACTGTGAAGGATAGACTCACTTAACCACACTTGATTCCCTCAAAAGTAAAGTACACTGGAAAAAGGATAGATTTAGAAGCAGAGAGCTTGGGGTCTGAATCCCAGTTCTGTTGTATATTAGCATGTGGTCTGAGACAAGTTACCTAATCTCTCTAAGCCTCATTTTTTTCATCTGTAAAATAGATACAAAAAAATACTGAACAATGAGGACTATTGTAGAAATTATAAATAAGCACTGTAAGACATAAGGCACCCAGTAATACTTAATACATAGCAGTTATAATTATTCCACAATTGGAAATACTCTGCAGTGGCAGCAACCTTTTGTGAATGTTGAAGATTTATCTTGAAGTGGAGCAGATAAGTAACAGAACAATTTGAAATAGCTTTTGTATTTGAATTATCTAAGCTAGGTCAAGGGCAGCCATGTTATGTCTACGATGCTCAAGTGTAGAGAATTCTCACAGGAGCAAGGTTGCATATTATGAAGGCTTCGGTTTTGCAATGTCTTGGAGACTATCACTTCAGTTGCTTGGTAGCCATAATACTCAACACTTGAGGATGGAATCTTTGGTGAGAGTGAGAATGAGCATACCAAGACAAATTACAGGATTATGTCAGCAACTGGTCTTTTGCTGCTCATTTTGGGGTTGACGCATGTAAGCTATTGGACCAGTGGCTTATATATGTTACCCATGTAATCATATAGGCATGTTGGAGTATGTACTCTTAAATGCTTAGAGAAAGTATTACATGTGAAGACCCTTATTCAAGGTAGACTACAGCACCTAAATTTGAGAAAACAGCTTTGGAAATTCCTAATTCTTATAAGCTACTTCCCTAATATTTATTATTAAGGATTTCCTATGAAGATATAACTAACTAGTATATCTGTCCTTTTCACAAGGAATAAACTAATGACTTACATCATATTTAAAAGGCCTTAACTGTATCACTGCTTCATCTTAACTATACTTGAATCCTTAAATTCTTGATTGACTGGAGCAAGAATATATAGATTATTTCAAATACTCTTGATATTTTACAAAGAGACTGATGATTATTAAAAAGTTCTTCCCACTAATGACCAAATGAACAAAATACTTATTTTTCTTGAAATTTTTTTGCCATCTCTGAATGGTTGACACTTTGATAGAGAATGTACAACTACACTACAGTGAATCTGAAGTTATCCAAGTGAAAACCAAATTATCTTCTTGTACCAAATGTAAAATTATACTTTGTACATATTATTTTATCACCCTAAATCCCCCCTGCCTTTTGGGGGCATAAGTAAGGGCCAGGTTAAGTGAACACAATTCAGGTGATGATAATGTTAACTGAGCATCTTGCAAGTTGTAAGTGTGCAATTTATTTCATTTCCCTTTTGTGTGCACATATCATTTCCTTCATTTATAATATAGAAATTGAGACTCAGAAAAAATGACTGTCAAGTCCAAGGCCAAGTTGTTAGTAAACACTAGGACTAGTACTAGAAGCCACATCTTTTAAGCACAACAGAATTTGCTCTTCTCCAAGTTGTCTTTATTTACTTTTTCATGAGTCCATGGTTCATACAGCAAACATTTACTGAATGCATCTTATATGCCAGGCACTGTGGTAGGCCCTAGAAATACGAATCACCAATGAATCTCATCCCTAAGCAACTCACACTTTGATAAATGAATGACAACAGCTCCTTTTGCCAAGTGCTCTGGGAGCAAGGAGGAGGAGAGAGCAAAGGCAGGGGTAGGAGCTGGTGGTCCTGAAAGGAAAAGATATCCCTGAGCAGCAGATAGAGGCCTTGGGCAGCTGCAGCTGCAAGCAGTCTCCTCTATTCACACTAGCATGCCCAGCCAGTGTTATCATTATCTGAGTACCAAGTCCCAGAAAAGATGGGAAAAGGACAGGCCCGGGGAAAGATGAGCAGGAATTACTCAGGTGAAGAAGATGGGGGAAAAGCATTCCAAGGGAAGGGAATGGCTGCTGTATGAAAGCACGATGTCATGACATTATATGGCTCCTTTGGGAGACTCTATTTGGTGTAGCTGAAACGAATGAGGTGGGCGGCAGGGCAGTAGGGAAGTGAACCAAGAGAGATTAGCAGAGGCCAGGCACTGTGAGGTTTATGGTTTTGGGTGCATCCTGCAAGGTACAGGAAGTGAGTGAAGGGTATTTACCAGTGGTATGATCAGATGTGGATCATAGAAAGCTCCCTCTTGCCGTAGTGGAAAACCAGATTGGAGGAGCCAGGTGGGATCATGGCAGGAACCTAAGGCAGAAGTGAAGAGTCCTGGGATTAAGGACGGAACAGTGAGGATGACAAGCCAAGATTTGAGAGATAGGGGGGCAGACTTGTTGAATGTCTAGATAGGTGTAGAGATGGGAGTCAGGAGTTTGAGATGTCCCTTAAATTTCTGACTGGGATGAATGGATGGACAGTGATGATATCCTCTGAATTTAGGAAGAAAGGGAGAAAAGGAAATGTCCCTTTAGAGGAGGAGGGACATAATGAGTGATTCTGACATGCTGAGTGTATGAGGTGCTTTGAGGACTTACAAGTGTGGATGCTGGGTTGATGCCATCCTTAACATAGAACACTGTGTTTCTGGATGACTTACAGAAATTTTTTGATATTTTCTACTCAAAGCATTTATTTTAACATGGAAATTCATCAGCATATAGGAAAAGCAGCTATACAAATAAATAAGGATGAGTCTTATATGAATCTAACTACAGAATAATATTTTAGCACATAGATCTAAACATTTTCCCATTTGTTAATATTTTTCAACACGTGATTTAAAAAGTCTAAGATACCAAAGTCTTAAAAGATAAATTATTTAAAAATCTTTATTAGTCACACACCCTTAAAACATTTGCATTTGCTCTGAGAGGGAAATATACACCCAAAGGGTGAAGGAGAAAAAAATAGTTTCCTTAAGTGAAGGAATGGGAAGAACAGAAGATCTATCTGGCCACTTGCCAGAGAATATTGAAAAGCTGGACATTTCAAGACAAATCTCCACTAATCCATCTTTTACCAAAGTTCTCACTTAAAGTCCACTTTTTGACATGAAATATTTAATAGGAACTTATTTTAGCCACAAAGTGCCCTTAAAAAAATGTAATACTGGGCTCCTTACTCGGCTAAAAGAAGAAGGTATGAGAAGAAACTTGCATTTAAAAAAAGGAAAAAAGGGACTTGAGGAAAGCCTTGACCAGTTAATGAGAGTTTCTATTGAAAACTGAAAGTTAATGACAACACAAAGTTTCTTTGCTATTTAGGACAGATGTTTCTTAAAGAATGGATAAATCAATAAAGTTCATTTTCTATTGGCATCTGGAACCACAATTTTAATCTGTTGAAATGGCACAAAGACAAAGAACAAAATACAAATAAACACAAAAAGGTTTTCTGTAGAAAGGAGCACCTTTTAATTGGCTTTCACCCTCAGTTTATATTCAGCTCCCTAATGGGGAATAAACTCCCTCAGGAAGGTGACTTTTTGTTGGGTGCGTGCATGATGTTCATTTGTCTTGCATCTAAAAATTAGAACATAACAAGCTTCTAATCATCACCTGTTAATTCAAAACAAAAAGAATTCTTTTTTTTTTTTCCATTGAAAGCAGATTGTAGTAAAAAAAAAAAAGGGCAGCATTCTCCAAGGTCATATGCTGTTGGCAAAGCTCAAAAAAACCTTGTAGTCCAACTTGCTTATGTTCAGCTGTGTTTACTTAGACTTAACATGACAAAGTCTGCCTCTGATTATGCTGTGCAGTCATCTGCCCACAGATAAATAGGTATTACACAAACTTTTGGAGAGAATGACATTTGGCCTCCATAATTTTGGAATAATTTACTATGTACCTTCAACTTAAAACACCAAAATGATCCACAATATGTTTTTGGGAATGAAGCATAAATATTTCATTTTACAAAGGGAGCAGTCTCCATGACCTTTATGGATTTTAGGTGATTTACTAACAAAGTATGGTACTGGTTTGGAAGGTGTGGGGTAGCTCTGCAACAGGCAGTTTGAGGCAACATTTATTTCAGTCTTTTCAATAACCATCAAGATTTCAAGGAATTTCTGTAAACAAACTGTCACTTAAAGAAAATAACTTTCCATCATTTTTTGCAACAAGTCTCCAGAACAGAACATGCATATAAAAATAAGAGTTAACTAAATTATTTCCAGAGACTGCATCTTGGAGTAATGTTTACACTATTGGTAGAAAGCAAAAGCTCAATGTTTTACCACCATATCTTACAGTAAATGCAAAATTTTGCTTTTGGAGTAATGTAAACCATTTCCACAGCATACAGTCTGTTCCTGATTACCTAAGAATTGATTCTGACCCATCATATTTACTTTGCTTGCTGTTGTATTTACATAATAAAAGATACACAGACATTCCTCTCCAAACTAAGATTGTTTCAAAGGTGGAAGTACTTATTATATTCCCCAGCTATCAATCAATAAACCAATCAATCAACAGATCTTTACTGTATTTTGCTAACAGCTGGTAATACAGTAGTGAACGAGAGGGAGATGGTTCTGTCTTCTGAAAATTATCTAATGAGAAAAATGATAAATGGAACACGTGCTGTCACTTTCTGGGTTACCTAGTTTAATTTACATAATTATGAAGAGTTTTCCTCCACAGAAATGAATATATTTTCAACCCTGAGTCTTGTTTTATTATTGAATTAACTTAGGAATATAGCCCTTCATTTAGAATGTGGTCTGTCAAGGGAGCCATGAATATTCAGCTGTGCCAGCTCCCTTTACCAGTTCAGGACACATCTGTAAAAAGGTTAGTTTTGACTGATTCATTTAATACTTTCTAGTTTGACCTTTATTCTAATTTACTGAATTTGCTTTGATACACACTCTGTAAAGTGAAATAAGGTAAAGGATGGCACTGCTACTCTTCTAGCAACTGCCACTTACATTTAATAAGCAAAGATTTCCAAAAGCCTTTCCCTCTAAAGAACTGAATAGATCTATGTACCTTATGCCACATTCCCCCACTGTTTTCTTACTGACTTTGGGATTCACAAACAATGATTTTAGGAATACACACACACACACACACATTCATATATGCATATGTTTTCAAATGTGTATGCCTTTAAGGTTAGGAAACAAATCCATAACATGTGCTGGAGACTAGTGTCCTGCTCACACCAGTCTCTACAAGAGCATATATGTAGGCCTCATCAGCTTTATTTTTTTTAAGATTTTACTTAATTATTCAAGAAAGACACAGAGAGAGAGAGAGGCAAAGACATAGGCAGAGGGAGAAGCAGGCTCCATGCAGGCAGCCCGCTGCAGGACTTGATCCCAGGACTCCAGGATCACAACCTGAGCCGAAAGCAGATGTTCAACTGCTGAGCCACCCAGGCGTTCCAGGCCTCATCAGCTTTCAATGCAAAACTGCATCCACAATCATTCTAGAAAGGGCAGATTCCCCAGATTCGACGTGTAGTCAGAGAACTGAATCCAGGAAAATGAGGGAGTATGAAATTCTCTTCTGAAGCCCAGCCACATGACCAAGCCACTGATGGAACAGCAAGCCCAGTGAGGAAGGCTGCTGCTCTAGAGAGAAAGAAATTACTTTCACAGCTTGATACCTAGGTCCTATGATAGCTGCCTCAAAGAGGAAGGTAAATGATGTTAGAAAACATGGGGGATGTACAAATGACCACAGTTTACTTTCCGAGCATGGGAGCTGTGGGGCCAGTTGATATATTAAAGTAATGAAAACCCTTTAAGTTATGCAGCCACTTGCTGGGGGATTTCTTATTAAGGAAAAGTAAATTTGCAAGTATTAGATTGGACCAAGACATAACGCTGCACAAAAACTAGCACGAATTCCTTTTCATTTTAAAAAAGGAATTTGTAAGTCCTATATGTGCAAATTATCTGACATTCAGTCAGGGCTATCAGGCAGCAATATTATGTCTAAGAAAAGAATGGCAGACATCAGTATCTCCACACATGCAGTTTGCTCTCTAAAACACCGAATTTAACACAGAAGAAAATGTTAGTTAGCAGATCACTTGACGGGAATTAGTTTGCAGAAGATATGTAGTTGAATCAAACTTATATGGCTCTCTCAATGTTAACCAAAGTTGGAAGAAAAAAAAAAAAAGGAAAGCTTTCACAACCAAAAATCTTGAAAAATTTCCTATATTTTCTGGTTTCATTTTTCCCAGAACTGAAACACCACAAAATAACATCACCTCAGTGCACTCACTTCTAGCTCAGCCAGGAAGTGCTGAGGTACATAAACATTTTTTATTTCACTTTTTTACAAGAAGGTGACCAACATTTTCTTAGCCTTCCAAAAAGCTTCAGGTTTGGAATACATTTTGGTTAAATGTCAGCAAAGGAATTTGCTCATCGTTCAAAAAGCACTTTTTCTTTCCAACTTTGGAATATATGTAGAAACTGTGTTGTGAATGGAATTACCAAAAAGGCTTGGAGCCACAAAGGGAAATCTAGTTTTACAATTCCGAAAAGAGTTGTGTAGGGAAGCCTTCTGTATGGGAGGAAACAGAATGAACAAAGGACATTCATATAGCACAGCTTGTCAAGTGCTTTCACAACCATTAGCAACAGCTCTGGGAGGTAGGACATTTTCTCTCCCTCATTTAAAGATATGGAAATAAATCAGAGAAGTTAAATGATTTATCTAATGTTTTTCAGTTAATGGTAGAGAAAAAATATCTGAACCCAGATCTTCAAAGTCTAAGGCCATAACTAGAAGGCGCAGATTGAAAACCAAACGCCAGCATTGTGCATACTGGGAAAAAGCTAGAAGTCTTGCCAAGGTGTATCATCATCACTATTATTTAACACTGTATGTAGAGGTACAAGTCAATGCAATAAGCCAGGGAAAGAACTCATGGCAAAAATTTCAGCAGGAGGTAAAACCATCACTGTTTGCATGTAATATAACTGTATTGCTAGAAAACATAAGAAAGTCTACTAAAAGGCCTACAAAAATAATAAACAAATTTATTGCGGTAGCAGAGTATAACAACATATGCAAATCAATGGCATTCTCATATAAAAAGCAACAACCAGTTAGAAACATGTGATGGAAGAAAGGACTCTACTTACAACAACAAAGCAGCAAAAAGATAAAATGCCTATGAACAAATTTAACAAGAAATATGCAAGACTTATTTAGAACATTTTAGAACCCTCCTAATGGCAGCAAAAGAAGCTATGGACAGACATATCAAGTTTTTGGATAAGATGATTCTACATCCTAAAAATATCGATTTTCTGTAATTAATTTGGAAATATAACACAATTCCAATAAAACTAACAAAATAGTTCTTTTTAGTAGACAGGTTGATCCTAAAATTAATATGGAAAAACAAGCAACAATAGCTAGAAAAACTGAAAAAGGAGAAATGAGAATAAACACAGCCATATATTAAACGTATTCTAAAGGCTCACTAATTAAAACAGTGTGGGACTTTCTAGTAAAAGAGTAAAAAAAAAAGAAGTCAGTAGAGGAGAATAGAGAGATAAGATAGGCTCAGTTTAAAATGTGGTATTCCTGGGGATCCCTGGGTGGCTCAGCGATTTAGAGCCTGCCTTTGGCCCAGGGTGTGATCCTGGAGTCCCGGGATTGAGTCCCACGTCAGGCAACCTGCATGGAGCCTGTTTTTCTCTCTCTCTCTCTCTCTCTCTCGAATAAATAAAGAGAATCTTTAAAAAAAAAATAAAAATAAAATGTGGTATTCCCATCAGGGAAGAAGGAAAAAGACAAATGGATCAATAAGTGGTATTAGGATAACTAAGTAGCTGTATGGGAAAAAAATTGAGTAGTTTTTCACATTGTATGATACCATATGTCAAATTAAGATGCATTCCTAAAAGATTTAAGGTAAAAATTGAGACCCATAGAAATATTGGAAGAAAACTCGTGACACCCCCTTTAAAGCTGTGAAGGGAGGAAGTTCTATCACTTAAAATCTAGAAGCCATACAGAGACAGATTATTAAATATAATTACAGTTTTTTAAAGACTACATGAGGAAAAAATCAAAATGAAAATAAACATATGTAATTAATAGAGACAAAATATTTATTACTCACAAGTATCTCCCTACTCCATAAAGTGTTCTTCAAATTAATAAAACATTATCCACAAGAGAGTCCCATAGCAAAAAGAGTATGAATATATATACACACAGGGAGAATGAAATTTTGTGACTGTCTTATTTCACTTAAAAAAATGTCTTTAAGGTTCATTCATTTTGTAGTGTGTGTCAGAATTTCCTTCCTTCTTAAGGCTGAATACTCTTCCATTTTATGTATATGCCACATTTTCTTTATGCATTCATCTGTCAGCAGACACTTGAGCTGTTTTCACCTTTTGGCTATTATGAACAACACTTCTATGAATGTGGGTGTTACAAACATCTGCTTGAGTCCCTGTTTTCAGTTCTTTTGCATATATATATCCAGGAGTAAAATTGCTGGATCATATGGTAATTCTATTTCTGCTTTTCTGAGGAACTAGCATACTGTTTTCTATAGAGGCTGCACTTATTTTATATTCCTACCAGCAGTGCACAAGGGTTCCAATTTTTCCACATCCTTCCCAACACTTGATTTCTGTTTTGTCTTATTTATTTATTTATTTATTTATTTATTTATTTATTTATCTTTTTTTTTTTAAATAGTAGCCATCCAATGGGTGTGAAGCAGTATCTCATTATGGTTTTGACTTGCATTTCTCTAGTGACTAGTAATGTTGAGTGTCTTTTCATGTGTTTATTGGCCATTTGTGTATCTTCTATGGAGAAATGTCTATTTAACTCCTTAGCCCATTTTTTAATTGAGTTGTTTTTTGTGGAGTTGAATAGTCTTTTATATAAAATAAGGGAAATAATACTTTATATTCATATTTGCTTATAAATATTAAGGATTCTCTGTAAGGGTATATTAAAAGTTAAATATTTAAATAATGTACTTAGATGACATTCCTCTGTTACATATTTATAGTATCCTGTATTTCTTTGTAGTATTTGGCATACTGCTTCGTTCAATGCTTATCTCCCACAATATGCTGTCTGTCATGCTCATTGTTTTAGCTTTAATACATAGCAGAAAAGATCTCAAGGATTATTTGCTAACAGACTCACTAACTGATGAAGAGAGTAATTTATCACGTTAGAACATATTATGCTATTAGGATGCTAGACTGTTAGATTACAAAATAGTAGTCTTGTTGGAAAGCAGAAAGAAGGACCCAAGGGAGTTAAGCAGCAGGCTCGGGGCTGCATTATGATTTTTGTATGCTCTAGGGCCTTCTGTCTTTGCATACTCTTTCCTATATAAAAAAAGGTTAAAATTGTATTTTATGATTACATCAATAGGTAGATGTATATAATTCACATTTGTTATGTATTCATTACTATTATGTTCATTTTTCTTTTGATTTTAAAAGAAGTAAGATAGAAGTATTTCCATGGGTCCTAGCCATTGTGCTACTGTTTGGAAGTTAGCCCTTGGAGAGGTAACCAAGGAATAAGTAGTAGATGTGAGGTATTTCTTAAAGAAAGCAGGCCTATGATGCTGTGATGCTATGACCAAAGACTTAATCCTGGGGGACTGAGAGGCAATATGAACACATGTGAACCAAGTGTGCATGAAAAGAAGTAAAAGGAACATACAAATTCAACCATTTTGAGGCTTATCTTCTCTGCTTCTGCACCACTGTTCTCTGCCCTCTCTAACAACTTGCTACAGTAGTTGGCATCCATTGGCATTAAACAGGGGTTACTTCTGTGAAACTAAGTTTTGAATTTCAAGGACAATGAAAAATAAAACAACTTTCTTCTCACCCTACTCTAAAATGTTCTTCTAGTTAATTCACTTGAAATTTCAAGAGAAATTTATCTTTAAAAGAAACTAACTCTGCTTTTCTAAATGGAAACTTACAATCTATAAAAAATTGTCTTCTTTTGTTTGTTTGTTTTTTTTTTTGGTGAGCATAGTGAGATGAACATAGTGACTCCTGTTGTACATATACACACACACATTATGTTTTAGAGAGAGTGTGTACACAAGAGGGGGATGGGGCGGGGGAAGGGCAGGAGAGAGAGAGACTCCCAAGCAGACTCCACACCCAGAGTGGAGTCTTACAGGAGGCTTGACCTCATGACCCTGAGATCATGACCTGAGCTGAAATCAAGAGTCGGATGCTTAACAGACTGAGCCACCCAGGTGCCCCCAAAATGAATTATTGTAATAAAATATTTTCTTATCTCAATATGGTCCAAAATATTACCATTTTAACATCTAATCAATATAAAAATTGATGATATATTTTCTGTGTTGTTTTCCTCCACATATTTAAACATATCTCAGTTTAGACTAGTCATATTTTAAGTGTTCAGTGGCCTCATGAGACTAGAGGCTAATATATTGGACTGCACAGTTCTAAGTGACTCTAGATAAAATGCACACATGAACCACTCTATGACCCATCTCTTAATTCTCATAGTGAGATAATGAATCCTGAGGAATCTCTGAAATACTGAAAATGTCCATAGTTTCCCACAGCATTCCTGTGAAAGCAGAGATTTCTAGAGTTATCCTACAATGAAAAAGTTGAAGATAAGACAGGGCTTGACTGTAGCATGTATTTTGCTTTCCATTCTTGATCCCTGGTTAAAGAAACCTCTTATTCACTACTAATTGGTCATGATGACCATTTCCTTTTACCACATCATCTTCAGTTTCTGTATTAGCACAAGGAGAAAAGATTCCTTGCTGTTGCTGACTTCATGCACACTCTTTCCCCCTTAAGAGTACTTTTTAATCTTTTTTTATGGGATAGTGGGAGAAGACTGAACGAGGCTTATAACAGGCTTATACATAAGCCCCACAGTACTCAATAAATAAAGAATACCAGTTTAAAGACTCACCCCACACTACTCAACATGGAATCCACAAATTCCTTCAAGAGTCTCTTCAGGCCTAATTTGTCAGTAATTCCTGGTATTTAAAAATTCTCTGGTCCTTTAGCATACAGACCCTGATCTGGAAA